>NC_064534.1:36136956-36506956 GCF_023856365.1 Brienomyrus brachyistius
AAACAAAGTACTGATATTATTCCTCTTCAACTGACCGCTTTGTTTTCTATGCAAAAACCACTTCGCCACAGAAGACTCGATATTATTGGCATAGCAAGTTCTGCTCTTCTCCTTTCAAAACTTGTTAAAAGCTGTATTTAAAAGAACAGATTGGCCGGGGTAATTCACACCCTTCAATGCCAGCTTAATGTTTAGGTTAGTGGGAATCACAGAGGAATTAGGGATGGAAACTTCTTTGCTGGTGGTAGAAGCGGTCTGGTGAATTTTTAGAGAGAAGAGGCCGTCGATGTTTGAATGTAGAAAATTGTTCTGGCTGCAGCCTGCAGTATGGACTTGTTGGTGTGTGTAGCTCCCAGTGTTCTGACAACGCGACGTTTTGGGGAAGCATGTGATTCAGCAGCTACCAGTGGGCTTCGTGCGGCGGAGATTTTGTTGCTGTTAGCGGAGTTGATAACAGAGGGTCGTTAAGAGAAGCCTACATGCAGTAGGCAAAGGAGTAATGTTTGCCGGCGGGGGACGTGCGGCGATTAACCTGTGCGGTAGTGAAAAGGAGTTAAAAAGAAGGAAGTGTGCGGATGCGGAAAGAATGGAATAATTGTGGTAGGCTGCCGGCTGAGTAGTTTGGTGAATGTTTGGTGTGGGTCCGGCGCTGCCGATTGGATGATGGGGCTGCAGTGTGAGTCAGATAAAAAAAAAAAAAAACAGGAGTAGGATCCAATGGGACTAACTGGCATGTATAGACGCATGTAATGCAAAAGGGCTGTTTTTGGTAGCATCTCTCGCTTACGGCCATACCACCCTGAACACGCCCGATCTCGTCTGATCTCGGAAGCTAAGCAGGGTAGGGTCTGGTTAGTACTTGGATGGGAGACCTCCTGGGAATACCAGGTGCTGTAAGCATTTCTCACTTTTACTTTATACAGGGGGCGCTCCACTTCACGATTAATTTAAATCTATCACTCCCCTTCCATTTTACTATTTTATATATATATATATATATTTTTCTCTCATTCATAAAGGCAGCTGTTACACACCGTTTTACTTTAAATACTTCCTGGTAATTCTAGGTGCTGTAAGCTGTTCGTGCCTTTATTCCACCAGGGCGCGATCTTCTCACAAACTTGAAGACTGTCACTCCCCATTCACGTTTTACAACTTATTGTTAATGATAAAGAGACAGCTTTTTACACACAGTTTTAAACAAAGTACTGATATTATTCCTCTTCAACTGACCGCTTTGTTTTCTATGCAAAAACCACTTCGCCACAGAAGACTCGATATTATTGGCATAGCAAGTTCTGCTCTTCTCCTTTCAAAACTTGCTAAAAGCTGTATTTAAAAGAACAGATTGGCCGGGGTAATTCACACCCTTCAATGCCAGCTTAATGTTTAGGTTAGTGGGAATCACAGAGGAATTAGGGATGGAAACTTCTTTGCTGGTGGTAGAAGCGGTCTGGTGAATTTTTAGAGAGAAGAGGCCGTCGATGTTTGAATGTAGAAAATTGTTCTGGCTGCAGCCTGCAGTATGGACTTGTTGGTGTGTGTAGCTCCCAGTGTTCTGACAGCGCGACGTTTTGGGGAAGCATGTGATTCAGCAGCTACCAGTGGGCTTCGTGCGGCGGAGATTTTGTGGCTGTTAGCGGAGTTGATAACAGAGGGTCGTTAAGAGAAGCCTGCATGCAGTAGGCAAAGGAGTAATGTTTGCCGGCGGGGGACGTGCGGCGATTAACCTGTGCGGTAGTGAAAAGGAGTTAAAAAGAAGGAAGTGTGCAGATGCGGAAAGAATGGAATAATTGTGGTAGGCTGCCGGCTGAGTAGTTTGGTGAATGTTTGGTGTGGGTCCGGTGCTGCCGATTGGATGGTGGGGCTGCAGTGTGAGTCAGATAAAAAAAAAAAAAAGAACATTAGTAGTATCCAATGGGACCAACTGGCATGTATAGAGGCGTGTAATGCAAAAGGGCTGTTTTTGGTAGCATCTCTCGCTTACAGCCATACCACCCTGAACACGCCTGATCTCATCTGATCTCGGAAGCCAAGCAGGGTAGGGTCTGGTTAGCACATGGATGGGAGACCACCTGGGAATACCAGGTGCTGTAAGCTTTTCTCACTTTTACTTTATACAGGGGGCGCTCCACTTCACGATTATTTTAAATCTATCACTCCCCTTCCATTTTACTATTTTATATATATATATTTTTTTTCTCTCATTCATAAAGGCAGCTTTTAGAAACCATTTTACTCTAAATACTTCCTGGTAATTCTAGGTGCTGTAAGCTGTTCGTGCCTTTATTCCACCAGGGCGCGATCTTCTCACAAACTTGAAGACTGTCACTCCCCATTCACGTTTTACAACTTATTGTTAATGATAAAGAGACAGCTTTTTAAACGCAGTTTTAAACAAAGTACTGATATTATTCCTCTTCAACTCACCGCTTTGTTTTCTATGCAAAAACCACTTCGCCACAGAAGACTCGATATTATTGGCATAGCAAGTTCTGCTCTTCTCCTTTCAAAACTTGCTAAAAGCTGTATTTAAAAGAACAGATTGGCCGGGGTAATTCACACCCTTCAATGCCAGCTTAATGTTTAGGTTAGTGGGAATCACAGAGGAATTAGGGATGGAAACTTCTTTGCTGGTGGTAGAAGCGGTCTGGTGAATTTTTAGAGAGAAGAGGCCGTCGATGTTTGAATGTAGAAAATTGTTCTGGCTGCAGCCTGCAGTATGGACTTGTTGGTGTGTGTAGCTCCCAGTGTTCTGACAGCGCGACGTTTTGGGGAAGCATGTGATTCAGCAGCTACCAGTGGGCTTCGTGCGGCGGAGATTTTGTGGCTGTTAGCGGAGTTGATAACAGAGGGTCGTTAAGAGAAGCCTGCATGCAGTAGGCAAAGGAGTAATGTTTGCCGGCGGGGGACGTGCGGCGATTAACCTGTGCGGTAGTGAAAAGGAGTTAAAAAGAAGGAAGTGTGCGGATGCGGAAAGAATGGAATAATTGTGGTAGGCTGCCGGCTGAGTAGTTTGGTGAATGTTTGGTGTGGGTCCGGCGCTGCCGATTGGATGGTGGGGCTGCAGTGTGAGTCAGATAAAAAAAAAAAAGAACATTAGTAGTATCCAATGGGACCAACTGGCATGTATAGAGGCGTGTAATGCAAAAGGGCTGTTTTTGGTAGCATCTCTCGCTTACGGCCATACCACCCTGAACACGCCTGATCTCGTCTGATCTCGGAAGCTAAGCAGGGTAGGGTCTGGTTAGTACTTGGATGGGAGACCACCTGGGAATACCAGGTGCTGTAAGCTTTTCTCACTTTTACTTTATACAGGGGGCGCTCCACTTCACGATTAATTTAAATCTATCACTCCCCTTCCATTTTACTATTTTATATATATATATATTTTTTTCTCTCATTCATAAAGGCAGCTTTTAGAAACCGTTTTACTCTAAATACTTCCTGGTCATTCTAGGTGCTGTAAGCTGTTCGTGCCTTTATTCCACCAGGGCGCGATCTTCTCACAAACTTGAAGACTGTCACTCCCCATTCACGTTTTACAACTTATTGTTAATGATAAAGAGACAGCTTTTTACACACAGTTTTAAACAAAGTACTGATATTATTCCTCTTCAACTGACCGCTTTGTTTTCTATGCAAAAACCACTTCGCCACAGAAGACTCGATATTATTGGCATAGCAAGTTCTGCTCTTCTCCTTTCAAAACTTGCTAAAAGCTGTATTTAACACTAGAACTGCCAAATCTACGCAAATTTGCGTAAATTCCCTGGGCCTAACACCTACTAGCATCCCTGCTGAGAGTTTCTTGGGCCATTGTCCTCCTGCTTTTGTTGTGCAAACACACCCATTACCTGTGAGGCCTGGCGCATTTGCATTTTTTACTCAGAGTAGCTCAAATCCAAGGCAGGCTAAACCTCTGTGTGTGACATGGAAACCTTCACAAAAGTCTGCCATATCTATACCAAATATCCCACACGCTGACTGACCTGCAAATATGAAAGACGCACATTCACAAAATATATGGAAGCACAAGTCTGTTTTATTTATAAAAAAAATTTAGTGTTTCAAACTTTGCAGTGTTTGCAGACCCAGTGACCATCATCCCTGCATTTGGCGCAAGTGAATTTGTAACACTTTGCACTGGTAAACCTGCTGCGGTTTCTGTTGCAGTTCTCCTGTACCTGACACTGAGTTGTCCATACAAGTCCTGGCACAGCAGCAGCCTTCCTCTGTCCCCATAGCCTTTTGTGGCATAAATTGGCAATGGAGTTCCTTGGCTAGATGACTCAAAAATAATCTTCTTTTGCCTTCCCACCCTGTACATGCCTTGTACAGAACGTAGGAATTTGCCACCACCAGGTCCAGCATGTTGTAAAATACAGCTACTGGCCACCTGCATGTTGCTGCTCTTACGGAATACATGCGCGCCATTTGGTCCAACACATTTACACCACACTATAACAGCAGAGAGAGAGAGAGTCATGAGTGTATTTGCTATTTTTCTACCTTCTTTCTATATAGGCCTGTATAGTACATATCAGAAAACATTGTAGCACTGATGTAAAATTATACACACATTCACATACCTTCATGTGGTTATAGTCTGTTATCGTGTTGGGTTTCCTCTTTCTGCCTTCACAGATCGCCACATCTTGGTCCAAGGAACTCAGAACACACACAATCTTGTTTTTTTAGGTGCATAAATTGTCAAGGAGACACTGCCACTTCTAAGCACTGACGCGGAGAATTCCTCTTGCTGTGCAGTGTCCTTTGAAATTGGAGGAAGTTCATACCAAACTTTATTCCCTGTGCTCAGTAGTGTTGTTTTGCGCTGAAGCAGTCTGTGTGACAGTGCCAGTGAGGTGAAGAAATTGTCCATTGTGACATTTCTCCCGTCATCCAGAAATGGCTCCATCAGACTCATGACCATGTTCTCTGCCAGCCTCCCCCTTTTCTGGTGACTGGGGTCCTTTCCCAAGTTAGGGGACACGTTGCAGACGTATTTGGTCTCCAAATCCGTGGCCATCCAGAACTTGATCCCAAATTTGTCCGGCTTGGATGCGATATACCAAGTGACATGGAATGGATCCACATCTACTCCACGTTGTCTTTCCACCGGTGTCCCTCAGGGCTCGGTTCTTGGCCCTCTCCTATTCTCCCTCTACACTAAATCTCTTGGCGAAGTTATATCCTCACATGGCTTCTCCTACCACTGCTATGCCGATGACACTCAACTCATCCTCTCCTTCCCTCCCTCAGACACTCATGTCTCCACTAAGATCTCTACATGCTTGGCAGACATCTCATCTTGGATGACCACTCACCAGCTAAAACTCAAAACTAGTAAAACTGAGTTGCTTTACATCCCGGCTGACTCATCCCCCCTCCAGGACCTTGCGATCTCCTTTGACAACTCCCTGATCCGTCCTTCGGTTTCTGCTAGAAACCTTGGAGTTACCATAGATGATCGGTTGTCATTTTCCTCACATATCGCCAGTCTTTCTCGCTCTTGTCGGTTTCTCCTCTTTAACATCAGGAGGATACGTCCATTTCTTTCCACCCAGGCTACCCAGATACTCGTCCAGTCCCTCGTCATCTCACGCCTTGACTACTGCAACTCGCTTCTAGCGGGTTTACCACTGAGCGCCATCCGTCCCCTCCAACTGATTCAGAATGCAGCTGCTCGTCTTGTTTTCATCCTTCCCAAGTTCTCCCACACCACTCCTTTGCTGCGCTCCCTCCACTGGCTTCCTGTAGCTGCACGCATCAGATTCAAAACACTGATGCTCGCATACAAAGCCAAAAATTCTCTGGCACCATCCTACCTAAAGGACCTCATCACACCCCGCTCTGCACCACGATCTCTCCGATCCTCCAGCACTGCTCGACTGGTCCCACCTCCCCTCAAGGCACAAGGAAGACACGCATCTCGGCTCTTCTCTGTCCTGGCACCTAATTGATGGAATGAACTCCCCCTAGATGTCCGAACAGCTGAATCCTTGAATGTCTTCAAGCGACGACTCAAAACTTTTCTTTTTCAGAAATACCTGACGTAGAACTTCTATATTCTTACTCGACTCTTTTTCTGGTGTGTGTTTTAAAAAAATTAAATAAAATAAAAATTCTGCACTACTCAATGGCGTTCTCAGAGATAGTATTCGTAGCTGGGGTCCTTATTGAGCTAGCATCGGAAATTCATTTGAGTCTCAAAGCACTTATGTAAGTCGCTCTGGCTAAGGGCGTCTGCCAAATCCTGTAAATGTAAATGTAAATATACTGCATGGACAATGAACCTTGGTCGAGAACAGCTGTACATCTATGTTCATGTGTTCTCCTGGAGTGAAACTTTCAGCACAGTTCTTGGTGAAGGCTGGCAGAGAACGTGGTCATGAGTCTGATGGAGTCATTTCTGGATGACGGGAGAAATGTCACAACGGACAATTTCTTCACCTCACTGTCACTGTCACACAGACTGCTTCACTTTACTGGGCATGGTGAATAACGTTTGCCGTGAACTTCCTCCATTGGCAAAGGACACTGCACAGGGAGAGGAATTCTCCACGTCAGTGTTTAGAATGGCGCGCATGTATTCAGTACGAGCAGCAACAAGCAAGTGGCCAGTAGCTGTGTTTTACAACATGCTGGACTTGGTGGCGGTGAATGCCTACGTTCTGTACAAAGCATCTACAGGGTGGAAAGGAAAAAGAAGATTGTTTCCGATTCTTCTAGCCAAGGAACTCCATTGCCAAATACAGGGATGATGGTCACTGGGTTTTCAAACGCTGCAAACACAGACTTTGAAAGATAGACAGACTGTGTGGGACAGTAACCACTGAGACAAAAGGCAGAAAGATGACGAAGAGATGAACCTGGAACTGAGGCACGGATACATCAATTTTTACATGAACAGCCAAACATGCAAAGCTGGAGAGATCACACAAAAACAAAATTCACTTTTGGTGTTATAATTCAGTGATGGCCAATGAAAATGAAATGACATTTTATTCTGTATGTGTATGAGCATGTCAAAAACCATGGACCATGACTTCACTCAGCTTATGACATTTATATACAAACATGCATTGGAGACTGAAGTGTTAGCATGTTTTCATTTTATTCATTTCATTCTATTAGCAACTTTTCATTCTATTTTCACTCAATTTGTTTTATAAATAACACAGACTTGTGTTTCCATATATTTTGTGAATGTGCGTCTTTCATATTTGCAGGTCAGTCAGCGTGTGGGATATTTGGTATAGATATGGCAGACTTTTGTGAAGGTTTCCATGTCACACACAGAGGTTTAGCCTGCCTTGGATTTGAGCTACTCTGAGTAAAAAATGCAAATGCGCCAGGCCTCACAGGTAATGGGTGTGTTTGCACAACAAAAGCAGGAGGAGGATGGGGCTGAAGACCTGCGAAAATCACAGCAGGGGTGACAAACACCTTGGGACTCTCAGCAGAGAATAAAAACTCGGTAAATCTAGTGTTAAAAGAACAGATTGGCCGGGGTAATTCACACCCTTCAATGCCAGCTTAATGTTTAGGTTAGTGGGAATCACAGAGGAATTAGGGATGGAAACTTCTTTGCTGGTGGTAGAAGCGGTCTGGTGAATTTTTAGAGAGAAGAGGCCGTCGATGTTTGAATGTAGAAAATTGTTCTGGCTGCAGCCTGCAGTATGGACTTGTTGGTGTGTGTAGCTCCCAGTGTTCTGACAGCGCGACGTTTTGGGGAAGCATGTGATTCAGCAGCTACCAGTGGGCTTCGTGCGGCGGAGATTTTGTGGCTGTTAGCGGAGTTGATAACAGAGGGTCGTTAAGAGAAGCCTGCATGCAGTAGGCAAAGGAGTAATGTTTGCCGGCGGGGGACGTGCGGCGATTAACCTGTGCGGTAGTGAAAAGGAGTTAAAAAGAAGGAAGTGTGCGGATGCGGAAAGAATGGAATAATTGTGGTAGGCTGCCGGCTGAGTAGTTTGGTGAATGTTTGGTGTGGGTCCGGCGCTGCCGATTGGATGGTGGGGCTGCAGTGTGAGTCAGATAAAAAAAAAAAAAAGAACATTAGTAGTATCCAATGGGACCAACTGGCATGTATAGAGAAGTGTAATGCAAAAGGGCTGTTTTTGGTAGCATCTCTCGCTTACGGCCATACCACCCTGAACACGCCTGATCTCGTCTGATCTCGGAAGCTAAGCAGGGTAGGGTCTGGTTAGTACTTGGATGGGAGACCACCTGGGAATACCAGGTGCTGTAAGCTTTTCTCACTTTTTCTTTATACAGGGGGCGCTCCACTTCACGATTAATTTAAATCTATCACTCCCCTTCCATTTTACTATTTTATATATATATATTTTTTTTTCTCTCATTCATAAAGGCAGCTTTTAGAAACCGTTTTACTCTAAATACTTCCTGGTCATTCTAGGTGCTGTAAGCTGTTCGTGCCTTTATTCCACCAGGGCGCGATCTTCTCACAAACTTGAAGACTGTCACTCCCCATTCACGTTTTAGAACTTATTGTTAATGATAAAGAGACAGCTTTTTACACACAGTTTTAAACAAAGTACTGATATTATTCCTCTTCAACTGACCGCTTTGTTTTCTATGCAAAAACCACTTCGCCACAGAAGACTCGATATTATTGGCATAGCAAGTTCTGCTCTTCTCCTTTCAAAACTTGCTAAAAGCTGTATTTAAAAGAACAGATTGGCCGGGGTAATTCACACCCTTCAATGCCAGCTTAATGTTTAGGTTAGTGGGAATCACAGAGGAATTAGGGATGGAAACTTCTTTGCTGGTGGTAGAAGCGGTCTGCTGAATTTTTAGAGAGAAGAGGCCGTCGATGTTTGAATGTAGAAAATTGTTCTGGCTGCAGCCTGCAGTATGGACTTGTTGGTGTGTGTAGCTCACAGTGTTCTGACAGCGCGACATTTTGGGGAAGCATGTGATTCAGCAGCTACCAGTGGGCTTCGTGCGGCGGAGATTTTGTGGCTGTTAGCGGAGTTGATAACAGAGGGTCGTTAAGAGAAGCCTGCATGCAGTAGGCAAAGGAGTAATGTTTGCCGGCGGGGGACGTGCGGCGATTAACCTGTGCGGTAGTGAAAAGGAGTTAAAAAGAAGGAAGTGTGCGGATGCGGAAAGAATGGAATAATTGTGATAGGCTGCCGGCTGAGTAGTTTGGTGAATGTTTGGTGTGGGTCCGGCGCTGCCGATTGGATGGTGGGGCTGCAGTGTGAGTCAGATAAAAAAAAAAAAAGAACATTAGTAGTATCCAATGGGACTAACTGGCATGTATAGACGCGTGTAATGCAAAAGGGCTGTTTTTGGTAGCATCTCTCGCTTACGGCCATACCACCCTGAACACGCCTGATCTCGTCTGATCTCGGAAGCTAAGCAGGGTAGGGTCTGGTTAGTACTTGGATGGGAGACCACCTGGGAATACCAGGTGCTGTAAGCTTTTCTCACTTTTTCTTTATACAGGGGGCGCTCCACTTCACGATTAATTTAAATCTATCACTCCCCTTCCATTTTACTATTTTATATATATATTTTTTTTTTTTCTCTCATTCATAAAGGCAGCTTTTAGAAACCGTTTAACTCTAAATACTTCCTGGTCATTCTAGGTGCTGTAAGCTGTTCGTGCCTTTATTCCACCAGGGCGCGATCTTCTCACAAACTTGAAGACTGTCACTCCCCATTCACGTTTTACAACTTATTGTTAATGATAAAGAGACAGCTTTTTACACACAGTTTTAAACAAAGTACTGATATTATTCCTCTTCAACTGACCGCTTTGTTTTCTATGCAAAAACCACTTCGCCACAGAAGACTCGATATTATTGGCATAGCAAGTTCTGCTCTTCTCCTTTCAAAACTTGTTAAAAGCTGTATTTAAAAGAACAGATTGGCCGGGGTAATTCACACCCTTCAATGCCAGCTTAATGTTTAGGTTAGTGGGAATCACAGAGGAATTAGGGATGGAAACTTCTTTGCTGGTGGTAGAAGCGGTCTGGTGAATTTTTAGAGAGAAGAGGCCGTCGATGTTTGAATGTAGAAAATTGTTCTGGCTGCAGCCTGCAGTATGGACTTGTTGGTGTGTGTAGCTCCCAGTGTTCTGACAGCGCGACGTTTTGGGGAAGCATGTGATTCAGCAGCTACCAGTGGGCTTCGTGCGGCGGAGATTTTGTTGCTGTTAGCGGAGTTGATAACAGAGGGTCGTTAAGAGAAGCCTACATGCAGTAGGCAAAGGAGTAATGTTTGCCGGCGGGGGACGTGCGGCGATTAACCTGTGCGGTAGTGAAAAGGAGTTAAAAAGAAGGAAGTGTGCGGATGCGGAAAGAATGGAATAATTGTGGTAGGCTGCCGGCTGAGTAGTTTGGTGAATGTTTGGTGTGGGTCCGGCGCTGCCGATTGGATGATGGGGCTGCAGTGTGAGTCAGATAAAAAAAAAAAAAAACAGGAGTAGGATCCAATGGGACTAACTGGCATGTATAGACGCATGTAATGCAAAAGGGCTGTTTTTGGTAGCATCTCTCGCTTACGGCCATACCACCCTGAACACGCCCGATCTCGTCTGATCTCGGAAGCTAAGCAGGGTAGGGTCTGGTTAGTACTTGGATGGGAGACCTCCTGGGAATACCAGGTGCTGTAAGCCTTTCTCACTTTTACTTTATACAGGGGGCACTCCACTTCACGATTAATTTAAATCTATCACTCCCCTTCCATTTTACTATTTTATATATATATATATATTTTTTTCTCTCATTCATAAAGGCAGCTTTTAGAAACCGTTTTACTCTAAATACTTCCTGGTAATTCTAGGTGCTGTAAGCTGTTCGTGCCTTTATTCCACCAGGGCGCGATCTTCTCACAAACTTGAAGACTGTCACTCCCCATTCACGTTTTCAACTTATTGTTAATGATAAAGAGACAGCTTTTTACACACAGTTTTAAACAAAGTACTGATATTATTCCTCTTCAACTGACCGCTTTGTTTTCTATGCAAAAACCACTTCGCCACAGAAGACTCGATATTATTGGCATAGCAAGTTCTGCTCTTCTCCTTTCAAAACTTGCTAAAAGCTGTATTTAAAAGAACAGATTGGCCGGGGTAATTCACACCCTTCAATGCCAGCTTAATGTTTAGGTTAGTGGGAATCACAGAGGAATTAGGGATGGAAACTTCTTTGCTGGTGGTAGAAGCAGTCTGGTGAATTTTTAGAGAGAAGAGGCCGTCGATGTTTGAATGTAGAAAATTGTTCTGGCTGCAGCCTGCAGTATGGACTTGTTGGTGTGTGTAGCTCCCAGTGTTCTGACAGCGCGACGTTTTGGGGAAGCATGTGATTCAGCAGCTACCAGTGGGCTTCGTGCGGCGGAGATTTTGTGGCTGTTAGCGGAGTTGATAACAGAGGGTCGTTAAGAGAAGCCTACATGCAGTAGGCAAAGGAGTAATGTTTGCTGGCGGGGGACGTGCTGCGATTAACCTGTGCGGTAGTGAAAAGGAGTTAAAAAGAAGGAAGTGTGCGGATGCGGAAAGAATGGAATAATTGTGGTAGGCTGCCGGCTGAGTAGTTTGGTGAATGTTTGGTGTGGGTCCGGCGCTGCCGATTGGATGGTGGGGCTGCAGTGTGAGTCAGATAAAAAAAAAAAAACAGGAGTAGGATCCAATGGGACTAACTGGCATGTATAGACGCGTGTAATGCAAAAGGGCTGTTTTTGGTAGCATCTCTCGCTTACGGCCATACCACCCTGAACACGCCCGATCTCGTCTGATCTCGGAAACTAAGCAGGGTAGGGTCTGGTTAGTACTTGGATGGGAGACCACCTGGAAATACCAGGTGCTGTAAGCTTTTCTCACTTTTACTTTATACAGGGGGCGCTCCACTTCACGATTAATTTAAATCTATCACTCCCCTTCCATTTTACTATTTTATATATATATATATTTTTTTCTCTCATTCATAAAGGCAGCTTTTAGAAACCGTTTTACTCTAAATACTTCCTTGTAATTCTAGGTGCTGTAAGCTGTTCGTGCCTTTATTCCACCAGGGCGCGATCTTCTCACAAACTTGAAGACTGTCACTCCCCATTCACGTTTTACAACTTATTGTTAATGATAAAGAAACAGCTTTTTACACACAGTTTTAAACAAAGTACTGATATTATTCCTCTTCAACTGACCGCTTTGTTTTCTATGCAAAAACCACTTCGCCACAGAAGACTCGATATTATTGGCATAGCAAGTTCTGCTCTTCTCCTTTCAAAACTTGCTAAAAGCTGTATTTAAAAGAACAGATTGGCCGGGGTAATTCACACCCTTCAGTAGCAGCTTAATGTTTAGGTTAGTGGGAATCACAGAGGAATTAGGGATGGAAACTTCTTTGCTGGTGGTAGAAGCGGTCTGGTGAATTTTTAGAGAGAAGAGGCCGTCGATGTTTGAATGTAGAAAATTGTTCTGGCTGCAGCCTGCAGTATGGACTTGTTGGTGTGTGTAGCTCCCAGTGTTCTGACAGCGCGACGTTTTGGGGAAGCATGTGATTCAGCAGCTACCAGTGGGCTTCGTGTGGCGGAGATTTTGTGGCTGTTAGCGGAGTTGATAACAGAGGGTCGTTAAGAGAAGCCTGCATGCAGTAGGCAAAGGAGTAATGTTTGCCGGCGGGGGACGTGCGGCGATTAACCTGTGCGGTAGTGAAAAGGAGTTAAAAAGAAGGAAGTGTACGGATGCGGAAAGAATGGAATAATTGTGGTAGGCTGCCGGCTGAGTAGTTTGGTGAATGTTTGGTGTGGGTCCGGCGCTGCCGATTGGATGGTGGGGCTGCAGTGTGAGTCAGATAAAAAAAAAAAAACCAGGAGTAGGATCCAATGGGACTAACTGGCATGTATAGACGCGTGTAATGCAAAAGGGCTGTTTTTGGTAGCATGTCTCGCTTACGGCCATACCACCCTGAACACGCCCGATCTCGTCTGATCTCGGAAGCTAAGCAGGGTAGGGTCTGGTTAGTACTTGGATGGGAGACCACCTGGGAATACCAGGTGCTGTAAGCTTTTCTCACTTTTACTTTATACAGGGGGCGCTCCACTTCACGATTAATTTAAATCTATCACTCCCCTTCCATTTTACTATTTTATATATATATATATATATATATATATATATATATATTTTTTTTTTTTCTCTCATTCCTAAAGGCAGCTTTTAGAAACCGTTTTACTCTAAATACTTCCTTGTAATTCTAGGTGCTGTAAGCTGTTCGTGCCTTTATTCCACCAGGGCGCGATCTTCTCACAAACTTGAAGACTGTCACTCCCCATTCACGTTTTACAACTTATTGTTAATGATAAAGAAACAGCTTTTTACACACAGTTTTAAACAAAGTACTGATATTATTCCTCTTCAACTGACCGCTTTGTTTTCTATGCAAAAACCACTTCGCCACAGAATATTCGATATTATTGGCATATTATCTGCTCTTCTCCTCCTTTCAAAACTTGCTAAAAGCTGTATTTAAAAGAGCAGGTTGGCCGGGGTAATTCACACCCTTCAATGCCAGCTTAATGTTTAGGTTAGTGGGAGTCACAGAGGAATTAGGGATGGAAACTTCTTTGCTGGTGGTAGAAGCGGTCTGGTGAATTTTTAGAGAGAAGAGGCCGTCGATGTTTGAATGTAGAAAATTGTTCTGGCTGCAGCCCGCAGTATGGACTTGTTGGTGTGTGTAGCTCCCAGTGTTCTGACAGCGCGACGTTTTGGGGAAGCATGTGATTCAGCAGCTACCAGTGGGCTTCGTGCGGCAGAGATTTTGTGGCTGTTAGCGGAGTTGATAACAGAGGGTTGTTAAGAGAAGCCTGCATGAGGTAGACAAAGGAGTAATGTTTGCCGGCGGGGGACGTGCGGCAATTAACCTGTGCGGTAGTGAAAAGGAGTTAAAGAGAAGGAACTGTGCGGATGCGGAAAGAATGGAATAATTGTGGTAGGCTGCCGGATGAGTAGTTTGGTGAATGTTTGGTGTGGGTCCGGTTCTGCCGATTGGATGGTGGTGCTGCAGTGTGAGTCAGATAAAAAAAAAAAAAAAACAGGCGTAGGATCCAATGGGAATAACTGGCATGTATAGACGCGTGTAATGCAAAAGGGCTATTTTTGGTAGTGTCTCTCGCTTACGGCCATACCACCCTGAACGCGCCCGATCTCGTCTGATCTCGGAAGCTAAGCAGGCTAGGGTCTGGTTAGTACTTGGATGGGAAACCACCTGGGAATACCAGGTGCTGTAAGCTTTTCTCACTTTTACTTTTTCAGGGGGCACTCCACCTCACGATTAATTTAAATCTATCACTCCCCTTCCATTTTACTATTTTATATATTTCTTTTTTCTCTCATTCATGAAGGCAGCTTTTACACACGTTTTACTCTAAATACTGCCTGGTAATTCTAGGTGCTGTAAGCTGTTCGTGCCTTTATTCCACCAGGGCACGATCTTCTCACAAACTTGAAGACTGTCACTCCCCATTCACGTTTTACAACTTATTGTTAATAATAAAGAGACAGCTTTTTACACACAGTTTTAAACAAAGTACTGATATTATTCCTCTTCAACTGACCGCTTTGTTTTCTATGCAAAAACCACTTCGCCACAGAAGACTCGATATTATTGGCATAGCAAGTTCTGCTCTTCTCCTTTCAAAACTTGCTAAAAGCTGTATTTAAAAGAACAGATTGGCCGGGGTAATTCACACCCTTCAATGCCAGATTAATGTTTAGGTTAGTGGGAATCACAGAGGAATTAGGGATGGAAACTTCTTTGCTGGTGGTAGAAGCGGTCTGGTGAATTTTTAGAGAGAAGAGGCCGTCGATGTTTGAATGTAGAAAATTGTTCTGGCTGCAGCCTGCAGTATGGACTTGTTCGTGTGTGTAGCTCCCAGTGTTCTGACAGCGCGACGTTTTGGGGAAGCATGTTATTTAGCAACTACCAGTGGGCTTCATGCGGCGGAGATTTTGTGGCTGTTAGCGGAGTTGATAACAGAGGGTCGTTAAGAGAAGCCTGCATGCAGTAGGCAAAGGAGTAATGTTTGCCGGCGGGGGACGTGCGGCGATTAACCTGTGCGGTAGTGAAAAGGAGTTAAAAAGAAGGAAGTGTGCGGATGCGGAAAGAATGGAATAATTGTGGTAGGCTGCCGGCTGAGTAGTTTGGTGAATGTTTGGTGTGGGTCCGGCGCTGCCGATTGGATGGTGGGGCTGCAGTGTGAGTCAGATAAAAAAAAAAAAAAAGAACATTAGTAGGATCCAATGGGACCAACTGGCATGTATAGAGGCGTGTAATGCAAAAGGGCTGTTTTTGGTAGCATCTCTCGCTTACGGCCATACCACCCTGAACACGCCCGATCTCGTCTGATCTCGGAAGCTAAGCAGGGTAGGGTCTGGTTAGTACTTGGATGGGAGACCACCTGGGAATACCAGGTGCTGTAAGCTTTTCTCACTTTTACTTTATACAGGGGGCGCTCCACTTCACGATTAATTTAAATCTATCACTCCCCTTCCATTTTACTATTTTATATATATATATATTTTTTCTCTCATTCATAAAGGCAGCTTTTAGAAACCGTTTTACTCTAAATACTTCCTTGTAATTCTAGGTGCTGTAAGCTGTTCGTGCCTTTATTCCACCAGGGCGCGATCTTCTCACAAACTTGAAGACTATCACTCCCCATTCACGTTTTACAACTTATTGTTAATGATAAAGAGACAGCTTTTTACACACAGTTTTAAACAAAGTACTGATATTATTCCTCTTCAACTGACCGCTTTGTTTTCTATGCAAAAACCACTTCGCCACAGAAGACTCGATATTATTGGCATAGCAAGTTCTGCTCTTCTCCTTTCAAAACTTGCTAAAAGCTGTATTTAAAAGAACAGATTGGCCGGGGTAATTCACACCCTTCAATGCCAGCTTAATGTTTAGGTTAGTGGGAATCACAGAGGAATTAGGGATGGAAACTTCTTTGCTGGTGGAAGAAGCGGTCTGGTGAATTTTTAGAGAGAAGAGGCCGTCGATGTTTGAATGTAGAAAATTGTTCTGGCTGCAGCCTGCAGTATAGACTTGTTGGTGTGTGTAGCTCCCAGTGTTCTGACAGCGCGACGTTTTGGGGAAGCATGTGATTCAGCAGCTACCAGTGGGCTTCGTGCGGCGGAGATTTTGTGGCTGTTAGCGGAGTTGATAACAGAGGGTCGTTAAGAGAAGCCTGCATGCAGTAGGCAAAGGAGTAATGTTTGCCGGCGGGGGACGTGCGGCGATAAACCTTTGCGGTAGTGAAAAGGAGTTAAAAAGAAGGAAGTGTGCGGATGCGGAAAGAATGGAATAATTGTGGTAGGCTGCCGGCTGAGTAGTTTGGTGAATGTTTGGTGTGGGTCCGGCGCTGCCGATTGGATGGTGGGGCTGCAGTGTGAGTCAGATAAAAAAAAAAAAAAGAACATTAGTAGGATCCAATGGGACCAACTGGCATGTATAGAGGCGTGTAATGCAAAAGGGCTGTTTTTGGTAGCATCTCTCGCTTACGGCCATACCACCCTGAACACGCCCGATCTCGTCTGATCTCGGAAGCTAAGCAGGGTAGGGTCTGGTTAGTACTTGGATGGGAGACCACCTGGGAATACCAGGTGCTGTAAGCTTTTCTCACTTTTACTTTATACAGGGGGCGCTCCACTTCACGATTAATTTAAATCTATCACTCCCCTTCCATTTTACTATTTTATATATATATATATTTTTTCTCTCATTCATAAAGGCAGCTTTTAGAAACCGTTTTACTCTAAATACTTCCTTGTAATTCTAGGTGCTGTAAGCTGTTCGTGCCTTTATTCCACCAGGGCGCGATCTTCTCACAAACTTGAAGACTATCACTCCCCATTCACGTTTTACAACTTATTGTTAATGATAAAGAGACAGCTTTTTACACACAGTTTTAAACAAAGTACTGATATTATTCCTCTTCAACTGACCGCTTTGTTTTCTATGCAAAAACCACTTCGCCACAGAAGACTCGATATTATTGGCATAGCAAGTTCTGCTCTTCTCCTTTCAAAACTTGCTAAAAGCTGTATTTAAAAGAACAGATTGGCCGGGGTAATTCACACCCTTCAATGCCAGCTTAATGTTTAGGTTAGTGGGAATCACAGAGGAATTAGGGATGGAAACTTCTTTGCTGGTGGAAGAAGCGGTCTGGTGAATTTTTAGAGAGAAGAGGCCGTCGATGTTTGAATGTAGAAAATTGTTCTGGCTGCAGCCTGCAGTATAGACTTGTTGGTGTGTGTAGCTCCCAGTGTTCTGACAGCGCGACGTTTTGGGGAAGCATGTGATTCAGCAGCTACCAGTGGGCTTCGTGCGGCGGAGATTTTGTGGCTGTTAGCGGAGTTGATAACAGAGGGTCGTTAAGAGAAGCCTGCATGCAGTAGGCAAAGGAGTAATGTTTGCCGGCGGGGGACGTGCGGCGATTAACCTGTGCGGTAGTGAAAAGGAGTTAAAAAGAAGGAAGTGTGCGGATGCGGAAAGAATGGAATAATTGTGGTAGGCTGCCGGCTGAGTAGTTTGGTGAATGTTTGGTGTGGGTCCGGCGCTGCCGATTGGATGGTGGGGCTGCAGTGTGAGTCAGATAAAAAAAAAAAAAAGAACATTAGTAGGATCCAATGGGACTAACTGGCATGTATAGACGCGTGTAATGCAAAAGGGCTGTTTTTGGTAGCGTCTCTCGCTTATGGCTATACCACCCTGAACACGCCTGATCTCATCTGATCTCGTAAGCTACGCAGGGTAGGGTCTGGTTAGTACTTGGATGGGAGACCTCCTGGGAATACCAGGTGCTGTAAGCTTTTCTCACTTTTACTTTATACAGGGGGCGCTCCACTTAACGATTAATTTAAATCTATCACTCCCCTTCCATTTTACTATTTTATATATATATATATTTTTCTCTCATTCATAAAGGCAGCTTTTAGAAACCGTTTTACTCTAAATACTTCCTTGTAATTCTAGGTGCTGTAAGCTGTTCGTGCCTTTATTCCACCAGGGCGCGATCTTCTCACAAACTTGAAGACTATCACTCCCCATTCACGTTTTACAACTTATTGTTAATGATAAAGAGACAGCTTTTTACACACAGTTTTAAACAAAGTACTGATATTATTCCTCTTCAACTGACCGCTTTGTTTTCTATGCAAAAACCACTTCGCCACAGAAGACTCGATATTATTGGCATAGCAAGTTCTGCTCTTCTCCTTTCAAAACTTGCTAAAAGCTGTATTTAAAAGAACAGATTGGCCGGGGTAATTCACACCCTTCAATGCCAGCTTAATGTTTAGGTTAGTGGGAATCACAGAGGAATTAGGGATGGAAACTTCTTTGCTGGTGGAAGAAGCGGTCTGGTGAATTTTTAGAGAGAAGAGGCCGTCGATGTTTGAATGTAGAAAATTGTTCTGGCTGCAGCCTGCAGTATAGACTTGTTGGTGTGTGTAGCTCCCAGTGTTCTGACAGCGCGACGTTTTGGGGAAGCATGTGATTCAGCAGCTACCAGTGGGCTTCGTGCGGCGGAGATTTTGTGGCTGTTAGCGGAGTTGATAACAGAGGGTCGTTAAGAGAAGCCTGCATGCAGTAGGCAAAGGAGTAATGTTTGCCGGCGGGGGACGTGCGGCGATTAACCTGTGCGGTAGTGAAAAGGAGTTAAAAAGAAGGAAGTGTGCGGATGCGGAAAGAATGGAATAATTGTGGTAGGCTGCCGGCTGAGTAGTTTGGTGAATGTTTGGTGTGGGTCCGGCGCTGCCGATTGGATGGTGGTGCTGCAGTGTGAGTCAGATAAAAAAAAAAAAAAAACCAGGAGTAGGATCCAATGGGACTAACTGGCATGTATAGACGCGTGTAATGCAAAAGGGCTGTTTTTGGTAGCGTCTCTCGCTTATGGCTATACCACCCTGAACACGCCTGATCTCATCTGATCTCGTAAGCTACGCAGGGTAGGGTCTGGTTAGTACTTGGATGGGAGACCTCCTGGGAATACCAGGTGCTGTAAGCTTTTCTCACTTTTACTTTATACAGGGGGCGCTCCACTTAACGATTAATTTAAATCTATCACTCCCCTTCCATTTTACTATTTTATATATATATATATTTTTCTCTCATTCATAAAGGCAGCTTTTAGAAACCGTTTTACTCTAAATACTTCCTTGTAATTCTAGGTGCTGTAAGCTGTTCGTGCCTTTATTCCACCAGGGCGCGATCTTCTCACAAACTTGAAGACTATCACTCCCCATTCACGTTTTACAACTTATTGTTAATGATAAAGAGACAGCTTTTTACACACAGTTTTAAACAAAGTACTGATATTATTCCTCTTCAACTGACCGCTTTGTTTTCTATGCAAAAACCACTTCGCCACAGAAGACTCGATATTATTGGCATAGCAAGTTCTGCTCTTCTCCTTTCAAAACTTGCTAAAAGCTGTATTTAAAAGAACAGATTGGCCGGGGTAATTCACACCCTTCAATGCCAGCTTAATGTTTAGGTTAGTGGGAATCACAGAGGAATTAGGGATGGAAACTTCTTTGCTGGTGGAAGAAGCGGTCTGGTGAATTTTTAGAGAGAAGAGGCCGTCGATGTTTGAATGTAGAAAATTGTTCTGGCTGCAGCCTGCAGTATAGACTTGTTGGTGTGTGTAGCTCCCAGTGTTCTGACAGCGCGACGTTTTGGGGAAGCATGTGATTCAGCAGCTACCAGTGGGCTTCGTGCGGCGGAGATTTTGTGGCTGTTAGCGGAGTTGATAACAGAGGGTCGTTAAGAGAAGCCTGCATGCAGTAGGCAAAGGAGTAATGTTTGCCGGCGGGGGACGTGCGGCGATTAACCTGTGCGGTAGTGAAAAGGAGTTAAAAAGAAGGAAGTGTGCGGATGCGGAAAGAATGGAATAATTGTGGTAGGCTGCCGGCTGAGTAGTTTGGTGAATGTTTGGTGTGGGTCCGGCGCTGCCGATTGGATGGTGGTGCTGCAGTGTGAGTCAGATAAAAAAAAAAAAAAAACCAGGAGTAGGATCCAATGGGACTAACTGGCATGTATAGACGCGTGTAATGCAAAAGGGCTGTTTTTGGTAGCGTCTCTCGCTTATGGCTATACCACCCTGAACACGCCTGATCTCATCTGATCTCGTAAGCTACGCAGGGTAGGGTCTGGTTAGTACTTGGATGGGAGACATCCTGGGAATACCAGGTGCTGTAAGCTTTTTTCACTTTAACTTTATACAGGGGGCGCTCCACTTAACGATTAATTTAAATCTATCACTCCCCTTCCATTTTACTATTTTATATATATATATATTTTTCTCTCATTCATAAAGGTAGCTTTTACACACCGTTTTACTCTAAATACTTCCTGGTAATTCAAGGTGCTCTAAGCTGTTCGTGCCTTTATTCCACCAGGGCGCGATCTTCTCACAAACTTGAAGACTGCCACTCCCCATTCACGTTTTACAACTTATTGTTAATGATAAAGAGACAGCTTTTTACACACAGTTTTAAACAAAGTACTGATATTATTCCTCTTCAACTGACCGCTTTGTTTTCTATGCAAAAACCACTTCGCCACAGAAGACTCGATATTATTGGCATAGCAAGTTCTGCTCTTCTCCTTTCAAAACTTGCTAAAAGCTGTATTTAAAAGAACAGATTGGCCGGGGTAATTCACACCCTTCAATGCCAGCTTAATGTTTAGGTTAGTGGGAGTCACAGAGGAATTAGGGATGGAAACTTCTTTGCTGGTGGTAGAAGCGGTCTGGTGAATTTTTAGAGAGAAGAGGACGTCGATGTTTGAATGTAGAAAATTGTTCTGGCTGCAGCCTGCATTATGGACTTGTTGGTGTGTGTAGCTCCCAGTGTTCTGACAGCGCGACGTTTTGGGGAAGCGTGATTCAGCAGCTACCAGTGGGCTTCGTGCGGCGGAGATTTTGTGGCTGTTAGCGGAGTTGATAACAGAGGGTCGTTAAGGGAAGCCTGCATGCAGTAGGCAAAGGAGTAATGTTTGCCGGCGGGGGACGTGCGGCGATTAACCTGTGCGGTAGTGAAAAGGAGTTAAAAAGAAGGAAGTGTGCGGATGCGGAAAGAATGGAATAATTGTGGTAGGCTGCCGGCTGAGTAGTTTGGTGAATGTTTGGTGTGGGTCCGGCGCTGCCGATTGGATGGTGGGGCTGCAGTGTGAGTCAGATAAAAAAAAAAAAAAAACAGGAGTAGGATCCAATGGGACTAACTGGCATGTATAGAGGCGTGTAATGCAAAAGGGCTGTTTTTGGTAGCATCTCTCACTTACGGCCATACCACCCTGAACACGCCCGATCTCGTCTGATCTCGGAAGCTAAGCAGGGTAGGGTCTGGTTAGTACTTGGATGGGAGACCTCCTGGGAATACCAGGTGCTGTAAGCTTTTCTCACTTTTACTTTATACAGGGGGCGCTCCACTTCACGATTAATTTAAATCTATCACTCCCCTTCCATTTTACTATTTTATACATATATATATATTTTTCTCTCATTCATAAAGGCAGCTTTTACACACCGTTTTACTCCAAATACTTCCTGGTAATTCTAGGTGCTGTAAGCTGTTCGTGCCTTTATTCCACCAGGGCGCGATCTTCTCACAAACTTGAAGACTGTCACTCCCCATTCACGTTTTACAACTTATTGTTAATGATAAAGAGACAGCTTTTTACACACAGTTTTAAACAAAGTACTGATATTATTCCTCTTCAACTGACCGCTTTGTTTTCTATGCATGAAACCACTTCGCCACAGAAGACTCGATATTATTGGCATAGCAAGTTCTGCTCTTCTCCTTTCAAAACTTGCTAAAAGCTGTATTTAAAAGAACAGATTGGCCGGGGTAATTCACACCCTTCAATGCCAGCTTAATGTTTAGGTTAGTGGGAATCACAGAGGAATTAGGGATGGAAACTTCTTTGCTGGTGGTAGAAGCGGTCTGGTGAATTTTTAGAGAGAAGAGGCCGTCGATGTTTGAATGTAGAAAATTGTTCTGGCTGCAGCCTGCAGTATGGACTTGTTGGTGTGTGTAGCTCCCAGTGTTCTGACAGCGCGACGTTTTGGGGAAGCATGTGATTCAGCAGCTACCAGTGGGCTTCGTGCGGCGGAGATTTTGTGGCTGTTAGCGGAGTTGATAACAGAGGGTCGTTAAGAGAAGCCTGCATGCAGTAGGCAAAGGAGTAATGTTTGCCGGCGGGGGACGTGCGGCGATTAACCTGTGCGGTAGTGAAAAGGAGTTAAAAAGAAGGAAGTGTGCGGATGCGGAAAGAATGGAATAATTGTGGTAGGCTGCCGGCTGAGTAGTTTGGTGAATGTTTGGTGTGGGTCCGGCGCTGCCGATTGGATGGTGGTGCTGCAGTGTGAGTCAGATAAAAAAAAAAAAAAAACCAGGAGTAGGATCCAATGGGACCAACTGGCATGTATAGAGGCGTGTAATGCAAAAGGGCTGTTTTTGGTCGCGTCTCTCGCTTATGGCCATACCACCCTGAACACACCCGATCTCATCCGATCTCGGAAGCCAAGCAGGGTAGGGTCTGGTTAGTACTTGGATGGGAGACCTCCTGGGAATACCAGGTGCTGTAAGCTTTTCTCACTTTTACTTTATACAGGGGGCGCTCCACTTCACGATTAATTTAAATCTATCACTCCCCTTCCATTTTACTATTTTATATATATATATATTTTTCTCTCATTCATAAAGGCAGCTTTTACACACCGTTTTACTCCAAATACTTCCTGGTAATTCTAGGTGCTGTAAGCTGTTCGTGCCTTTATTCCACCAGGGCGCGATCTTCTCACAAACTTGAAGACTGTTTCTCCCCATTCACGTTTTACAACTTATTGTTAATGATAAAGAGACAGCTTTTTACACACAGTTTTAAACAAAGTACTGATATTTTTCCTCTTCAACTGACCGCTTTGTTTTCTATGCAAAAACCACTTCGCCACAGAAGACTCAATATTATTGGCATAGCAAGTTCTGCTCTTCTCCTTTCAAAACTTGCTAAAAGCTGTATTTAAAAGAACAGATTGGCCGGGGTAATTCACACCCTTCAATGCCAGCTTAATGTTTAGGTTAGTGGGAATCACAGAGGAATTAGGGATGGAAACTTCTTTGCTGGTGGTAGAAGCGGTCTGGTGAATTTTTAGAGAGAAGAGGCCGTCGATGTTTGAATGTAGAAAATTGTTCTGGCTGCAGCCTGCAGTATGGACTTGTTGGTGTGTGTAGCTCCCAGTGTTCTGACAGCGCGACGTTTTGGGGAAGCATGTGATTCAGCAGCTACCAGTGGGCTTCGTGCGGCGGAGATTTTGTGGCTGTTAGCGGAGTTGATAACAGAGGGTCGTTAAGAGAAGCCTGCATGCAGTAGGCAAAGGAGTAATGTTTGCCGGCGGGGGACGTGCGGCGATTAACCTGTGCGGTAGTGAAAAGGAGTTAAAAAGAAGGAAGTGTGTGGATGCGGAAAGAATGGAATAATTGTGGTAGGCTGCCGGCTGAGTAGTTTGGTGAATGTTTGGTGTGGGTCCGGCGCTGCCGATTGGATGGTGGTGCTGCAGTGTGAGTCAGATAAAAAAAAAAAAAAAACCAGGAGTAGGATCCAATGGGACTAACTGGCATGTATAGACGCGTGTAATGCAAAAGGGCTGTTTTTGGTCGCGTCTCTCGCTTATGGCCATACCACCCTGAACACACCCGATCTCATCCGATCTCGGAAGCCAAGCAGGGTAGGGTCTGGTTAGTACTTGGATGGGAGACCTCCTGGGAATACCAGGTGCTGTAAGCTTTTCTCACTTTTACTTTATACAGGGGGCGCTCCACTTCACGATTAATTTAAATCTATCACTCCCCTTCCATTTTACTATTTTATATATATATATATTTTTCTCTCATTCATAAAGGCAGCTTTTACACACCGTTTTACTCCAAATACTTCCTGGTAATTCTAGGTGCTGTAAGCTGTTCGTGCCTTTATTCCACCAGGGCGCGATCTTCTCACAAACTTGAAGACTGTTTCTCCCCATTCACGTTTTACAACTTATTGTTAATGATAAAGAGACAGCTTTTTACACACAGTTTTAAACAAAGTACTGATATTTTTCCTCTTCAACTGACCGCTTTGTTTTCTATGCAAAAACCACTTCGCCACAGAAGACTCAATATTATTGGCATAGCACGTTCTGCTCTTCTCCTTTCAAAACTTGCTAAAAGCTGTATTTAAAAGAACAGATTGGCCGGGGTAATTCACACCCTTCAATGCCAGCTTAATGTTTAGGTTAGTGGGAATCACAGAGGAATTAGGGATGTAAACTTCTTTGCTGGTGGTAGAAGCAGTCTGGTGAATTTTTAGAGAGAAGAGGCCGTCGATGTTTGAATGTAGAAAATTGTTCTGGCTGCAGCCTGCAGTATGGACTTGTTGGTGTGTGTAGCTCCCAGTGTTCTGACAGCGCGACGTTTTGGGGAAGCATGTGATTCAGCAGCTACCAGTGGGCTTCGTGCGGCGGAGATTTTGTGGCTGTTAGCGGAGTTGATAACAGAGGGTCGTTAAGAGAAGCCTGCATGCAGTAGGCAAAGGAGTAATGTTTGCCGGCGGGGGACGTGCGGCGATTAACCTGTGCGGTAGTGAAAAGGAGTTAAAAAGAAGGAAGTGTGCGGATGCGGAAAGAATGGAATAATTGTGGTAGGCTGCCGGCTGAGTAGTTTGGTGAATGTTTGGTGTGGGTCCGGCGCTGCCGATTGGATGGTGGTGCTGCAGTGTGAGTCAGATAAAAAAAAAAAAAAAACCAGGAGTAGGATCCAATGGGACTAACTGGCATGTATAGACGCGTGTAATGCAAAAGGGCTGTTTTTGGTAGCATCTTCCGCTTACGGCCATACCACCCTGAACACGCCCGATCTCGTCTGATCTCAGAAGCTAAGCAGGGTAGGTTCTGGTTAGTACTTGGATGGGAGACCACCTGGGAATACCAGGTGCTGTAAGCTTTTCTCACTTTTAATTTATACAGGGTGCGCTCCACTTCACGATTAATTTAAATCTATCACTCCCCTTCCATTTTACTATTTTATATATATATATTTTTTTTTTCTCTCATTCCTAAAGGCAGCTTTTAGAAATCGTTTTACTCTAAATACTTCCTAGTAATTCTAGGTGCTGTAAGCTGTTCGTGCCTTTATTCCACCAGGGCGCGATCTTCTCACAAACTTGAAGACTGTCACTCCCCATTCACGTTTTACAACTTATTGTTAATGATAAAGAGACAGCTTTTTACACACAGTTTTAAACAAAGTACTGATATTTTTCCTCTTCAACTGACCGCTTTGTTTTCTATGCAAAAACCACTTCGCCACAAAAGACTCAATATTATTGGCATAGCAAGTTCTGCTCTTCTCCTTTCAAAACTTGCTAAAAGCTGTATTTAAAAGAACAGATTGGCCGGGGTAATTCACACCCTTCAATGCCAGCTTAATGTTTAGGTTAGTGGGAATCACAGAGGAATTAGGGATGGAAACTTCTTTGCTGGTGGTAGAAGCAGTCTGGTGAATTTTTAGAGAGAAGAGGCCGTCGATGTTTGAATGTAGAAAATTGTTCTGGCTGCAGCCTGCAGTATGGACTTGTTGGTGTGTGTAGCTCCCAGTGTTCTGACAGCGCGACGTTTTGGGGAAGCATGTGATTCAGCAGCTACCAGTGGGCTTCGTGCGGCGGAGATTTTGTGGCTGTTAGCGGAGTTGATAACAGAGGGTCGTTAAGAGAAGCCTGCATGCAGTAGGCAAAGGAGTAATGTTTGCCGGCGGGGGACGTGCGGCGATTAACCTGTGCGGTAGTGAAAAGGAGTTAAAAAGAAGGAAGTGTGCGGATGCGGAAAGAATGGAATAATTGTGGTAGGCTGCCGGCTGAGTAGTTTGGTGAATGTTTGGTGTGGGTCCGGCGCTGCCGATTGGATGGTGGTGCTGCAGTGTGAGTCAGATAAAAAAAAAAAAAAAACCAGGAGTAGGATCCAATGGGACTAACTGGCATGTATAGACGCGTGTAATGCAAAAGGGCTGTTTTTGGTAGCATCTTCCGCTTACGGCCATACCACCCTGAACACGCCCGATCTCGTCTGATCTCAGAAGCTAAGCAGGGTAGGTTCTGGTTAGTACTTGGATGGGAGACCACCTGGGAATACCAGGTGCTGTAAGCTTTTCTCACTTTTAATTTATACAGGGTGCGCTCCACTTCACGATTAATTTAAATCTATCACTCCCCTTCCATTTTACTATTTTATATATATATATTTTTTTTTTCTCTCATTCCTAAAGGCAGCTTTTAGAAATCGTTTTACTCTAAATACTTCCTAGTAATTCTAGGTGCTGTAAGCTGTTCGTGCCTTTATTCCACCAGGGCGCGATCTTCTCACAAACTTGAAGACTGTCACTCCCCATTCACGTTTTACAACTTATTGTTAATGATAAAGAGACAGCTTTTTACACACAGTTTTAAACAAAGTACTGATATTTTTCCTCTTCAACTGACCGCTTTGTTTTCTATGCAAAAACCACTTCGCCACAGAAGACTCAATATTATTGGCATAGCAAGTTCTGCTCTTCTCCTTTCAAAACTTGCTAAAAGCTGTATTTAAAAGAACAGATTGGCCGGGGTAATTCACACCCTTCAATGCCAGCTTAATGTTTAGGTTAGTGGGAATCACAGAGGAATTAGGGATGGAAACTTCTTTGCTGGTGGTAGAAGCAGTCTGGTGAATTTTTAGAGAGAAGAGGCCGTCGATGTTTGAATGTAGAAAATTGTTCTGGCTGCAGCCTGCAGTATGGACTTGTTGGTGTGTGTAGCTCCCAGTGTTCTGACAGCGCGACGTTTTGGGGAAGCATGTGATTCAGCAGCTACCAGTGGGCTTCGTGCGGCGGAGATTTTGTGGCTGTTAGCGGAGTTGATAACAGAGGGTCGTTAAGAGAAGCCTGCATGCAGTAGGCAAAGGAGTAATGTTTGCCGGCGGGGGACGTGCGGCGATTAACCTGTGCGGTAGTGAAAAGGAGTTAAAAAGAAGGAAGTGTGCGGATGCGGAAAGAATGGAATAATTGTGGTAGGCTGCCGGCTGAGTAGTTTGGTGAATGTTTGGTGTGGGTCCGGCGCTGCCGATTGGATGGTGGTGCTGCAGTGTGAGTCAGATAAAAAAAAAAAAAAAACCAGGAGTAGGATCCAATGGGACTAACTGGCATGTATAGACGCGTGTAATGCAAAAGGGCTGTTTTTGGTAGCATCTTCCGGTTACGGCCATACCACCCTGAACACGCCCGATCTCGTCTGATCTCAGAAGCTAAGCAGGGTAGGTTCTGGTTAGTACTTGGATGGGAGACCACTTGGGAATACCAGGTGCTGTAAGCTTTTCTCACTTTTAATTTATACAGGGGGCGCTCCACTTCACGATTAATTTAAATCTATCACTCCCCTTCCATTTTACTATTTTATATATATATATTTTTTTTTTCTCTCATTCCTAAAGGCAGCTTTTAGAAATCGTTTTACTCTAAATACTTCCTAGTAATTCTAGGTGCTGTAAGCTGTTCGTGCCTTTATTCCACCAGGGCGCGATCTTCTCACAAACTTGAAGACTGTCACTCCCCATTCACGTTTTACAACTTATTGTTAATGATAAAGAGACAGCTTTTTACACACAGTTTTAAACAAAGTACTGATATTTTTCCTCTTCAACTGACCGCTTTGTTTTCTATGCAAAAACCACTTCGCCACAGAAGACTCAATATTATTGGCATAGCAAGTTCTGCTCTTCTCCTTTCAAAACTTGCTAAAAGCTGTATTTAAAAGAACAGATTGGCCGGGGTAATTCACACCCTTCAATGCCAGCTTAATGTTTAGGTTAGTGGGAATCACAGAGGAATTAGGGATGGAAACTTCTTTGCTGGTGGTAGAAGCAGTCTGGTGAATTTTTAGAGAGAAGAGGCCGTCGATGTTTGAATGTAGAAAATTGTTCTGGCTGCAGCCTGCAGTATGGACTTGTTGGTGTGTGTAGCTCCCAGTGTTCTGACAGCGCGACGTTTTGGGGAAGCATGTGATTCAGCAGCTACCAGTGGGCTTCGTGCGGCGGAGATTTTGTGGCTGTTAGCGGAGTTGATAACAGAGGGTCGTTAAGAGAAGCCTGCATGCAGTAGGCAAAGGAGTAATGTTTGCCGGCGGGGGACGTGCGGCGATTAACCTGTGCGGTAGTGAAAAGGAGTTAAAAAGAAGGAAGTGTGCGGATGCGGAAAGAATGGAATAATTGTGGTAGGCTGCCGGCTGAGTAGTTTGGTGAATGTTTGGTGTGGGTCCGGCGCTGCCGATTGGATGGTGGTGCTGCAGTGTGAGTCAGATAAAAAAAAAAAAAAAACCAGGAGTAGGATCCAATGGGACTAACTGGCATGTATAGACGCGTGTAATGCAAAAGGGCTGTTTTTGGTAGCATCTTCCGGTTACGGCCATACCACCCTGAACACGCCCGATCTCGTCTGATCTCAGAAGCTAAGCAGGGTAGGTTCTGGTTAGTACTTGGATGGGAGACCACTTGGGAATACCAGGTGCTGTAAGCTTTTCTCACTTTTAATTTATACAGGGGGCGCTCCACTTCACGATTAATTTAAATCTATCACTCCCCTTCCATTTTACTATTTTATATATATATATTTTTTTTTTCTCTCATTCCTAAAGGCAGCTTTTAGAAATCGTTTTACTCTAAATACTTCCTAGTAATTCTAGGTGCTGTAAGCTGTTCGTGCCTTTATTCCACCAGGGCGCGATCTTCTCACAAACTTGAAGACTGTCACTCCCCATTCACGTTTTACAACTTATTGTTAATGATAAAGAGACAGCTTTTTACACACAGTTTTAAACAAAGTACTGATATTTTTCCTCTTCAACTGACCGCTTTGTTTTCTATGCAAAAACCACTTCGCCACAGAAGACTCAATATTATTGGCATAGCAAGTTCTGCTCTTCTCCTTTCAAAACTTGCTAAAAGCTGTATTTAAAAGAACAGATTGGCCGGGGTAATTCACACCCTTCAATGCCAGCTTAATGTTTAGGTTAGTGGGAATCACAGAGGAATTAGGGATGGAAACTTCTTTGCTGGTGGTAGAAGCAGTCTGGTGAATTTTTAGAGAGAAGAGGCCGTCGATGTTTGAATGTAGAAAATTGTTCTGGCTGCAGCCTGCAGTATGGACTTGTTGGTGTGTGTAGCTCCCAGTGTTCTGACAGCGCGACGTTTTGGGGAAGCATGTGATTCAGCAGCTACCAGTGGGCTTCGTGCGGCGGAGATTTTGTGGCTGTTAGCGGAGTTGATAACAGAGGGTCGTTAAGAGAAGCCTGCATGCAGTAGGCAAAGGAGTAATGTTTGCCGGCGGGGGACGTGCGGCGATTAACCTGTGCGGTAGTGAAAAGGAGTTAAAAAGAAGGAAGTGTGCGGATGCGGAAAGAATGGAATAATTGTGGTAGGCTGCCGGCTGAGTAGTTTGGTGAATGTTTGGTGTGGGTCCGGCGCTGCCGATTGGATGGTGGTGCTGCAGTGTGAGTCAGATAAAAAAAAAAAAAAACCAGGAGTAGGATCCAATGGGACTAACTGGCATGTATAGACGCGTGTAATGCAAAAGGGCTGTTTTTGGTAGCATCTTCCGCTTACGGCCATACCACCCTGAACACGCCCGATCTCGTCTGATCTCAGAAGCTAAGCAGGGTAGGTTCTGGTTAGTACTTGGATGGGAGACCACCTGGGAATACCAGGTGCTGTAAGCTTTTCTCACTTTTAATTTATACAGGGGGCGCTCCACTTCACGATTAATTTAAATCTATCACTCCCCTTCCATTTTACTATTTTATATATATATATATTTTTTTTCTCTCATTCCTAAAGGCAGCTTTTAGAAATCGTTTTACTCTAAATACTTCCTAGTAATTCTAGGTGCTGTAAGCTGTTCGTGCCTTTATTCCACCAGGGCGCGATCTTCTCACAAACTTGAAGACTGTCACTCCCCATTCACGTTTTACAACTTATTGTTAATGATAAAGAGACAGCTTTTTACACACAGTTTTAAACAAAGTACTGACATTATTCCTCTTCAACTGACCGCTTTGTTTTCTATGCAAAAACCACTTCGCCACAGAAGACTCGATATTATTGGCATAGCAAGTTCTGCTCTTCTCCTTTCAAAACTTGCTAAAAGCTGTATTTAAAAGAACAGATTGGCCGGGGTAATTCACACCCTTCAATGCCAGCTTAATGTTTAGGTTAGTGGGAATCACAGAGGAATTAGGGATGGAAACTTCTTTGCTGGTGGTAGAAGCGGTCTGGTGAATTTTTAGAGAGAAGAGGCCGTCGATGTTTGAATGTAGAAAATTGTTCTGGCTGCAGCCTGCAGTATGGACTTGTTGGTGTGTGTAGCTCCCAGTGTTCTGACAGCGCGACGTTTTGGGGAAGCATGTGATTCAGCAGCTACCAGTGGGCTTCGTGCGGCGGAGATTTTGTGGCTGTTAGCGGAGTTGATAACAGAGGGTCGTTAAGAGAAGCCTACATGCAGTAGGCAAAGGAGTAATGTTTGCCGGCGGGGGACGTGCGGCGATTACCCTGTGCGGTAGTGAAAAGGAGTTAAAAAGAAGGAAGTGTGCGGATGCGGAAAGAATGGAATAATTGTGGTAGGCTGCCGGCTGAGTAGTTTGGTGAATGTTTGGTGTGGGTCCGGCGCTGCCGATTGGATGGTGGGGCTGCAGTGTGAGTCAGATAAAAAAAAAAAAAAAAAACAGGAGTAGGATCCAATGGGACTAACTGGCATGTATAGACGCGTGTAATGCAAAAGGGCTGTTTTTGGTAGCGTCTCTCACTTATGGCCATACCACCCTGAACACGCCCGATCTCATCCGATCTCGAAAGCCAAGCAGGGTAGGGTCTGGTTAGTACTTGGATGGGAGACCTCCTGGGAATACCAGGTGCTGTAAGCTTTTCTCACTTTTACTTTATACAGGGGGCGCTCCACTTCACGATTAATTTAAATCTATCACTCCCCTTCCGTTTTACTATTTTATATATATATATATTTTTTCTTTCATTCCTAAAGGCAGCTTTTAGAAATCGTTTTACTCTAAATACTTCCTAGTAATTCTAGGTGCTGTAAGCTGTTCGTGCCTTTATTCCACCAGGGCGCGATCTTCTCACAAACTTGAAGACTGTCACTCCCCATTCACGTTTTACAACTTATTGTTAATGATAAAGAGACAGCTTTTTACACACAGTTTTAAACAAAGTACTGATATTTTTCCTCTTCAACTGACCGCTTTGTTTTCTATGCAAAAACCACTTCGCCACAGAAGACTCAATATTATTGGCATAGCAAGTTCTGCTCTTCTCCTTTCAAAACTTGCTAAAAGCTGTATTTAAAAGAACAGATTGGCCGGGGTAATTCACACCCTTCAATGCCAGCTTAATGTTTAGGTTAGTGGGAATCACAGAGGAATTAGGGATGGAAACTTCTTTGCTGGTGGTAGAAGCAGTCTGGTGAATTTTTAGAGAGAAGAGGCCGTCGATGTTTGAATGTAGAAAATTGTTCTGGCTGCAGCCTGCAGTATGGACTTGTTGGTGTGTGTAGCTCCCAGTGTTCTGACAGCGCGACGTTTTGGGGAAGCATGTGATTCAGCAGCTACCAGTGGGCTTCGTGCGGCGGAGATTTTGTGGCTGTTAGCGGAGTTGATAACAGAGGGTCGTTAAGAGAAGCCTGCATGCAGTAGGCAAAGGAGTAATGTTTGCCGGCGGGGGACGTGCGGCGATTAACCTGTGCGGTAGTGAAAAGGAGTTAAAAAGAAGGAAGTGTGCGGATGCGGAAAGAATGGAATAATTGTGGTAGGCTGCCGGCTGAGTAGTTTGGTGAATGTTTGGTGTGGGTCCGGCGCTGCCGATTGGATGGTGGTGCTGCAGTGTGAGTCAGATAAAAAAAAAAAAAAAACCAGGAGTAGGATCCAATGGGACTAACTGGCATGTATAGACGCTTGTAATGCAAAAGGGCTGTTTTTGATAGCATCTTCCGCTTACGGCCATACCACCCTGAACATGCCCGATCTCGTCTGATCTCAGAAGCTAAGCAGGGTAGGTTCTGGTTAGTACTTGGATGGGAGACCACCTGGGAATACCAGGTGCTGTAAGCCTTTCTCACTTTTAATTTATACAGGGGGCGCTCCACTTCACGATTAATTTAAATCTATCACTCCCCTTCCATTTTACTATTTTATATATATATATATTTTTTTTCTCTCATTCCTAAAGGCAGCTTTTAGAAATCGTTTTACTCTAAATACTTCCTAGTAATTCTAGGTGCTGTAAGCTGTTCGTGCCTTTATTCCACCAGGGCGCGATCTTCTCACAAACTTGAAGACTGTCACTCCCCATTCACGTTTTACAACTTATTGTTAATGATAAAGAGACAGCTTTTTACACACAGTTTTAAACAAAGTACTGACATTATTCCTCTTCAACTGACCGCTTTGTTTTCTATGCAAAAACCACTTCGCCACAGAAGACTCGATATTATTGGCATAGCAAGTTCTGCTCTTCTCCTTTCAAAACTTGCTAAAAGCTGTATTTAAAAGAACAGATTGGCCGGGGTAATTCACACCCTTCAATGCCAGCTTAATGTTTAGGTTAGTGGGAATCACAGAGGAATTAGGGATGGAAACTTCTTTGCTGGTGGTAGAAGCGGTCTGGTGAATTTTTAGAGAGAAGAGGCCGTCGATGTTTGAATGTAGAAAATTGTTCTGGCTGCAGCCTGCAGTATGGACTTGTTGGTGTGTGTAGCTCCCAGTGTTCTGACAGCGCGACGTTTTGGGGAAGCATGTGATTCAGCAGCTACCAGTGGGCTTCGTGCGGCGGAGATTTTGTGGCTGTTAGCGGAGTTGATAACAGAGGGTCGTTAAGAGAAGCCTGCATGCAGTAGGCAAAGGAGTAATGTTTGCCGGCGGGGGACGTGCGGCGATTACCCTGTGCGGTAGTGAAAAGGAGTTAAAAAGAAGGAAGTGTGCGGATGCGGAAAGAATGGAATAATTGTGGTAGGCTGCCGGCTGAGTAGTTTGGTGAATGTTTGGTGTGGGTCCGGCGCTGCCGATTGGATGGTGGGGCTGCAGTGTGAGTCAGATAAAAAAAAAAAAAAAACCAGGAGTAGGATCCAATGGGACTAACTGGCATGTATAGACGCTTGTAATGCAAAAGGGCTGTTTTTGGTAGCATCTTCCGCTTACGGCCATACCACCCTGAACACGCCCGATCTCGTCTGATCTCAGAAGCTAAGCAGGGTAGGTTCTGGTTAGTACTTGGATGGGAGACCACCTGGGAATACCAGGTGCTGTAAGCTTTTCTCACTTTTAATTTATACAGGGGGCGCTCCACTTCACGATTAATTTAAATCTATCACTCCCCTTCCATTTTACTATTTTATATATATATATATTTTTTTTCTCTCATTCCTAAAGGCAGCTTTTAGAAATCGTTTTACTCTAAATACTTCCTAGTAATTCTAGGTGCTGTAAGCTGTTCGTGCCTTTATTCCACCAGGGCGCGATCTTCTCACAAACTTGAAGACTGTCACTCCCCATTCACGTTTTACAACTTATTGTTAATGATAAAGAGACAGCTTTTTACACACAGTTTTAAACAAAGTACTGACATTATTCCTCTTCAACTGACCGCTTTGTTTTCTATGCAAAAACCACTTCGCCACAGAAGACTCGATATTATTGGCATAGCAAGTTCTGCTCTTCTCCTTTCAAAACTTGCTAAAAGCTGTATTTAAAAGAACAGATTGGCCGGGGTAATTCACACCCTTCAATGCCAGCTTAATGTTTAGGTTAGTGGGAATCACAGAGGAATTAGGGATGGAAACTTCTTTGCTGGTGGTAGAAGCGGTCTGGTGAATTTTTAGAGAGAAGAGGCCGTCGATGTTTGAATGTAGAAAATTGTTCTGGCTGCAGCCTGCAGTATGGACTTGTTGGTGTGTGTAGCTCCCAGTGTTCTGACAGCGCGACGTTTTGGGGAAGCATGTGATTCAGCAGCTACCAGTGGGCTTCGTGCGGCGGAGATTTTGTGGCTGTTAGCGGAGTTGATAACAGAGGGTCGTTAAGAGAAGCCTGCATGCAGTAGGCAAAGGAGTAATGTTTGCCGGCGGGGGACGTGCGGCGATTACCCTGTGCGGTAGTGAAAAGGAGTTAAAAAGAAGGAAGTGTGCGGATGCGGAAAGAATGGAATAATTGTGGTAGGCTGCCGGCTGAGTAGTTTGGTGAATGTTTGGTGTGGGTCCGGCGCTGCCGATTGGATGGTGGGGCTGCAGTGTGAGTCAGATAAAAAAAAAAAAAAAACCAGGAGTAGGATCCAATGGGACTAACTGGCATGTATAGACGCTTGTAATGCAAAAGGGCTGTTTTTGGTAGCATCTTCCGCTTACGGCCATACCACCCTGAACACGCCCGATCTCGTCTGATCTCAGAAGCTAAGCAGGGTAGGTTCTGGTTAGTACTTGGATGGGAGACCACCTGGGAATACCAGGTGCTGTAAGCTTTTCTCACTTTTAATTTATACAGGGGGCGCTCCACTTCACGATTAATTTAAATCTATCACTCCCCTTCCATTTTACTATTTTATATATATATATATTTTTTTTCTCTCATTCCTAAAGGCAGCTTTTAGAAATCGTTTTACTCTAAATACTTCCTAGTAATTCTAGGTGCTGTAAGCTGTTCGTGCCTTTATTCCACCAGGGCGCGATCTTCTCACAAACTTGAAGACTGTCACTCCCCATTCACGTTTTACAACTTATTGTTAATGATAAAGAGACAGCTTTTTACACACAGTTTTAAACAAAGTACTGACATTATTCCTCTTCAACTGACCGCTTTGTTTTCTATGCAAAAACCACTTCGCCACAGAAGACTCGATATTATTGGCATAGCAAGTTCTGCTCTTCTCCTTTCAAAACTTGCTAAAAGCTGTATTTAAAAGAACAGATTGGCCGGGGTAATTCACACCCTTCAATGCCAGCTTAATGTTTAGGTTAGTGGGAATCACAGAGGAATTAGGGATGGAAACTTCTTTGCTGGTGGTAGAAGCGGTCTGGTGAATTTTTAGAGAGAAGAGGCCGTCGATGTTTGAATGTAGAAAATTGTTCTGGCTGCAGCCTGCAGTATGGACTTGTTGGTGTGTGTAGCTCCCAGTGTTCTGACAGCGCGACGTTTTGGGGAAGCATGTGATTCAGCAGCTACCAGTGGGCTTCGTGCGGCGGAGATTTTGTGGCTGTTAGCGGAGTTGATAACAGAGGGTCGTTAAGAGAAGCCTGCATGCAGTAGGCAAAGGAGTAATGTTTGCCGGCGGGGGACGTGCGGCGATTACCCTGTGCGGTAGTGAAAAGGAGTTAAAAAGAAGGAAGTGTGCGGATGCGGAAAGAATGGAATAATTGTGGTAGGCTGCCGGCTGAGTAGTTTGGTGAATGTTTGGTGTGGGTCCGGCGCTGCCGATTGGATGGTGGGGCTGCAGTGTGAGTCAGATAAAAAAAAAAAAAAACCAGGAGTAGGATCCAATGGGACTAACTGGCATGTATAGACGCTTGTAATGCAAAAGGGCTGTTTTTGGTAGCATCTTCCGCTTACGGCCATACCACCCTGAACACGCCCGATCTCGTCTGATTTCAGAAGCTAAGCAGGGTAGGTTCTGGTTAGTACTTGGATGGGAGACCACCTGGGAATACCAGGTGCTGTAAGCTTTTCTCACTTTTAATTTATACAGGGGGCGCTCCACTTCACGATTAATTTAAATCTATCACTCCCCTTCCATTTTACTATTTTATATATATATATTTTTTTTTTCTCTCATTCCTAAAGGCAGCTTTTAGAAATCGTTTTACTCTAAATACTTCCTAGTAATTCTAGGTGCTGTAAGCTGTTCGTGCCTTTATTCCACCAGGGCGCGATCTTCTCACAAACTTGAAGACTGTCACTCCCCATTCACGTTTTACAACTTATTGTTAATGATAAAGAGACAGCTTTTTACACACAGTTTTAAACAAAGTACTGACATTATTCCTCTTCAACTGACCGCTTTGTTTTCTATGCAAAAACCACTTCGCCACAGAAGACTCGATATTATTGGCATAGCAAGTTCTGCTCTTCTCCTTTCAAAACTTGCTAAAAGCTGTATTTAAAAGAACAGATTGGCCGGGGTAATTCACACCCTTCAATGCCAGCTTAATGTTTAGGTTAGTGGGAATCACAGAGGAATTAGGGATGGAAACTTCTTTGCTGGTGGTAGAAGCGGTCTGGTGAATTTTTAGAGAGAAGAGGCCGTCGATGTTTGAATGTAGAAAATTGTTCTGGCTGCAGCCTGCAGTATGGACTTGTTGGTGTGTGTAGCTCCCAGTGTTCTGACAGCGCGACGTTTTGGGGAAGCATGTGATTCAGCAGCTACCAGTGGGCTTCGTGCGGCGGAGATTTTGTGGCTGTTAGCGGAGTTGATAACAGAGGGTCGTTAAGAGAAGCCTACATGCAGTAGGCAAAGGAGTAATGTTTGCCGGCGGGGGACGTGCGGCGATTACCCTGTGCGGTAGTGAAAAGGAGTTAAAAAGAAGGAAGTGTGCGGATGCGGAAAGAATGGAATAATTGTGGTAGGCTGCCGGCTGAGTAGTTTGGTGAATGTTTGGTGTGGGTCCGGCGCTGCCGATTGGATGGTGGGGCTGCAGTGTGAGTCAGATAAAAAAAAAAAAAAAAACCAGGAGTAGGATCCAATGGGACTAACTGGCATGTATAGACGCGTGTAATGCAAAAGGGCTGTTTTTGGTAGGATCCCTCGCTTATGGCCATACCACCCTGAACACGCCCCATCTCGTCTGATCTCGGAAGCCAAGCAGGGTAGGGTCTGGTTAGACCCACGATCTTCGTTCAATTAAGAAGGTGCTTCCAGCCTTACAGCCTCAGTTTACGTAAGTACAACGCCATGTCTACTGTTCCGTGTTCTGAGTGTAATATGTTTAGCTATTCTTCTCCAGTCATTAGCGGTATTTATACATGTGAGAAGTGTCAGTTAGTCGCTAGACTGACGGAGAAGATTGTAGTGTTAGAGGGACGTATCCGGACGTTACATAACATTCAGGAGAATGAGAGTTTTATTGACTCAGTGTTAGCGGCTCCGGATATGTCCGCGATAGCCAGTAAGTCTCCCCCTGCTCCGGCAGCAGAGCCTTCGCAGCAAGGCGAGTGGGTGACGACCCGGCGGCATAGTCGCAAATCCAAACCAAACTTACACCGGCACCATTCGCCTATCCGCGTTTCCAACAGGTTCTCCCCACTCAGTGAAACTCCCACTGAGACGCCTGTTGAAAGTGCTCTAATAATTGGTGATTCTATTCTAAGAAACGTGAGAGTAGCGACTCCAGCGACCATTGTAAATTGTCTCCCGGGTGCCAGAGCGACCGACATCTCGGCAAATTTAAAAGTGCTGGCTAAAAGTAAACGTAAATACTCTCAGATAGTTATCCACGTCGGCACTAATGATGTCCGATTGAGGCAATCGGAGATCACAAAGGCAAATTTTAAAGAGGTGTGCAACATTGCGAAGAAGATGTGTGTGTCAGTAACGTGCTCTGGCCCCATCCCTGCTAGACGTGGCGATGAAATGTACAGCAGATTATCGTCGCTACATCGCTGGCTGTCGGAATGGTGCCCGATAAATGGTGTAGGTTATATAGACAACTGGAGGATGTTCTGGGGTAGGCCTGGGCTTTTGAAGAGGGACGGTATTCACCCCTCGCGGGCTGGTGCCGACCTCCTGTCTAAAAGCATAGCTCGTAGTCTACAGGCAAATCGCTGACTAACTAGAGCCAAGTCCAGGCGGCAGGCAAACCGGCATAACCGACCGCCTGCTAGTCGCTTAGAGTCGTCGCCTAGGGTTCATTTCATTGAGACTGTGTCTGCTCCCCGCGTCTCTAATCATGGAGGACTATTCCACCGTGGAGTGTGCCATAATAACTTAATTAAAATCACAATGAATCCGTTACTAGAAAACAGTTGTGATGCAATATTTAAACTTAAACTTGGACTTCTGAATATAAGATCACTGGCCCCTAAAGCACTATTAATAAATGAAATAATTACTGATTTTAGTCTTGGTGCCCTGTGCCTTACTGAGACCTGGCTTAAACCAGATGAATTCATGGCACTAAATGAATCTACTCCAGCGGAATACAGTTATAAGCATAACCCGCGACCAAATCGCAAAGGTGGTGGTGTTGCTGCAATTTTTCAGTCCAACTTAGGAGTGTCTGAGAAATGTGGTGTGAGTTTCAGCACATTTGAAACTCTTGTTCTTAGCCTTGCTGGCTCATCTCTTTCTAGTTCATCACCCCAAATCACCATGGTTATTGTGTATAGACCGCCTGGGCCGTACAGTGATTTTCTTAAGGAATTTGCTGATTTTTTAACAAACCTGGTGGTCAGTACTGACAAAGCCGTTATTGTGGGTGATTTTAACATTCATATGGAGAAGGATAATGATCCTTTAAAAACAGCGTTTGCAGCTATTCTTGACTCTGTAGGTGTATGTCAGAATGTAGTCGGGCCTACTCATGTCTGTAACCATACCCTTGATTTGATCATTAGTCATGGCATCCTGGTAGAACATGTGTCTATTATGCCACAGAGTCCTCTGCTCTCAGATCATTACTTGTTAACATTTGAAATCCAGTATAGCCTCCTGTTGACCACCACTCCAAAGTATAGAATCAGACGTTCTATTAAGGCACTAACTACAACAACATTTATGAAACAACTTCCACAGCCCTTTAGCCTTACATCTGAAGCATCGTGTGTAAATGAACTTGAACAGGCAACTTCAAACATGGAAAAATCCCTTCGCAGCACTCTAGATCTTGTGGCTCCACTTAGGAGTATAAAGCATAGCAATAACAAACCTGCCCCCTGGTACTCTGATAATACACGTGAACTCAAACAGGCATCACGCAAGCTAGAGCGAAAATGGCGCTCAACTAAACTGGAAGTTTTCAAATCTGCCTGGAAAGAGAGCCTCTCTAAATACAGACAAGCACTAGTAACTGCTCGGTCTGTGTATCTCTCCAGATTAATAGACATGAACAAAACCAATCCTAAATTCCTATTTGAATCCGTGGCTAGGATAACACAGAATTCCTCATTAAACTTGCAAATCCCACAAGCTCTTAAGAGTGATGACTTTCTTACATTTTTTAATGGTAAGATAACTACAATTAGACAGACTATACAGTGCACACCTTTACCTACTTACGGCTGCCTGCCTCCTGCTAGTCTTATGCCTACCAATAATGAGACCTTTGAATCATTCATTCCTATTACACACTCAGAACTTTTGAGCTTAATTTTCTCCTGTAAATCCTCTACTAGCCTTGTAGACCCAATTCCTACAAAATTCTTCAAGGAAATTGCACCACAGATTGGCACTACCGTGTTAAATGTGTTAAACTCTTCTCTTAGGCTTGGATATGTTCCAAAACCTTTTAAAATGGCTGTTATCAGACCCGTCCTAAAGAAACCAAATCTTGAACCCAGTGTTTTAGGAAACTATAGACCTATCTCAAATCTTCCTTTCATTTCAAAGATCATGGAAAAGGTTGTAGTTCGTCAGTTGTCCTCTTTCCTACAAAAAACTAATGCCAATGAATTATATCAGTCTGGCTTTAGACCAAACCATAGCACAGAAACTGCTCTAGTCAAAGTAATGAATGATCTACTTGTGGCTTCTGACCGTGGCTGTGTATCTCTGTTGGTATTGCTAGATTTAACTGCAGCGTTCGATACTGTGGACCATAATATCCTCTTGGACCGGTTAGAAGGTGTAGTTGGCATTACAGGGACAGCGCTCTCTTGGTTCCGCTCATATTTGTCTGATCGCTATCAGTATGCCCATGTGAACAATGAATCATCCAAGGCCACTAAAGTTGAATATGGTGTCCCACAGGGATCAGTCCTGGGCCCGCTACTGTTTACCCTATACATGCTACCTCTTGGTAACATTATTAGAAATCATGGTATTGGGTTTCATTGTTATGCAGATGATACACAGTTGTACATATCTGTTAACCCTGATGATATATCACTGCTATCTCGGTTAGAAGACTGTCTATTAGATATCCAGTGCTGGATGGCAAAAAATTTCCTTATGTTAAACACAGAAAAAACAGAAGTTCTGGTAATTGGTCCCAAGGCTGCTAGAAATAAGTTCCACCACCTCAACGTTGGTAACCTTCCTACACAACCTAACATGGTAGTTAGAAATCTTGGCGTTCTTGTCGATTCAGATCTATGCTTTGATGCTCACATAAGAAGTATTACTAGAACTGCATTTTATCATCTACGGAACATAGCCAAGCTTCGTAAGATGCTCTCACTTAATGATGCAGAAAAACTAATACATGCCTTCGTAAGTTCCAGACTGGATTACTGTAATGCCCTCCTATCGGGTTGCCCGTCTGGATCCTTGCATAAACTTCAGATGGTACAGAATGCTGCAGCCAGAGTTCTAACAAACACTAAAAAATTTGATCATATTACACCGGTCTTATCCTCTCTTCATTGGCTGCCAGTTAAGTCTCGAATTGACTATAAAATACTGCTATTAACTTATAAAGCACTAAATGGCCTTGCACCAGAATACCTTAGTGAACTGCTGACCACATACAACCCTCCACGCTTGCTTCGCTCTCAAGCCATGGGATATCTGTTAGTGCCTAGGGTAGAAAGAGCTACGGCAGGCTGCAGAGCTTTCTCCTACAAAGCTCCTCTGCTGTGGAATGGTCTTCCACCGGATGTGCGGGTTTCAGGTTCACTCTCAATATTCAAGTCCAGACTAAAAACACACCTGTTTAGTTTAGCGTATAGGGACACTAGTTCTAGCCCTAGCTAACTCTTCACTCCCAGTCAGACCTGTAGTGTGAGGTGTAGAGCTGGGTGGGGATCGGTGCCATTGGCTTTGGATGAACTGGATTGTCAGTGCTGTCACTCTAGCTTTGCAATCTCTTGTGGAACTGGAGTGCTGACATTTCAGGGACTCCCCATGCCGGCATTCCCACTTGCCTCTCCCTCCTACTGATGCTGCCATAGCCATATCTGCCGGAGCTTGCAGATTGCACTTCATATTGTACTCACCTAGCTTTTAGCACTGCCAATAGCCTCCTCTACTATGCCTAATTGTACATTTTATTTCCCCTACTCCTCCTGGGGGTGATGCCTGGAGACCTCAATCTATCAAGATATCCAGCACACCCGACCACCACCAGTGACGTCCCTGCATCCAGCTCGCCGTTCTGTTCTTCCGTGTATGACCCGCTGCCTTACCTCTGGTTGCCTGGCAATTGGAAGAAGACTCGGCTTCGGCTCTCTCTATTTGACTATCCCTGCCGGCCCCTGGAGGATGGGCTTCCCCTTTGAGTCTGGTCCCTCTCAAGGTTTCTTCCTTCTAGGGAGTTTTTCCTTGCCACTGTCGCCTATGGCTTACTCACTGGGGGCTTTGGGTGAGGATACTGTAAAGCGCTTTGAGACAATGTAATGTTGTGATAATGCGCTATATAAAAATAAATTTGTTGTTGTTGTTGTTGTACTTGGATGGGAGACCTCCTGGGAATACCAGGTGCTGTAAGCCTTTCTCACTTTTACTTTATACAGGGGGCGCTCCACTTCACGATTAATTTAAATCTATCACTCCCTTTCCATTTTACTATTTTATATATATATTTTTTTTTTTTCTCTCATTCCTAAAGGCAGCTTTTAGAAATCGTTTTACTCTAAATACTTCCTGGTAATTCTAGGTGCTGTAAGCTGTTCGTGCCTTTATTCCACCAGGGCGCGATCTTCTCACAAACTTGAAGACTGTCACTCCCCATTCACGTTTTACAACTTATTGTTAATGATAAAGAGACAGCTTTTTACACACAGTTTTAAACAAAGTACTGATATTATTCCTCTTCAACTGACCGCTTTGTTTTCTATGCAAAAACCACTTCGCCACAGAAGACTCGATATTATTGGCATAGCAAGTTCTGCTCTTCTCCTTTCAAAACTTGCTAAAAGCTGTATTTAAAAGAACAGATTGGCCGGGGTAATTCACACCCTTCAATGCCAGCTTAATGTTTAGGTTAGTGGGAATCACAGAGGAATTAGGGATGGAAACTTCTTTGCTGGTGGTAGAAGCGGTCTGGTGAATTTTTAGAGAGAAGAGGCCGTCGATGTTTGAATGTAGAAAATTGTTCTGGCTGCAGCCTGCAGTATGGACTTGTTGGTGTGTGTAGCTCCCAGTGTTCTGACAGCGCGACGTTTTGGGGAAGCATGTGATTCAGCAGCTACCAGTGGGCTTCGTGCGGCGGAGATTTTGTGGCTGTTAGCGGAGTTGATAACAGAGGGTCGTTAAGAGAAGCCTACATGCAGTAGGCAAAGGAGTAATGTTTGCCGGCGGGGGACGTGCGGCGATTACCCTGTGCGGTAGTGAAAAGGAGTTAAAAAGAAGGAAGTGTGCGGATGCGGAAAGAATGGAATAATTGTGGTAGGCTGCCGGCTGAGTAGTTTGGTGAATGTTTGGTGTGGGTCCGGCGCTGCCGATTGGATGGTGGTGCTGCAGTGTGAGTCAGATAAAAAAAAAAAAAAAACCAGGAGTAGGATCCAATGGGACTAACTGGCATGTATAGACGCGTGTAATGCAAAAGGGCTGTTTTTGGTAGCATCTTCCGCTTACGGCCATACCACCCTGAACACGCCCGATCTCGTCTGATCTCGGAAGCTAAGCAGGGTAGGTTCTGGTTAGTACTTGGATGGGAGACCACCTGGGAATACCAGGTGCTGTAAGCTTTTCTCACTTTTACTTTATACAGGGGGCGCTCCACTTCACGATTAATTTAAATCTATCACTCCCCTTCCATTTTACTATTTTATATATATATATTTTTTTTTTTCTCTCATTCATAAAGGCAGCTTTTAGAAACCGTTTTACTCTAAATACTTCCTGGTAATTCTAGGTGCTGTAAGCTGTTCGTCCCTTTATTCCACCAGGGCGCGATCTTCTCACAAACTTGAAGACTGTCACTCCCCATTCACGTTTTACAACTTATTGTTAATGATAAAGAGACAGCTTTTTACACACAGTTTTAAACAAAGTACTGATATTATTCCTCTTCAACTGACCGCTTTGTTTTCTATGCAAAAACCACTTTGCCACAGAAGACTCGATATTATTGGCATAGCAAGTTCTGCTCTTCTCCTTTCAAAACTTGCTAAAAGCTGTATTTAAAAGAACAGATTGGCCGGGGTAATTCACACCCTTCAATGCCAGCTTAATGTTTAGGTTAGTGGGAATCACAGAGGAATTAGGGATGGAAACTTCTTTGCTGGTGGTAGAAGCGGTCTGGTGAATTTTTAGAGAGAAGAGGCCGTCGATGTTTGAATGTAGAAAATTGTTCTGGCTGCAGCCTGCAGTATGGACTTGTTGGTGTGTGTAGCTCCCAGTGTTCTGACAGCGCGACGTTTTGGGGAAGCATGTGATTCAGCAGCTACCAGTGGGCTTCGTGCGGCGGAGATTTTGTGGCTGTTAGCGGAGTTGATAACAGAGGGTCGTTAAGAGAAGCCTGCATGCAGTAGGCAAAGGAGTAATGTTTGCCGGCGGGGGACGTGCGGCGATTAACCTGTGCGGTAGTGAAAAGGAGTTAAAAAGAAGGAAGTGTGCGGATGCGGAAAGAATGGAATAATTGTGGTAGGCTGCCGGCTGAGTAGTTTGGTGAATGTTTGGTGTGGGTCCGGCGCTGCCGATTGGATGGTGGTGCTGCAGTGTGAGTCAGATAAAAAAAAAAAAAAAACCAGGAGTAGGATCCAATGGGACTAACTGGCATGTATAGACGCGTGTAATGCAAAAGGGCTGTTTTTGGTAGCATCTTCCGCTTACGGCCATACCACCCTGAACACGCCCGATCTCGTCTGATCTCGGAAGCTAAGCAGGGTAGGTTCTGGTTAGTACTTGGATGGGAGACCACCTGGGAATACCAGGTGCTGTAAGCTTTTCTCACTTTTACTTTATACAGGGGGCGCTCCACTTCACGATTAATTTAAATCTATCACTCCCCTTCCATTTTACTATTTTATATATATATATATTTTTTTTTTTCTCTCATTCATAAAGGCAGCTTTTAGAAACCGTTTTACTCTAAATACTTCCTGGTAATTCTAGGTGCTGTAAGCTGTTCGTCCCTTTATTCCACCAGGGCGCGATCTTCTCACAAACTTGAAGACTGTCACTCCCCATTCACGTTTTACAACTTATTGTTAATGATAAAGAGACAGCTTTTTACACACAGTTTTAAACAAAGTACTGATATTATTCCTCTTCAACTGACCGCTTTGTTTTCTATGCAAAAACCACTTTGCCACAGAAGACTCGATATTATTGGCATAGCAAGTTCTGCTCTTCTCCTTTCAAAACTTGCTAAAAGCTGTATTTAAAAGAACAGATTGGCCGGGGTAATTCACACCCTTCAATGCCAGCTTAATGTTTAGGTTAGTGGGAATCACAGAGGAATTAGGGATGGAAACTTCTTTGCTGGTGGTAGAAGCGGTCTGGTGAATTTTTAGAGAGAAGAGGCCGTCAATGTTTGAATGTAGAAAATTGTTCTGGCTGCAGCCTGCAGTATGGACTTGTTGGTGTGTGTAGCTCCCAGTTTTCTAACAGCGCGACGTTTTGGGGAAGCATGTGATTCAGCAGCTACCAGTGGGCTTCGTGCGGCGGAGATTTTGTGGCTGTTAGCGGAGTTGATAACAGAGGGTCGTTAAGAGAAGCCTGCATGCAGTAGGCAAAGGAGTAATGTTTGCCGGCGGGGGACGTGCGGCGATTAACCTGTGCGGTAGTGAAAAGGAGTTAAAAAGAAGGAAGTGTGCGGATGCGGAAAGAATGGAATAATTGTGGTAGGCTGCCGGCTGAGTAGTTTGGTGAATGTTTGGTGTGGGTCCGGCGCTGCCGATTGGATGGTGGTGCTGCAGTGTGAGTCAGATAAAAAAAAAAAAAACCAGGAGTAGGATCCAATGGGACTAACTGGCATGTATAGACGCGTGTAATGCAAAAGGGCTGTTTTTGGTCGCGTCTCTCGCTTATGGCCATACCACCCTGAACACACCCGATCTCATCCGATCTCGGAAGCCAAGCAGGGTAGGGTCTGGTTAGTACTTGGATGGGAGACCTCCTGGGAATACCAGGTGCTGTAAGCTTTTCTCACTTTTACTTTATACAGGGGGCGCTCCACTTCACGATTAATTTAAATCTATCACTCCCCTTCCATTTTACTATTTTATATATATATATATTTTTCTCTCATTCATAAAGGCAGCTTTTACACACCGTTTTACTCCAAATACTTCCTGGTAATTCTAGGTGCTGTAAGCTGTTCGTGCCTTTATTCCACCAGGGCGCGATCTTCTCACAAACTTGAAGACTGTTTCTCCCCATTCACGTTTTACAACTTATTGTTAATGATAAAGAGACAGCTTTTTACACACAGTTTTAAACAAAGTACTGATATTTTTCCTCTTCAACTGACCGCTTTGTTTTCTATGCAAAAACCACTTCGCCACAGAAGACTCAATATTATTGGCATAGCAAGTTCTGCTCTTCTCCTTTCAAAACTTGCTAAAAGCTGTATTTAAAAGAACAGATTGGCCGGGGTAATTCACACCCTTCAATGCCAGCTTAATGTTTAGGTTAGTGGGAATCACAGAGGAATTAGGGATGGAAACTTCTTTGCTGGTGGTAGAAGCAGTCTGGTGAATTTTTAGAGAGAAGAGGCCGTCGATGTTTGAATGTAGAAAATTGTTCTGGCTGCAGCCTGCAGTATGGACTTGTTGGTGTGTGTAGCTCCCAGTGTTCTGACAGCGCGACGTTTTGGGGAAGCATGTGATTCAGCAGCTACCAGTGGGCTTCGTGCGGCGGAGATTTTGTGGCTGTTAGCGGAGTTGATAACAGAGGGTCGTTAAGAGAAGCCTGCATGCAGTAGGCAAAGGAGTAATGTTTGCCGGCGGGGGACGTGCGGCGATTAACCTGTGCGGTAGTGAAAAGGAGTTAAAAAGAAGGAAGTGTGCGGATGCGGAAAGAATGGAATAATTGTGGTAGGCTGCCGGCTGAGTAGTTTGGTGAATGTTTGGTGTGGGTCCGGCGCTGCCGATTGGATGGTGGGGCTGCAGTGTGAGTCAGATAAAAAAAAAAAAAAAAACCAGGAGTAGGATCCAATGGGACTAACTGGCATGTATAGACGCGTGTAATGCAAAAGGGCTGTTTTTGGTAGGATCCCTCGCTTATGGCCATACCACCCTGAACACGCCCCATCTCGTCTGATCTCGGAAGCCAAGCAGGGTAGGGTCTGGTTAGTACTTGGATGGGAGACCTCCTGGGAATACCAGGTGCTGTAAGCCTTTCTCACTTTTACTTTATACAGGGGGCGCTCCACTTCACGATTAATTTAAATCTATCACTCCCTTTCCATTTTACTATTTTATATATATATATTTTTTTTTTCTCTCATTCCTAAAGGCAGCTTTTAGAAATCGTTTTACTCTAAATACTTCCTGGTAATTCTAGGTGCTGTAAGCTGTTCGTGCCTTTATTCCACCAGGGCGCGATCTTCTCACAAACTTGAAGACTGTCACTCCCCATTCACGTTTTACAACTTATTGTTAATGATAAAGAGACAGCTTTTTACACACAGTTTTAAACAAAGTACTGATATTATTCCTCTTCAACTGACCGCTTTGTTTTCTATGCAAAAACCACTTCGCCACAGAAGACTCGATATTATTGGCATAGCAAGTTCTGCTCTTCTCCTTTCAAAACTTGCTAAAAGCTGTATTTAAAAGAACAGATTGGCCGGGGTAATTCACACCCTTCAATGCCAGCTTAATGTTTAGGTTAGTGGGAATCACAGAGGAATTAGGGATGGAAACTTCTTTGCTGGTGGTAGAAGCGGTCTGGTGAATTTTTAGAGAGAAGAGGCCGTCGATGTTTGAATGTAGAAAATTGTTCTGGCTGCAGCCTGCAGTATGGATTTGTTGGTGTGTGTAGCTCCCAGTGTTCTGACAGCGCGACGTTTTGGGGAAGCATGTGATTCAGCAGCTACCAGTGGGCTTCGTGCGGCGGAGATTTTGTGGCTGTTAGCGGAGTTGATAACAGAGGGTCGTTAAGAGAAGCCTACATGCAGTAGGCAAAGGAGTAATGTTTGCCGGCGGGGGACGTGCGGCGATTACCCTGTGCGGTAGTGAAAAGGAGTTAAAAAGAAGGAAGTGTGCGGATGCGGAAAGAATGGAATAATTGTGGTAGGCTGCCGGCTGAGTAGTTTGGTGAATGTTTGGTGTGGGTCCGGCGCTGCCGATTGGATGGTGGTGCTGCAGTGTGAGTCAGATAAAAAAAAAAAAAAAACCAGGAGTAGGATCCAATGGGACTAACTGGCATGTATAGACGCGTGTAATGCAAAAGGGCTGTTTTTGGTAGCATCTTCCGCTTACGGCCATACCACCCTGAACACGCCCGATCTCGTCTGATCTCGGAAGCTAAGCAGGGTAGGTTCTGGTTAGTACTTGGATGGGAGACCACCTGGGAATACCAGGTGCTGTAAGCTTTTCTCACTTTTACTTTATACAGGGGGCGCTCCACTTCACGATTAATTTAAATCTATCACTCCCCTTCCATTTTACTATTTTATATATATATATATATTTTTTTTTCTCTCATTCATAAAGGCAGCTTTTAGAAACCGTTTTACTCTAAATACTTCCTGGTAATTCTAGGTGCTGTAAGCTGTTCGTCCCTTTATTCCACCAGGGCGCGATCTTCTCACAAACTTGAAGACTGTCACTCCCCATTCACGTTTTACAACTTATTGTTAATGATAAAGAGACAGCTTTTTACACACAGTTTTAAACAAAGTACTGATATTATTCCTCTTCAACTGACCGCTTTGTTTTCTATGCAAAAACCACTTTGCCACAGAAGACTCGATATTATTGGCATAGCAAGTTCTGCTCTTCTCCTTTCAAAACTTGCTAAAAGCTGTATTTAAAAGAACAGATTGGCCGGGGTAATTCACACCCTTCAATGCCAGCTTAATGTTTAGGTTAGTGGGAATCACAGAGGAATTAGGGATGGAAACTTCTTTGCTGGTGGTAGAAGCAGTCTGGTGAATTTTTAGAGAGAAGAGGCCGTCGATGTTTGAATGTAGAAAATTGTTCTGGCTGCAGCCTGCAGTATGGACTTGTTGGTGTGTGTAGCTCCCAGTGTTCTGACAGCGCGACGTTATGGGGAAGCATGTGATTCAGCAGCTACCAGTGGGCTTCGTGCGGCGGAGATTTTGTGGCTGTTAGCGGAGTTGATAACAGAGGGTCGTTAAGAGAAGCCTGCATGCAGTAGGCAAAGGAGTAATGTTTGCCGGCGGGGGACGTGCGGCGATTAACCTGTGCGGTAGTGAAAAGGAGTTAAAAAGAAGGAAGTGTGCGGATGCGGAAAGAATGGAATAATTGTGGTAGGCTGCCGGCTGAGTAGTTTGGTGAATGTTTGGTGTGGGTCCGGCGCTGCCGATTGGATGGTGGTGCTGCAGTGTGAGTCAGATAAAAAAAAAAAAAAAACCAGGAGTAGGATCCAATGGGACTAACTGGCATGTATAGACGCGTGTAATGCAAAAGGGCTGTTTTTGGTAGCATCTTCCGCTTACGGCCATACCACCCTGAACACGCCCGATCTCGTCTGATCTCAGAAGCTAAGCAGGGTAGGTTCTGGTTAGTACTTGGATGGGAGACCACCTGGGAATACCAGGTGCTGTAAGCTTTTCTCACTTTTAATTTATACAGGGGGCGCTCCACTTCACGATTAATTTAAATCTATCACTCCCCTTCCATTTTACTATTTTATATATATATATATTTTTTTTCTCTCATTCCTAAAGGCAGCTTTAAGAAATCGTTTTACTCTAAATACTTCCTAGTAATTCTAGGTGCTGTAAGCTGTTCGTGCCTTTATTCCACCAGGGCGCGATCTTCTCACAAACTTGAAGACTGTCACTCCCCATTCACGTTTTACAACTTATTGTTAATGATAAAGAGACAGCTTTTTACACACAGTTTTAAACAAAGTACTGATATTTTTCCTCTTCAACTGACCGCTTTGTTTTCTATGCAAAAACCACTTCGCCACAGAAGACTCAATATTATTGGCATAGCAAGTTCTGCTCTTCTCCTTTCAAAACTTGCTAAAAGCTGTATTTAAAAGAACAGATTGGCCGGGGTAATTCACACCCTTCAATGCCAGCTTAATGTTTAGGTTAGTGGGAATCACAGAGGAATTAGGGATGGAAACTTCTTTGCTGGTGGTAGAAGCAGTCTGGTGAATTTTTAGAGAGAAGAGGCCGTCGATGTTTGAATGTAGAAAATTGTTCTGGCTGCAGCCTGCAGTATGGACTTGTTGGTGTGTGTAGCTCCCAGTGTTCTGACAGCGCGACGTTTTGGGGAAGCATGTGATTCAGCAGCTACCAGTGGGCTTCGTGCGGCGGAGATTTTGTGGCTGTTAGCGGAGTTGATAACAGAGGGTCGTTAAGAGAAGCCTGCATGCAGTAGGCAAAGGAGTAATGTTTGCCGGCGGGGGACGTGCGGCGATTAACCTGTGCGGTAGTGAAAAGGAGTTAAAAAGAAGGAAGTGTGCGGATGCGGAAAGAATGGAATAATTGTGGTAGGCTGCCGGCTGAGTAGTTTGGTGAATGTTTGGTGTGGGTCCGGCGCTGCCGATTGGATGGTGGGGCTGCAGTGTGAGTCAGATAAAAAAAAAAAAAAAAAACAGGAGTAGGATCCAATGGGACTAACTGGCATGTATAGACGCGTGTAATGCAAAAGGGCTGTTTTTGGTAGGATCCCTCGCTTATGGCCATACCACCCTGAACACGCCCCATCTCGTCTGATCTCGGAAGCCAAGCAGGGTAGGGTCTGGTTAGTACTTGGATGGGAGACCTCCTGGGAATACCAGGTGCTGTAAGCCTTTCTCACTTTTACTTTATACAGGGGGCGCTCCACTTCACGATTAATTTAAATCTATCACTCCCTTTCCATTTTACTATTTTATATATATATATATATTTTTTCTCTCATTCCTAAAGGCAGCTTTTAGAAATCGTTTTACTCTAAATACTTCCTGGTAATTCTAGGTGCTGTAAGCTGTTCGTGCCTTTATTCCACCAGGGCGCGATCTTCTCACAAACTTGAAGACTGTCACTCCCCATTCACGTTTTACAACTTATTGTTAATGATAAAGAGACAGCTTTTTACACACAGTTTTAAACAAAGTACTGATATTATTCCTCTTCAACTGACCGCTTTGTTTTCTATGCAAAAACCACTTCGCCACAGAAGACTCGATATTATTGGCATAGCAAGTTCTGCTCTTCTCCTTTCAAAACTTGCTAAAAGCTGTATTTAAAAGAACAGATTGGCCGGGGTAATTCACACCCTTCAATGCCAGCTTAATGTTTAGGTTAGTGGGAATCACAGAGGAATTAGGGATGGAAACTTCTTTGCTGGTGGTAGAAGCGGTCTGGTGAATTTTTAGAGAGAAGAGGCCGTCGATGTTTGAATGTAGAAAATTGTTCTGGCTGCAGCCTGCAGTATGGACTTGTTGGTGTGTGTAGCTCCCAGTGTTCTGACAGCGCGACGTTTAGGGGAAGCATGTGATTCAGCAGCTACCAGTGGGCTTCGTGCGGCGGAGATTTTGTGGCTGTTAGCGGAGTTGATAACAGAGGGTCGTTAAGAGAAGCATACATGCAGTAGGCAAAGGAGTAATGTTTGCCGGCGGGGGACGTGCGGCGATTACCCTGTGCGGTAGTGAAAAGGAGTTAAAAAGAAGGAAGTGTGCGGATGCGGAAAGAATGGAATAATTGTGGTAGGCTGCCGGCTGAGTAGTTTGGTGAATGTTTGGTGTGGGTCCGGCGCTGCCGATTGGATGGTGGTGCTGCAGTGTGAGTCAGATAAAAAAAAAAAAAAACCAGGAGTAGGATCCAATGGGACTAACTGGCATGTATAGACGCGTGTAATGCAAAAGGGCTGTTTTTGGTAGCATCTTCCGCTTACGGCCATACCACCCTGAACACGCCCGATCTCGTCTGATCTCGGAAGCTAAGCAGGTTAGGTTCTGGTTAGTACTTGGATGGGAGACCACCTGGGAATACCAGGTGCTGTAAGCTTTTCTCACTTTTACTTTATACAGGGGGCGCTCCACTTCACGATTAATTTAAATCTATCACTCCCCTTCCATTTTACTATTTTATATATATATATATATTTTTTTCTCTCATTCATAAAGGCAGCTTTTAGAAACCGTTTTACTCTAAATACTTCCTGGTAATTCTAGGTGCTGTAAGCTGTTCGTCCCTTTATTCCACCAGGGCGCGATCTTCTCACAAACTTGAAGACTGTCACTCCCCATTCACGTTTTACAACTTATTGTTAATGATAAAGAGACAGCTTTTTACACACAGTTTTAAACAAAGTACTGATATTATTCCTCTTCAACTGACCGCTTTGTTTTCTATGCAAAAACCACTTTGCCACAGAAGACTCGATATTATTGGCATAGCAAGTTCTGCTCTTCTCCTTTCAAAACTTGCTAAAAGCTGTATTTAAAAGAACAGATTGGCCGGGGTAATTCACACCCTTCAATGCCAGCTTAATGTTTAGGTTAGTGGGAATCACAGAGGAATTAGGGATGGAAACTTCTTTGCTGGTGGTAGAAGCGGTCTGGTGAATTTTTAGAGAGAAGAGGCCGTCGATGTTTGAATGTAGAAAATTGTTCTGGCTGCAGCCTGCAGTATGGACTTGTTGGTGTGTGTAGCTCCCAGTGTTCTGACAGCGCGACGTTTTGGGGAAGCATGTGATTCAGCAGCTACCAGTGGGCTTCGTGCGGCGGAGATTTTGTGGCTGTTAGCGGAGTTGATAACAGAGGGTCGTTAAGAGAAGCCTGCATGCAGTAGGCAAAGGAGTAATGTTTGCCGGCGGGGGACGTGCGGCGATTAACCTGTGCGGTAGTGAAAAGGAGTTAAAAAGAAGGAAGTGTGCGGATGCGGAAAGAATGGAATAATTGTGGTAGGCTGCCGGCTGAGTAGTTTGGTGAATGTTTGGTGTGGGTCCGGCGCTGCCGATTGGATGGTGGGGCTGCAGTGTGAGTCAGATAAAAAAAAAAAAAAAAAAACCAGGAGTAGGATCCAATGGGACTAACTGGCATGTATAGACGCGTGTAATGCAAAAGGGCTGTTTTTGGTAGGATCCCTCGCTTATGGCCATACCACCCTGAACACGCCCCATCTCGTCTGATCTCGGAAGCCAAGCAGGGTAGGGTCTGGTTAGTACTTGGATGGGAGACCTCCTGGGAATACCAGGTGCTGTAAGCCTTTCTCACTTTTACTTTATACAGGGGGCGCTCCACTTTACGATTAATTTAAATCTATCACTCCCTTTCCATTTTACTATTTTATATATATATATTTTTTTTTTCTCTCATTCCTAAAGGCAGCTTTTAGAAATCGTTTTACTCTAAATACTTCCTGGTAATTCTAGGTGCTGTAAGCTGTTCGTGCCTTTATTCCACCAGGGCGCGATCTTCTCACAAACTTGAAGACTGTCACTCCCCATTCACGTTTTACAACTTATTGTTAATGATAAAGAGACAGCTTTTTACACACAGTTTTAAACAAAGTACTGATATTATTCCTCTTCAACTGACCGCTTTGTTTTCTATGCAAAAACCACTTCGCCACAGAAGACTCGATATTATTGGCATAGCAAGTTCTGCTCTTCTCCTTTCAAAACTTGCTAAAAGCTGTATTTAAAAGAACAGATTGGCCGGGGTAATTCACACCCTTCAATGCCAGCTTAATGTTTAGGTTAGTGGGAATCACAGAGGAATTAGGGATGAAAACTTCTTTGCTGGTGGTAGAAGCGGTCTGGTGAATTTTTAGAGAGAAGAGGCCGTCGATGTTTGAATGTAGAAAATTGTTCTGGCTGCAGCCTGCAGTATGGACTTGTTGGTGTGTGTAGCTCCCAGTGTTCTGACAGCGCGACGTTTTGGGGAAGCATGTGATTCAGCAGCTACCAGTGGGCTTCGTGCGGCGGAGATTTTGTGGCTGTTAGCGGAGTTGATAACAGAGGGTCGTTAAGAGAAGCCTACATGCAGTAGGCAAAGGAGTAATGTTTGCCGGCGGGGGACGTGCGGCGATTACCCTGTGCGGTAGTGAAAAGGAGTTAAAAAGAAGGAAGTGTGCGGATGCGGAAAGAATGGAATAATTGTGGTAGGCTGCCGGCTGAGTAGTTTGGTGAATGTTTGGTGTGGGTCCGGCGCTGCCGATTGGATGGTGGTGCTGCAGTGTGAGTCAGATAAAAAAAAAAAAAAAACCAGGAGTAGGATCCAATGGGACTAACTGGCATGTATAGACGCGTGTAATGCAAAAGGGCTGTTTTTGGTAGCATCTTCCGCTTACGGCCATACCACCCTGAACACGCCCGATCTCGGAAGCCAAGCAGTGTAGGGTCTGGTTAGTACTTGGATGGGAGACCTCCTGGGAATACCAGGTGCTGTAAGCTTTTCTCACTTTTACTTTATACAGGGGGCGCTCCACTTCACGATTAATTTAAATCTATCACTCCCCTTCCATTTTACTATTTTATATATATATATTTTTTTTTTTCTCTCATTCATAAAGGCAGCTTTTAGAAACCGTTTTACTCTAAATACTTCCTGGTAATTCTAGGTGCTGTAAGCTGTTCGTCCCTTTATTCCACCAGGGCGCGATCTTCTCACAAACTTGAAGACTGTCACTCCCCATTCACGTTTTACAACTTATTGTTAATGATAAAGAGACAGCTTTTTACACACAGTTTTAAACAAAGTACTGATATTATTCCTCTTCAACTGACCGCTTTGTTTTCTATGCAAAAACCACTTCGCCACAGAAGACTCGATATTATTGGCATAGCAAGTTCTGCTCTTCTCCTTTCAAAACTTGCTAAAAGCTGTATTTAAAAGAACAGATTGGCCGGGGTAATTCACACCCTTCAATGCCAGCTTAATGTTTAGGTTAGTGGGAATCACAGAGGAATTAGGGATGGAAACTTCTTTGCTGGTGGTAGAAGCGGTCTGGTGAATTTTTAGAGAGAAGAGGCCGTCGATGTTTGAATGTAGAAAATTGTTCTGGCTGCAGCCTGCAGTATGGACTTGTTGGTGTGTGTAGCTCCCAGTGTTCTGACAGCGCGACGTTTTGGGGAAGCATGTGATTCAGCAGCTACCAGTGGGTTTCGTGCGGCGGAGATTTTGTGGCTGTTAGCGGAGTTGATAACAGAGGGTCGTTAAGAGAAGCCTACATGCAGTAGGCAAAGGAGTAATGTTTGCTGGCGGGGGACGTGCGGCGATTAACCTGTGCGGTAGTGAAAAGGAGTTAAAAAGAAGGAAGTGTGCGGATGCGGAAAGAATGGAATAATTGTGGTAGGCTGCCGGCTGAGTAGTTTGGTGAATGTTTGGTGTGGGTCCGGCGCTGCCGATTGGATGGTGGGGCTGCAGTGTGAGTCAGATAAAAAAAAAAAAAACAGGAGTAGGATCCAATGGGACTAACTGGCATGTATAGACGCGTGTAATGCAAAAGCGCTGTTTTTGGCACCATCTCTCGCTTATGGCCATACCACCCTGAACACGCCCGATCTCGTCTGATCTCAGAAGCCAAGCAGGGTAGGGTCTGGTTAGTACTTGGATGGGAGACCTCCTGAGAATACCAGGTGCTGTAAGCCTTTCTCACTTTTACTTTATACAGGGGGCGCTCCACTTCACGATTAATTTAAATCTATCACTCCCCTTCCATTTTACTATTTTATATATATAAATTTTTTTTTTTCTCTTATTCCTAAAGGCAGCTTTTAGAAACCGTTTTACTCTAAATACTTCCTGGTAATTCTAGGTGCTGTAAGCTGTTCGTGCCTTTATTCCACCAGGGCGCGATCTTCTCACAAACTTGAAGACTGTCACTCCCCATTCACGTTTTACAACTTATTGTTAATGATAAAGAGACAGCTTTTTACACACAGTTTTAAACAAAGTACTGATATTATTTCTCTTCAACTCACCGCTTTGTTTTCTATGCAAAAACCACTTCGCCACAGAAGACTCGATATTATTGGCATAGCAAGTTCTGCTCTTCTCCTTTCAAAACTTGCTAAAAGCTGTATTTAAAAGAACAGATTGGCCGGGGTAATTCACACCCTTCAATGCCAGATTAATGTTTAGGTTAGTGGGAATCACAGAGGAATTAGGGATGGAAACTTCTTTGCTGGTGGTAGAAGCGGTCTGGTGAATTTTTAGAGAGAAGAGGCCGTCGATGTTTGAATGTAGAAAATAGTTCTGGCTGCAGCCTGCAGTATGGACTTGTTGGTGTGTGTAGCTCCCAGTGTTCTGACAGCGCGACGTTTTGGGGAAGCATGTGATTCAGCAGCTACCAGTGGGTTTCGTGCGGCGGAGATTTTGTGGCTGTTAGCGGAGTTGATAACAGAGGGTCGTTAAGAGAAGCCTACATGCAGTAGGCAAAGGAGTAATGTTTGCTGGCGGGGGACGTGCGGCGATTAACCTGTGCGGTAGTGAAAAGGAGTTAAAAAGAAGGAAGTGTGCGGATGCGGAAAGAATGGAATAATTGTGGTAGGCTGCCGGCTGAGTAGTTTGGTGAATGTTTGGTGTGGGTCCGGCGCTGCCGATTGGATGGTGGGGCTGCAGTGTGAGTCAGATAAAAAAAAAAAAAAAAAAACCAGGAGTAGGATCCAATGGGACTAACTGGCATGTATAGACGCGTGTAATGCAAAAGGGCTGTTTTTGGTAGGATCCCTCGCTTATGGCCATACCACCCTGAACACGCCCCATCTCGTCTGATCTCGGAAGCCAAGCAGGGTAGGGTCTGGTTAGTACTTGGATGGGAGACCTCCTGGGAATACCAGGTGCTGTAAGCCTTTCTCACTTTTACTTTATACAGGGGGCGCTCCACTTTACGATTAATTTAAATCTATCACTCCCTTTCCATTTTACTATTTTATATATATATATTTTTTTTTTCTCTCATTCCTAAAGGCAGCTTTTAGAAATCGTTTTACTCTAAATACTTCCTGGTAATTCTAGGTGCTGTAAGCTGTTCGTGCCTTTATTCCACCAGGGCGCGATCTTCTCACAAACTTGAAGACTGTCACTCCCCATTCACGTTTTACAACTTATTGTTAATGATAAAGAGACAGCTTTTTACACACAGTTTTAAACAAAGTACTGATATTATTCCTCTTCAACTGACCGCTTTGTTTTCTATGCAAAAACCACTTCGCCACAGAAGACTCGATATTATTGGCATAGCAAGTTCTGCTCTTCTCCTTTCAAAACTTGCTAAAAGCTGTATTTAAAAGAACAGATTGGCCGGGGTAATTCACACCCTTCAATGCCAGCTTAATGTTTAGGTTAGTGGGAATCACAGAGGAATTAGGGATGGAAACTTCTTTGCTGGTGGTAGAAGCGGTCTGGTGAATTTTTAGAGAGAAGAGGCCGTCGATGTTTGAATGTAGAAAATTGTTCTGGCTGCAGCCTGCAGTATGGACTTGTTGGTGTGTGTAGCTCCCAGTGTTCTGACAGCGCGACGTTTTGGGGAAGCATGTGATTCAGCAGCTACCAGTGGGCTTCGTGTGGCGGAGATTTTGTGGCTGTTAGCGGAGTTGATAACAGAGGGTCGTTAAGAGAAGCCTACATGCAGTAGGCAAAGGAGTAATGTTTGCTGGCGGGGGACGTGCGGCGATTAACCTGTGCGGTAGTGAAAAGGAGTTAAAAAGAAGGAAGTGTGCGGATGCGGAAAGAATGGAATAATTGTGGTAGGCTGCCGGCTGAGTAGTTTGGTGAATGTTTGGTGTGGGTCCGGCGCTGCCGATTGGATGGTGGGGCTGCAGTGTGAGTCAGATAAAAAAAAAAAAAAACAGGAGTAGGATCCAATGGGACTAACTGGCATGTATAGACGCGTGTAATGCAAAAGCGCTGTATTTGGCAGCATCTCTCGCTTATGGCCATACCACCCTGAACACGCCCGATCTCGTCTGATCTCAGAAGCCAAGCAGGTTAGGGTCTGGTTAGTACTTGGATGGGAGACCTCCTGAGAATACCAGGTGCTGTAAGCCTTTCTCACTTTTACTTTATACAGGGGGCGCTCCACTTCACGATTAATTTAAATCTATCACTCCCCTTCCATTTTACTATTTTATATATATAAATTTTTTTTTTTCTCTCATTCCTAAAGGCAGCTTTTAGAAACCGTTTTACTCTAAATACTTCCTGGTAATTCTAGGTGCTGTAAGCTGTTCGTGCCTTTATTCCACCAGGGCGCGATCTTCTCACAAACTTGAAGACTGTCACTCCCCATTCACGTTTTACAACTTATTGTTAATGATAAAGAGACAGCTTTTTACACACAGTTTTAAACAAAGTACTGATATTATTTCTCTTCAACTCACCGCTTTGTTTTCTATGCAAAAACCACTTCGCCACAGAAGACTCGATATTATTGGCATAGCAAGTTCTGCTCTTCTCCTTTCAAAACTTGCTAAAAGCTGTATTTAAGAGAACAGATTGGCCGGGGTAATTCACACCCTTCAATGCCAGCTTAATGTTTAGGTTAGTGGGAATCACAGAGGAATTAGGGATGGAAACTTCTTTGCTGGTGGTAGAAGCGGTCTGGTGAATTTTTAGAGAGAAGAGGCCGTCGATGTTTGAATGTAGAAAATAGTTCTGGCTGCAGCCTGCAGTATGGACTTGTTGGTGTGTGTAGCTCCCAGTGTTCTGACAGCGCGACGTTTTGGGGAAGCATGTGATTCAGCAGCTACCAGTGGGTTTCGTGCGGCGGAGATTTTGTGGCTGTTAGCGGAGTTGATAACAGAGGGTCGTTAAGAGAAGCCTACATGCAGTAGGCAAAGGAGTAATGTTTGCTGGCGGGGGACGTGCGGCGATTAACCTGTGCGGTAGTGAAAAGGAGTTAAAAAGAAGGAAGTGTGCGGATGCGGAAAGAATGGAATAATTGTGGTAGGCTGCCGGCTGAGTAGTTTGGTGAATGTTTGGTGTGGGTCCGGCGCTGCCGATTGGATGGTGGGGCTGCAGTGTGAGTCAGATAAAAAAAAAAAAAACAGGAGTAGGATCCAATGGGACTAACTGGCATGTATAGACGCGTGTAATGCAAAAGGGCTGTTTTTGGTAGCATCTCTCGCTTACGGCCATACCACCCTGAACACGCCCGATCTCGTCTGATCTAGGAAGCCAAGCAGGGTAGGGTCTGGTTAGTACTTGGATGGGAGACCTCCTGGGAATACCAGGTGCTGTAAGCCTTTCTCACTTACTTTATACAGGGGGCGCTCCACTTCACGATTAATTTAAATCTATCACTCCCCTTCCATTTTACTATTTTATATATATATATATATTTTTTTCTCTCATTCCTAAAGGCAGCTTTTAGAAACCGTTTTACTCTAAATACTTCCTGGTAATTCTAGGTGCTGTAAGCTGTTCGTGCCTTTATTCCACCAGGGCGCGATCTTCTCACAAACTTGAAGACTGTCACTCCCCATTCACGTTTTACAACTTATTGTTAATGATAAAGAGACAGCTTTTTACACACAGTTTTAAACAAAGTACTGATATTATTCCTCTTCAACTCACCGCTTTGTTTTCTATGCAAAAACCACTTCGCCACAGAAGACTCGATATTATTGGCATAGCAAGTTCTGCTCTTCTCCTTTCAAAACTTGCTAAAAGCTGTATTTAAAAGAACAGATTGGCCGGGGTAATTCACACCCTTCAATGCCAGCTTAATGTTTAGGTTAGTGGGAGTCACAGAGGAATTAGGGATGGAAACTTCTTTGCTGGTGGTAGAAGCGGTCTGGTGAATTTTTAGAGAGAAGAGGCCGTCGATGTTTGAATGTAGAAAATTGTTCTGGCTGCAGCCTGCAGTATGGACTTGTTGGTGTGTGTAGCTCCCAGTGTTCTGACAGCGTGACGTTTTGGGGAAGCATGTGATTCAGCAGCTACCAGTGGGCTTCGTGCGGCGGAGATTTTGTGGCTGTTAGCGGAGTTGATAACAGAGGGTCGTTAAGAGAAGCCTACATGCAGTAGGCAAAGGAGTAATGTTTGCTGGCGGGGGACGTGCGGCGATTAACCTGTGCGGTAGTGAAAAGGAGTTAAAAAGAAGGAAGTGTGCGGATGCGGAAAGAATGGAATAATTGTGGTAGGCTGCCGGCTGAGTAGTTTGGTGAATGTTTGGTGTGGGTCCGGCGCTGCCGATTGGATGGTGGGGCTGCAGTGTGAGTCAGATAAAAAAAAAAAAAAACAGGAGTAGGATCCAATGGGACTAACTGGCATGTATAGACGCGTGTAATGCAAAAGCGCTGTTTTTGGCAGCATCTCTCGCTTACGGCCATACCACCCTGAACACGCCCGATCTCGTCTGATCTCAGAAGCCAAGCAGGCTAGGGTCTGGTTAGTACTTGGATGGGAGACCTCCTGAGAATGCCAGGTGCTGTAAGCCTTTCTCACTTTTACTTTATACAGGGGGCGCTCCACTTCACGATTAATTTAAATCTATCACTCCCCTTCCATTTTACTATTTTATATATATATATATTTTTTTTTTCTCTCATTCCTAAAGGCAGCTTTTAGAAACCGTTTTACTCTAAATACTTCCTGGTAATTCTAGGTGCTGTAAGCTGTTCGTGCCTTTATTCCACCAGGGCGCGATCTTCTCACAAACTTGAAGACTGTCACTCCCCATTCACGTTTTACAACTTATTGTTAATGATAAAGAGACAGCTTTTTACACACAGTTTTAAACAAAGTACTGATATTATTCCTCTTCAACTGACCGCTTTGTTTTCTATGCAAAAACCACTTCGCCACAGAAGACTCGATATTATTGGCATAGCAAGTTCTGCTCTTCTCCTTTCAAAACTTGCTAAAAGCTGTATTTAAAAGAACAGATTGGCCGGGGTAATTCACACCCTTCAATGCCAGCTTAATGTTTAGGTTAGTGGGAATCACAGAGGAATTAGGGATGGAAACTTCTTTGCTGGTGGTAGAAGCGGTCTGGTGAATTTTTAGAGAGAAGAGGCCGTCTATGTTTGAATGTAGAAAATTGTTCTGGCTGCAGCCTGCAGTATGGACTTGTTGGTGTGTGTAGCTCCCAGTGTTCTGACAGCGCGACGTTTTGGGGAAGCATGTGATTCAGCAGCTACCAGTGGGCTTCGTGCGGCGGAGATTTTGTGGCTGTTAGCGGAGTTGATAACAGAGGGTCGTTAAGAGAAGCCTACATGCAGTAGGCAAAGAAGTAATGTTTGCTGGCGGGGGACGTGCGGCGATTAACCTGTGCGGTAGTGAAAAGGAGTTAAAAAGAAGGAAGTGTGCGGATGCGGAAAGAATGGAATAATTGTGGTAGGCTGCCGGCTGAGTAGTTTGGTGAATGTTTGGTGTGGGTCCGGCGCTGCCGATTGGATGGTGGGGCTGCAGTGTGAGTCAGATAAAAAAAAAAAAAAAACAGGAGTAGGATCCAATGGGACTAACTGGCATGTATAGACGCGTGTAATGCAAAAGGGCTGTTTTTGGCAGCATCTCTCGCTTACGGCCATACCACCCTGAACACGCCCGATCTTGTCTGATCTCAGAAGCCAAGCAGGGTAGGGTCTGTTTAGTACTTGGATGGGAGACCTCCTGAGAATACCAGGTGCTGTAAGCCTTTCTCACTTTTACTTTATACAGGGGGCGCTCCACTTCACGATTAATTTAAATCTATCACTCCCCTTCCATTTTACTATTTTATATATATATATATTTTTTTTTTTTTTTCTCTCATTCCTAAAGGCAGCTTTTAGAAACCGTTTTACTCTAAATACTTCCTGGTAATTCTAGGTGCTGTAAGCTGTTCGTGCCTTTATTCCACCAGGGCGCGATCTTCTCACAAACTTGAAGACTGTCACTCCCCATTCACGTTTTACAACTTATTGTTAATGATAAAGAGACAGCTTTTTACACACAGTTTTAAACAAAGTACTGATATTATTCCTCTTCAACTGACCGCTTTGTTTTCTATGCAAAAACCACTTCGCCACAGAAGACTCGATATTATTGGCATAGCAAGTTCTGCTCTTCTCCTTTCAAAACTTGCTAAAAGCTGTATTTAAAAGAACAGATTGGCCGGGGTAATTCACACCCTTCAATGCCAGCTTAATGTTTAGGTTAGTGGGAATCACAGAGGAATTAGGGATGGAAACTTCTTTGCTGGTGGTAGAAGCGGTCTGGTGAATTTTTAGAGAGAAGAGGCCGTCGATGTTTGAATGTAGAAAATAGTTCTGGCTGCAGCCTGCATTATGGACTTGTTGGTGTGTGTAGCTCCCAGTGTTCTGACAGCGCGACGTTTTGGGGAAGCATGTGATTCAGCAGCTACCAGTGGGCTTCGTGCGGCGGAGATTTTGTGGCTGTTAGCGGAGTTGATAACAGAGGATCGTTAAGAGAAGCCTACATGCAGTAGGCAAAGGATTAATGTTTGCTGGCGGGGGACGTGCGGCGATTAACCTGTGCGGTAGTGAAAAGGAGTTAAAAAGAAGGAAGTGTGCGGATGCGGAAAGAATGGAATAATTGTGGTAGGCTGCCGGCTGAGTAGTTTGGTGAATGTTTGGTGTGGGTCCGGCGCTGCCGATTGGATGGTGGGGCTGCAGTGTGAGTCAGATAAAAAAAAAAAAAAACAGGAGTAGGATCCAATGGGACTAACTGGCATGTATAGACGCGTGTAATGCAAAAGCGCTGTTTTTGGCAGCATCTCTCGCTTACGGCCATACCACCCTGAACACGCCCGATCTCATCTGATCTCAGAAGCCAAGCAGGGTAGGGTCTGGTTAGTACTTGAATGGGAGACCTCCTGAGAATACCAGGTGCTGTAAGCCTTTCTCACTTTTACTTTATACAGGGGGCGCTCCACTTCACGATTAATTTAAATCTATCACTCCCCTTCCATTTTACTATTTTATATATATAAATTTTTTTTTTTCTCTTATTCCTAAAGGCAGCTTTTAGAAACCGTTTTACTCTAAATACTTCCTGGTAATTCTAGGTGCTGTAAGCTGTTCGTGCCTTTATTCCACCAGGGCGCGATCTTCTCACAAACTTGAAGACTGTCACTCCCCATTCACGTTTTACAACTTATTGTTAATGATAAAGAGACAGCTTTTTACACACAGTTTTAAACAAAGTACTGATATTATTTCTCTTCAACTCACCGCTTTGTTTTCTATGCAAAAACCACTTCGCCACAGAAGACTCGATATTATTGGCATAGCAAGTTCTGCTCTTCTCCTTTCAAAACTTGCTAAAAGCTGTATTTAAAAGAACAGATTGGCCGGGGTAATTCACACCCTTCAATGCCAGCTTAATGTTTAGGTTAGTGGGAATCACAGAGGAATTAGGGATGGAAACTTCTTTGCTGGTGGTAGAAGCGGTCTGGTGAATTTTTAGAGAGAAGAGGCCGTCGATGTTTGAATGTAGAAAATAGTTCTGGCTGCAGCCTGCAGTATGGACTTGTTGGTGTGTGTAGCTCCCAGTGTTCTGACAGCGCGACGTTTTGGGGAAGCATGTGATTCAGCAGCTACCAGTGGGTTTCGTGCGGCGGAGATTTTGTGGCTGTTAGCGGAGTTGATAACAGAGGGTCGTTAAGAGAAGCCTACATGCAGTAGGCAAAGGAGTAATGTTTGCTGGCGGGGGACGTGCGGCGATTAACCTGTGCGGTAGTGAAAAGGAGTTAAAAAGAAGGAAGTGTGCGGATGCGGAAAGAATGGAATAATTGTGGTAGGCTGCCGGCTGAGTAGTTTGGTGAATGTTTGGTGTGGGTCCGGCGCTGCCGATTGGATGGTGGGGCTGCAGTGTGAGTCAGATAAAAAAAAAAAAAACAGGAGTAGGATCCAATGGGACTAACTGGCATGTATAGACGCGTGCAATGCAAAAGGGCTGTTTTTGGTAGCATCTCTCGCTTACGGCCATACCACCCTGAACACGCCCGATCTCGTCTGATCTCGGAAGCTAAGCAGGGTAGGGTCTGGTTAGTACTTGGATGGGAGACCACCTGGGAATACCAGGTGCTGTAAGCTTTTCTCACTTTTACTTTATACAGGGGGCGCTCCACTTCACGATTAATTTAAATCTATCACTCCCCTTCCATTTTACTATTTTATATATATATGTATTTTTTTTTTCTCTCATTCATAAAGGCAGCTTTTAGAAACCGTTTTACTCTAAATAATTCCTGGTAATTCTAGGTGCTGTAAGCTGTTCGTGCCTTTATTCCACCAGGGCGCGATCTTCTCACAAACTTGAAGACTGTCACTCCCCATTCACGTTTTACAACTTATTGTTAATGATAAAGAGACAGCTTTTTACACACAGTTTTAAACAAAGTACTGATATTATTCCTCTTCAACTGACCGCTTTGTTTTCTATGCAAAAACCACTTCGCCACAGAAGACTCGATATTATTGGCATAGCAAGTTCTGCTCTTCTCCTTTCAAAACTTGCTAAAAGCTGTATTTAAAAGAACAGATTGGCCGGGGTAATTCACACCCTTCAATGCCAGCTTAATGTTTAGGTTAGTGGGAATCACAGAGGAATTAGGGATGGAAACTTCTTTGCTGGTGGTAGAAGCGGTCTGGTGAATTTTTAGAGAGAAGAGGCCGTCGATGTTTGAATGTAGAAAATAGTTCTGGCTGCAGCCTGCAGTATGGACTTGTTGGTGTGTGTAGCTCCCAGTGTTCTGACAGCGCGACGTTTTGGGGAAGCATGTGATTCAGCAGCTACCAGTGGGTTTCGTGCGGCGGAGATTTTGTGGCTGTTAGCGGAGTTGATAACAGAGGGTCGTTAAGAGAAGCCTACATGCAGTAGGCAAATGAGTAATGTTTGCTGGCGGGGGACGTGCGGCGATTAACCTGTGCGGTAGTGAAAAGGAGTTAAAAAGAAGGAAGTGTGCGGATGCGGAAAGAATGGAATAATTGTGGTAGGCTGCCGGCTGAGTAGTTTGGTGAATGTTTGGTGTGGGTCCGGCGCTGCCGATTGGATGCTGGGGCTGCAGTGTGAGTCAGATAAAAAAAAAAAAAACCGGAGTAGGATCCAATGGGACTAACTGGCATGTATAGACGCGTGTAATGCAAAAGGGCTGTTTTTGGTAGCATCTCTCGCTTACGGCCATACCACCCTGAACACGCCCGATCTCGTCTGATCTCGGAAGCTAAGCAGGCTAGGGTCTGGTTAGTACTTGGATGGGAGACCACCTGGGAATACCAGGTGCTGTAAGCTTTTCTCACTTTTACTTTATACAGGGGGCGCTCCACTTCACGATTAATTTAAATCTATCAATCCCCTTCCATTTTACTATTTTATATATATATATTTTTTTTCTCTCATTCATAAAGGCAGCTTTTAGAAACCGTTTTACTCTAAATACTTCCTGGTAATTCTAGGTGCTGTAAGCTGTTCGTGCCTTTATTCCACCAGGGCGCGATCTTCTCACAAACTTGAAGACTGTCACTCCCCATTCACGTTTTACAACTTATTGTTAATGATAAAGAGACAGCTTTTTACACACAGTTTTAAACAAAGTACTGATATTATTCCTCTTCAACTGACCGCTTTGTTTTCTATGCAAAAACCACTTCGCCACAGAAGACTCGATATTATTGGCATAGCAAGTTCTGCTCTTCTCCTTTCAAAACTTGCTAAAAGCTGTATTTAAAAGAACAGATTGGCCGGGGTAATTCACACCCTTCAATGCCAGCTTAATGTTTAGGTTAGTGGGAATCACAGAGGAATTAGGGATGGAAACTTCTTTGCTGGTGGTAGAAGCGGTCTGGTGAATTTTTAGAGAGAAGAGGCCGTCGATGTTTGAATGTAGAAAATAGTTCTGGCTGCAGCCTGCAGTATGGACTTGTTGGTGTGTGTAGCTCCCAGTGTTCTGACAGCGCGACGTTTTGGGGAAGCATGTGATTCAGCAGCTACCAGTGGGTTTCGTGCGGCGGAGATTTTGTGGCTGTTAGCGGAGTTGATAACAGAGGGTCGTTAAGAGAAGCCTACATGCAGTAGGCAAAGGAGTAATGTTTGCTGGCGGGGGACGTGCGGCGATTAACCTGTGCGGTAGTGAAAAGGAGTTAAAAAGAAGGAAGTGTGCGGATGCGGAAAGAATGGAATAATTGTGGTAGGCTGCCGGCTGAGTAGTTTGGTGAATGTTTGGTGTGGGTCCGGCGCTGCCGATTGGATGGTGGGGCTGCAGTGTGAGTCAGATAAAAAAAAAAAAAAGAACATTAGTAGGATCCAATGGGACTAACTGGCATGTATAGACGCGTGTAATGCAAAAGGGCTGTTTTTGGTAGCATCTTTCGCTTACGGCCATACCACCCTGAACACGCCCGATCTCGTCTGATCTCGGAAGCTAAGCAGGGTAGGGTCTGGTTAGTACTTGGATGGGAGACCACCTGGGAATACCAGGTGCTGTAAGCATTTCTCACTTTTACTTTATACAGGGGGCGCTCCACTTCACGATTAATTTAAATCTATCACTCCCCTTCCATTTTACTATTTTATATATATATATTTTTTTTCTCTCATTCATAAAGGCAGCTTTTAGAAACCGTTTTACTCTAAATACTTCCTGGTAATTCTAGGTGCTGTAAGCTGTTCGTGCCTTTATTCCACCAGGGCGCGATCTTCTCACAAACTTGAAGACTGTCACTCCCCATTCACGTTTTACAACTTATTGTTAATGATAAAGAGACAGCTTTTTACACACAGTTTTAAACAAAGTACTGATATTATTCCTCTTCAACTGACCGCTTTGTTTTCTATGCAAAAACCACTTCGCCACAGAAGACTCGATATTATTGGCATAGCAAGTTCTGCTCTTCTCCTTTCAAAACTTGCTAAAAGCTGTATTTAAAAGAACAGATTGGCCGGGGTAATTCACACCCTTCAATGCCAGCTTAATGTTTAGGTTAGTGGGAATCACAGAGGAATTAGGGATGGAAACTTCTTTGCTGGTGGTAGAAGCGGTCTGGTGAATTTTTAGAGAGAAGAGGCCGTCGATGTTTGAATGTAGAAAATTGTTCTGGCTGCAGCCTGCAGTATGGACTTGTTGGTGTGTGTAGCTCCCAGTGTTCTGACAGCGCGACGTTTTGGGGAAGCATGTGATTCAGCAGCTACCAGTGGGCTTCGTGCGGCGGAGATTTTGAGGCTGTTAGCTGAGTTGATAGCAGAGGGTCGTTAAGAGAAGCCTGCATGCGGTAGGCAAAGGAGTAATGTTTGCCGGCGGGGGACGTGCGGCGATTAACCTGTGAGGTAGTGAAAAGGACTTAAAGAGAAGGAAGCGTGCGGATGCGGAAAGAATGGAATAATTGTGGTAGGCTGCCGGCTGAGTAGTTTGGTGAATGTTTGTTGTGGGTCCGGCGCTGCCGATTGGATGGTGGTGCTGCAGTGTGAGTCAGATAAAAAAAAAAAAAAAAAAACAGGAGTAGGATCCAATGGGACTAACTGGCATGTATAGACGCGTGTAATGCAAAGGGCTGTTTTTGATAGCGTCTCTCGCTTACGGCCATACCACCCTGAACATGCCTGATCTCGGAAGCTAAGCAGGGTTGGGTCTGGTTAGTATTTGGATGGGAAACCACCTGGGAGTACCAGGTGCTGTAAGCTTTTCTCACTTTTACTTTATACAGGGGGCACTCCACTTCACGATTAATTTAAATCTATCACTCCCCTTCCGTTTTACTATTTTATATATATATATATTTTTCTCTCATTCATAAAGGCAGCTTTTACACACCGTTTTACTCTAAATACTGCCTGGTAATTCTAGCTGCTGTAAGCTGTTCGTGCCTTTATTCCACCAGGGCGCGATCTTCTCACAAACTTGAAGACTGTCACTCCCCATTCACGTTTTACAACTTATTGTTAATGATAAAGAGACAGCTTTTTACACATAGTTTTAAACAAAGTACTGATATAATTCCTCTTCAACTCACCGCTTTGTTTTCTATGCAAAAACCACTTCGCCACAGAAGACTCGATATTATTGGTATAGCAAGTTCTGCTCTTCTCCTTTCAAAACTTGCCAAAAGCTGTATTTAAAAGAACAGATTGGCCGGGGTAATTCACACCCTTCAATGCCAGCTTAATGTTTAGGTTAGTGGGAATCACAGAGGAATTAGGGATGGAAACTTCTTTGCTGGTGGTAGAAGCGGTCTGGTGAATTTTTAGAGAGAAGAGGCCGTCGATGTTTGAATGTAGAAAATTGTTCTGGCTGCAGCCTGCAGTATGGACTTGTTGGTGTGTGTAGCTCCCAGTGTTCTGACAGCGCGACGTTTTGGGGAAGCATGTGATTCAGCAGCTACCAGTGGGCTTCGTGCGGCGGAGATTTTGTGGCTGTTAGTGGAGTTGATAACAGAAGGTCATTAAGAGAAGCCTGCATGCGGTAGGCAAAGGAGTAATGTTTGCCGGCGGGGGACGTGCGGCGATTAACCTGTGTGGTAGTGAAAAGGACTTAAAGAGAAGGAAGTGTGCGGATGCGGAAAGAATGGAATAATTGTGGTAGGCTGCCGGCTGAGTAGTTTGGTGAATGTTTGGTGTGGGTCCGGCGCTGCCGATTGGATGGTGGTGCTGCAGTGTGAGTCAGATAAAAAAAAAAAAAAAACCAGGAGTAGGATCCAATGGGACTAACTGGCATGTATAGACGCGTGTAATGCAAAAGGGCTGTTTTTGGTAGCTTCTCTCGCTTATGGCCATACCACCCTGAACACGCCCGATCTCGGAAGCCAAGCAGTGTAGGGTCTGGTTAGTACTTGGATGGGAGACCTCCTGGGAATACCAGGTGCTGTAAGCTTTTCTCACTTTTACTTTATACAGGGGGCGCTCCACTTCACGATTAATTTAAATCTATCACTCCCCTTCCATTTTACTATTTTATATATATATATATATAAGAACATAAGAACATAAGAACATAAGAACTATACAAAAGAGAGGAGGCCATTCGGCCCATCAAGCTCGCTTGGGGAGAACTAAACTAATAGCTCAGAGTCGTTAAAATCTTATCTAGCTCTGATTTAAAGGAACCCAAGGATTCAGCTTGCACTACATTATCAGGAAGGCTATTCCATACTCTACACGCTGCGTAAAGAAGTGCTTCCTTAAATCCAGCTTGAAATGTTCTCCCGCTAATTTCCACCTATGGCCACGAGTTCGTGTATTTAAACTAATGCTGAAGTAACTATTTGGTTGAACAGCATCCAAACCTGTTAGAATCTTATATACCTGGATCATGTCCCCCCTCAATCTCCTTTGCTTGAGACTGAACAGATTTAGCTCAAGTAACCGTTCCTCGTATGACATTCCTCTAAGACCAGGAATCATTTTTGTGGCCCTACGCTGCACCTTTTCTAAGGCCACAATGTCCTTTTTAAGATATGGTGACCAAACCTGCACACAATATTCTAGGTGAGGTCTCACCAAGGAATTGTATAATCTTAGCATTACCTCCCTTGACTTAAACTCCACACACCTGGAGATATACCCCAACATCCTATTGGCCTTTTTTATTGCTTCCCCACACTGGCGAGAATGGGACATGGAAGCATCAACATACACACCAAGGTCTTTCTCATGATCAGCTACCTTTATTTCAGTGACACACATGAAATACCTGTACTTTATATTTCTGCTCCCTAGATGGAGTACCTTACATTTATCGACGTTAAATTTCATCTGCCAGGTATCGGCCCAGTCACTAATTAAATCAAGATCCCGCTGTAGCTGCTGAGCCACTAATTCAGTATCTGCTACACCACCCACCTTGGTGTCATCTGCAAATTTCACCAGTTTACTGTATATATTGGTATCCATATCATTTATGTAAATTAGGAACAATAGTGGTCCTAAAATCGAACCCTGCGGTACCCCACTATGAACGCAAGCCCACTGTGACATTGTGCCTCTTATAACTACTCGCTGTTTCCTATCTGTTAACCAGTTATCAATCCAGGTCGCTACGGTACCTAAAATACCAGTCGCTTTGAGTTTAAGTAGGAGCCTCTTGTGGGGGACAACATCAAAAGCCTTTTGGAAATCTAAGTAGATGACATCATAGGCCTTCTTATCATCAACTTCCTGAGTAGCTTCCTCAAAAAACTCCAACAGATTTGTTAAACAGGATCTACCTCTCCTAAATCCATGCTGGCTATCCCGCAAAATGTTATTGGAGTCCAGGTAATCTATCATTTTCTCTTTGATTAAAGCCTCCATAACTTTACCAGTTATACAAGTTAGACTGATTGGCCTATAGTTAGACAAATTATTTCTATCCCCTTTTTTGAAAATAGGCGTTATGAAGGCGTGCTTCCAATCAGAAGGTACCACACCTTCAGATAAGGATTTTTGAAACAGTAAAGTTAAGGGTCGGCAAATAATATCCCTCATCTCTTTTAACACTATAGGTAAGATGCCATCAGGGCCCTGTGATTTATTTATTTTGAGCTTAGCTAGGCTTTGCAAAACATCTGCTTCAGTTATATATACATTAGCTATAGACAATGCTGGATAGGTAATAACTGGTAAATTACTAAGGTCCTCAACAGTGAATACCCGTGCAAAACTATCATTGAACTCATTTGCTATATCAATGTCGTTTACTATTATAAGACCCTTACTATCCTGCAGATTAGTAATTTCAGGTTTTAGAGCTCTTTTAGAGTTAAAATACTGGAAGAAACTTTTAACGTCATCCTTAGCTTCCAATGCAACCATCCTTTCGACATTTCTTTTAGCTCGTCTAATATCATTTTTTAACTTAGCCTGTAGACTTAGATATTCCTGCTTAATTCTGTCATCATCAGTTATTTTCCATTGCTGGAACAAAGCCCTTTTCCTCCTTACTTTATGCTTTATTTCCCTAGTAAACCACCTAGGTTGCAATTTCCTAGATTTATTCTTGCTGGAAACAGGTATGAAGTCCTCTTGCACTTGCAATAATGTGCTTTTAAAAAATTCCCAGGCCTCTTCAACAGTTTTGTTATTTAACTCCATCCAGTTCACAGTTTCTAGTTTTAGTCTCATACACTTAAAGTCAGCCTTCCTAACATTATATATTTTTGATTTGGACTTAGCTCTTCGAACACTAAACTTAACCTCAAATTTGACCATGTTATGATCGCTACTGTCAAGTGGTTCTAAAACGTCTAATTTACCAAAATTATTATATATTTTCTCTCTTTCATAAAGGCAGCTTTTAGAAACAGTTTTACTCTAAATACTGCCTGGTAATTCTAGCTGCTGTAAGCTGTTCGTGCCATTATTCCACCAGGGCGCGATCTTCTCACAAACTTGAAGACTGTCACTCCCCATTCACGTTTTACAACTTATTGTTAATGATAAAGAGACAGCTTTTTACACACAGTTTTAAACAAAGTACTGATATAATTCCTCTTCAACTCACCACTTTGTTTTCTATGCAAAAACCACTTCACCACAGAAGACTCGATATTATTGGCATAGCAAGGTCTGCTCTTCTCCTCCTTTCAAAACTCGCTAAAAGCTGTATTTAAAAGAGCAGGTTGGCCGGGGTAATTCACACCCTTCAATGCCAGATTAATGTTTAGGTTAGTGGGAATCACAGAGGAATTAGGGATGGAAACTTCTTTGCTGGTGGTAGAAGCGGTCTGGTGAATTTTTAGAGAGAAGAGGCCGTCGATGTTTGAATGTAGAAAATTGTTCTGGCTGCAGCCTGCAGTATGGACTTGTTGGTGTGTGTAGCTCCCAGTGTTCTGACAGCGTGACGTTTTGGGGAAGCATGTGATTCAGCAGCTACCAGTGGGCTTCGTGCGGCGGAGATTTTGTGGCTGTTAGCGGAGTTGATAACAGAGGGTCGTTAAGAGAAGCCTGCATGCAGTAGGCAAAGGAGTAATGTTTGCCGGCGGGGGACGTGCGGCGATTAACCTGTGCGGTAGTGAAAAGGAGTTAAAAAGAAGGAAGTGTGCGGATGCGGAAAGAATGGAATAATTGTGGTAGGCTGCCGGCTGAGTAGTTTGGTGAATGTTTGGTGTGGGTCCGGCGCTGCCGATTGGATGGTGGGGCTGCAGTGTGAGTCAGATAAAAAAAAAAAAAAACATTAGTAGGATCCAATGGGACCAACTGGCATGTATAGAGGCGTGTAATGCAAAAGGGATGTTTTTGGTAGCATCTCTTGCTTGCGGCCATACCACCCTGAACACGCCCGATCTCATCTGATCTTGGAAACTAAGCAGTGTAGGGACTGGTTAGTACTTGGATGGGAGACCACCTGGGAATACCAGGTGCTGTAAGCTTTTCTCACTTTTACTTTATACAGGGGGCGCTCCACTTCACGATTAATTTAAATCTAGCACTCCCCTTCCATTTTACTATTTTATATATATATATTTTTTCTCTCTTTCATAAAGGCAGCTTTTAGAAACCGTTTTACTCTAAATACTTCCTGGTAATTCTAGGTGCTGTAAGCTGTTCGTGCCTTTATTCCACCAGGGCGCGATCTTCTCACAAACTTGAAGACTGTCACTCCCCATTCACGTTTTACAACTTATTGTTAATGATAAAGAGACAGCTTTTTACACACAGTTTTAAACAAAGTACTGATATTATTCCTCTTCAACTGACCGCTTTGTTTTCTATGCAAAAACCACTTCGCCACAGAAGACTCGATATTATTGGCATAGCAAGTTCTGCTCTTCTCCTTTCAAAACTTGCTAAAAGCTGTATTTAAAAGAACAGATTGGCCGGGGTAATTCACACCCTTCAATGCCAGCTTAATGTTTAGGTTAGTGGGAATCACAGAGGAATTAGGGATGGAAACTTCTTTGCTGGTGGTAGAAGCGGTCTGGTGAATTTTTAGAGAGAAGAGGCCGTCGATGTTTGAATGTAGAAAATTGTTCTGGCTGCAGCCTGCAGTATGGACTTGTTGGTGTGTGTAGCTCCCAGTGTTCTGACAGCGTGACGTTTTGGGGAAGCATGTGATTCAGCAGCTACCAGTGGGCTTCGTGCGGCGGAGATTTTGTGGCTGTTAGCGGAGTTGATAACAGAGGGTCGTTAAGAGAAGCCTGCATGCAGTAGGCAAAGGAGTAATGTTTGCTGGCGGGGGACGTGCGGCGATTAACCTGTGCGGTAGTGAAAAGGAGTTAAAAAGAAGGAAGTGTGCGGATGCGGAAAGAATGGAATAATTGTGGTAGGCTGCTGGCTGAGTGTTAGGTTGAAGAAACTGTTAGTAATCATTTGTTATCATTTCTGTATAATCAGCAATGAGTGTAAATATGTATATACATTATTTTGTTTTTCTTTACCTTCATACTTTAGATTATATTAGTTTACACGTATCCTGAGCACGTGTTTAAATAGTTGTCCACCTGAGTAAAACCAGAACTTCTTCTTCTCTCACAGTCTTTTCTTTGTTCTCACTCCAAGACCCCTGCCCCCCATTGACTATAAATAAAGGTGCCAAGGGGAACCACCCTTTGTAACACATTGTAGCCTAGCATGCAGAGAGTGTGGTTACCCTTGTGCAAATAAAACTCTAAGTGTGTTGTCTCGTAATTAATGGTGTGTACAGAGTTGGAGTGGAAAGCCTGTCGCTTTCTCCAACATATACTGTATTGTAGTTTGGTCCTGTGTGCAGGGTTGGAGTGGAAAGCCTGACGCTTTCTCCAACATATTATTTGGTCCTTCGAGCCGGATCCGAGGACACCTGACGACATCGCCAGCGCACCGAGAGGAGCGACACCGAAGTCTGTCGACAGCCACTCGGAGACGGGTGCAAGAAAGACCTGTGACGTGAATTCGTCATCAGGCTGGTGGTTAGAACTGCGCTCGACGTCTGGTGATGTCTGACGGACCTCGGTGGCGGAACACAGGCACACAGGACAGGTGAGACAACAAAGGTTATTCAGCTAAATAACCGGGTCAATTGACGTGGGTTAGGCTTAGCCGTAATTAAGCAGAAAAGGGGTTAGGCTTAGCCGTAATTAAGCAGAAAAGGGGTTAGGCTTAGCCGTAATTAAGCGAAATATGAACATGCATGTATTGTGTGAATGACTGGACTAAGACTATTATAGAGGCTTAGAGTTGCTTTGGTCAGTCCATTTCTTATTTTGCCTGGTGGGAAAGAAGTACTGGTGATTGAAGGATCAAGGACGGGTTTCATCCCTGAAAACCGATACCGCTGCACGAACAGCGTGCAGTAGAAGGCCGTATTGGTGTCCTCCCATATATCTCGTACCAGTGAAATTCCACCCAGGACCTGTGTAGTGCGGAGACGGGAAAGAAAAAAAATGGGAAAGAATCAGAGTAAGAGGATTGAACTAGAGGGAGATGAGAAGTTTATGGAAGGATATAAACCAGGTTCAGGACAAATAAGTAATCAGAGGTGGAGAAAAAAACATGGGTTTGAAGGGAAACTCCACACTCCAGATATCTTAAAATTACAAGGAAATTTAAGACTAGAAATGTTACAAACCTTGAAGAAAGGAAAATTGGAGAAAAGGAAAAAAGAATATAAGTATTCAGATAATTGGTTGGAACAAAGTAAGTTAAGAGATGTACGTAGAAAGCAGAAAAAGGATGATAGAAAGGATAAATTAATTGCAGCCGCTCTAGTCACTTTAGATGATGAGACGGTGGCCAAAATAAAACATAGAGAAAATAGACCACCAGCACCGCCACTATTGCCTGCCCCCATGCAACCCGTAGATAGAAGGGAAATAAAACAACCATCAGCTATGGGCACAATACCAAAGAAGCCATCAGCTCTTCCTTCTTCCCCCATTATAACTAGGAGTAGAGATCCTACGTTATACCCTGTGCGCGATCTAGCTACTGCTAAGGTTCGATGGCATCCGCGAAATGAAGGCATTGATATTGATAGTGAAGAGGAAGAAATAGAATTACAATGCCCCCTAGTGGAGGTGGCAAACCCTAATAGAGAGCCAGATGGAGGACCTGAAACAATGTTAGTCTATAGACCATGGACAGCTGAAGATAGAACGGCAGCATTAAAGGGAATACCTCCTGTTGATGAAGGGGTACCAGAATTTTGGACAGCAATATTGGAACTACAGAGCAGTTTCCACCTGAATGGTAGAGAAATGTTCCAATGTTTAAGACAGCTGTTCAATCATAAATGGGGAAGAGTAGCAGGAGACTTTACTGGTCATGGACCAGACAATCAACCACTTGCACATAATTCACAAGCTCTGCAACAGAGTATGCAGCAATTACATGGAAGGATAGAGACAGTGTTTATGAGACGAGCAGATTATGGCAGAATTGCACAATGCAAGCAAAAAGATGGAGAAGAGCCAGAGGATTTTATGGATAGGATGAGAGTGGTGTTTAGAGGGAATTCAGGAATTCCTCATAATGAGGAAAATGGAGGAGTTTATCAGCAACAGTTAAAACGTGCGTTCATCACAGGGCTAAAACCTGAACTGAAGAGATACATAGATAAACATTGGGTACATCAGAATACTGGTTCAGTGCAGCAAGCCCTAGAATATGCCCAACACGCCCATACAGCACAAAAACAGAAATCAGACGCAGTGTTTGCTGCTAATGATACTGTTGCAATAATACATATGAATCCTCCGGGGAGGGGAGGGTTCAGAGGAAGGTCACGAGGCCGAGGAAGGGGGAGAGGTGCTTTTAGGAGCAATCAGCGAAATTTATTACAGCAAGATAACACTTGCTGGACATGCGGAAAACTTGGGCACTTAGCTAGGCAATGTAGAACCAAGTTTATAAACAACCCAAATTCCACAGAGAATCAATGACAATTAGCCTGTGAACTATCAAAAGAGCCAGATAAGCTGCAAAAACAGGATGAGACAGAAGAGATAGATTTGCAAGCAGTTTGCCAACTGCTAGCACTAAAACAACTTGAAGAACTACCAAAACGAAGGCTTATTATAAATGGGAAAATATATGAGTGCCTATGTGATACCGGAGCCTGTAGAACAGTGTTAACCACTAGCCCTCCAAGGGTCACCTTTTCCTCGTCCTCCATAAATATCCGAACTGCAGGAGGCCAAGCCAAAAGTCATCAATTGACAAATCCAGTTAGCATAAAAGATGAGGAAACAGAGTTAGAATGTCACGCCCAAGTGCTAATAAGCCCTTCATGTCCAGTCAATCTGTTAGGAAGGGATCTTATGATACAAATGGGTATTAGTGTGATTGCAACACCCACTGGCATGAAGGCTATAGTAGAAAAGCAAACTTTCGTGATACATGGCATGTCAGCTCCACAGTATTATTGGTCCCTAGATCTGGGGGGGACAGCACAGACACGTGAAATATTGAGAAAAACTAGAGAAAAGCAGTCCCCTAAACAAACCCAGTTCATGCCTGACGATGCCTTACACGTCACTATGTGGTACAAAGGCACCCCAGGACCAGATTATGCCTATGACAAAACGTTTCATGCCCTTCAAGACACTTGTATCACCTTACAACATATATATGTTAACTCCACTACTGGCTTTTCTGCTGCTTCAGTCATCTTATCTAATAAACAACAGGCTGTGTTCAGAGGGGGAACACCACACGTATCTCTATCAAAACCACCTCAGATGCAGTGGAAGGATGTAGAGATGTTCTTACGAGATTCCATGCACAGTTACAATGACTACCAACCCGTACCTGGCTCCTTTTGGAGCTATGACAAAAAACACAATGTGTGGCGGTTTCCTTTGGGATGGAGAGTTCAAACCACTCTCACCACACACTTGCAGGACCCAACCTGACAAATTTTTCCAACCCTGGAGGAGGGATCATGTCCAGATCTAGATCGCCTCCCGGAAGGGTTGTGGTCGTCCTCCCCCACTGATGTAGGACTGGTAAAGGGGTTTCCACCTTACAAAGTAATTGTGAAATCAGAACACCGTCCGGTAGTTAGACAATACCCGTTAAAACCTGAAGCAGAGAAAGGTATAGCCCCTGTAGTGCAGGATATGTTGGCATCAGGAATATTGCGAGAGGCTCCTGAGGCCACTTGCAATACTCCTATCTTCCCCGTCCAGAAGGGACATACAGGGAAATGGCGCATGGTGCAGGATTTAAGACCAGTAAATGAAATAGTACAACATGCTGCACCAGATGTGCCTAATCCACACCTTTTGTTAAATTCCTTGTCCCCTGACAAGAAGTATTTTTCAGTAGTGGATCTGAGTAATGCCTTTTTCTCAGTACCACTACATCCTGATTCACAACACTTATTTGGTTTCACTTATAAAGGACATAAATACACATACACTAGACTCCCTCAAGGGTTTTCAGAAAGTCCACATGTATATATACAATGGCACTACGGTATTCAATGAGTTCCTGTAAAATACCGTCCCATAGTCAAGTGCTATTGTATGTAGATGATATATTAATTGCTTCAGATACAAAACAGCATTGCAAAGAAGCCACACTGTTAGTGTTACAGCATTTGTATGATACAGGACATAAGGCATCAAAACAAAAATTACAGTATTGCAGAGAGGAAGTTATATATCTTGGACATAAACTCTCCCAAAAAGGTCGATCGTTATTAGAAACTAGAAAACAGGCAATACAAGAGGCACCAAAGCCAAAGACTAAACAGCAAATGATGTCCTTCTTAGGACTTTGCAATTATTGCAGGGAATGGTTACCTGATTATGCTGCACTCGTTCAACCTTTACAAACCCTGATTTATGGGAAGGACATGGCACTGAAAGATAAAATTCAGTGGACAAAAGAAGGAGAATTGGCATTCACAAATCTAAAAATAATGTTACAAACTAATGTGACACTTGCTCTGCCAGATTATCAACAACCATTTACCCTATGTGTTGATGCAAATCAAGGGTATATGAAGGCAGTATTAACACAGCCATTCGGCGCAAAAGAGAGGCCATTAGCGTTCTATTCTAAACGATTAGATGCAGTGGCAGCTGGTTTTCCGCAGTGTTTGCAGGCATGTGCAGCTGCTGCAGAAGCAGTGAAATTATCAGCAGAATTAGTGTTGTGTCACCCACTCACTTTGAAGGTGCCACATTCAGTTTCTTTAGTTTTACTGCAGACGCCACTGCCATTCCTCACACATGTTAGACATCTGACCCTAGTCTCACTCCTGCTTTCACAGTCAAACATCACAATACAGCGATGTGGTCCTCTCAACCCTAGCACCCTTCTTCCGACAGCGGAAGATGGAGAGCCACATTCGTGCAAAGCAGTTGTGGAAGAACAAACCAAACCAAGAGCAGATATTTTACAGACCCCAATACCAGATTCAACGGTTGTTTTTGTAGATGGATCAGCATCAAAAAATGACATGGGGAAGAACAAGGTCGGATATGCTGTAGTTACATCTACTGAAGTGTTGGAGGCCAATGCACTTCCCCCTGCTTGTTCAGCACAAGTGGCTGAACTCTATGCTGTAATTAGGGCATGCGAGCTCTTCAAAAACAAGCCACTTACAATATACACTGATAGTCAATATGTGTTTGGAGCTGTTCATCACCATGCAAGAGTGTGGAAAAATAGAGGATTCAAGACATCGCAAGGAACATCTTTAACTCATACGAACCTATTACTCAGGTTGTTAGATGTTGTGCAATTACCATATTGCCTTGCGATATGCAAATGTAAGGCACACCAAACTGATGCTTCCGCAATAGCTAAAGGAAACAGTTTTGCGGACATGACGGCAAAAAGTGCTGCACAAAAACAACCTGCCTTAAATGTTACAGATGTCTTGTTGATAGATAGTGATGTACTATGTGATGCACAGACTCATGCACCTAAAACAGAAATACAGAGCTGGATTAAGAGAGGAGCAATACAACAAGGGAAAACTTATTATATGAATGACAAGCCCATCCTACCAAAAAATTTATACAAGACAGCTGCCTTAGTGAGCCATGGACACACCCATGTCTCAACAGGAGGGATGGTACATATTATCCAACAATACTTTTATACTATAAATTTTTCTGATTATGCAAAACAATTTTGTCGAGCGTGCTTAATTTGCTGTAAACACAATGCACAAGGCAACATAAGGCCAAAACGTGGCCAGTTTCCCGCAGCTGAATATCCATTTCAAATTGTACATATGGATTTCATTGAATTATCTTGGTCACAAGGGAAGAAGTACTGTCTAGTCATTATAGACACCTTTTCTAAGTGGGTAGAAATATACCCTGTAAAACACTGTGATGCAATGACCGTTGCAAAATGTTTGGTAGGCCATTATTTCCCTACCTATGGCATACCTCATATTATAAGATCGGACAATGGGACTCATTTTGTGAATCAAACCATGTCCCTTTGCTCACAAGCACTCGGGTTTACGATCAAAAATCATTGCGCTTATCACCCCCAGAGCGCAGGCTTAGTGGAAAGGACCAACGGCACCATTAAAACAAGACTCAGAAAGACAGTGGAAGAGACAAAAAGACCGTGGCCAGAATGTTTGTCTCTAGTAAAATTATGGATGAGAATAACTCCCACTCCTGCAGGATTGACACCATTTGAAATAGTGTATGGTAGACCGTTTCCCTTAGCAACCGAAATGAGTGATATAGGAAAAGCAGACAGAGAAAATACGTTAGCCGATTGGATGCGTAAGCTATTATCATCACAACAAAAACATAACCCCAGTAGTCTGCCAGTAAATTCTGTTTCTGTTCAACAGGATAATCTGCAGCCAGGAGATTGGATCCTGGTCAAGGTCCTGTTGCGAAAGGATTGGAGCACACCCCGGTGGGACGGACCCTATCAAGTCCTGCTCACAACACCAACAGCGGTGAAAATAGCAGAGCGACCTTCCTGGATACATAAGAGTCACTGTAAGCCCATCAAGCCCGTATCAGAGACCTCTGTACCTTCGGAGTAGCAGTGGAAGTCCGCTACAAAGGCGCAGCAATCAATAGGATACTGACGTCTCAACCCGGTGAAGAAAACAGCTGATCTGCACTCCATTTAGAATGGCTCTGATTGGGTGGGGATGTGGTAAGGTAACTCTCGGTGTAATTCTCTTTATGGGAATTGTTGGTCTGCTTCTGCACTCACCAGAGCAGGTGTTTCGCCCACCTAGATGGACACATGATGGTTCCCACCTGAGACCTATCTCCACAAATGAGACCCATCCTTTCCTACAAAATTACTGGTACTGTTATGTTTATGATTCAGCAAAGAAAGACAATTTAACTAATTGTTATGTCTGTACCCACATGCCATCTCATGCCGATGGATTAACTATATATGGGAAACCTATGAATAAGTCACAAGCAAAGTGTGCTGCCTCTTTTGCAGGTGTAGGCTATCAGCATGATAATATAAAAATAAATGACACAGATCCATATACTGCTGGTTTGGATAATGGCGTATGTGCACAGCAGTTTTGGATCGATTTTGCTATAAAAGTGTCAAATATATCCTTACCTTTATCTGTCCACCTGAACATGGACCCTAAAACATTTAATCACTCAATGTGTTATGACCAAATGAACGGCACCCACCATATGGGGAACACCACCAACTGTGCCCAAATACTAGTACACGGAGAAGGTGCCCCGGTAAACATAAGTGGATTTAGTAATGGCACCTACTGGGTGCAAGGAGTAGCTTGGTTATGTGGACCCCGCGCATATTTCGTTTTGCCCTATAACTGGTATGGTGTGTGCGCTCCAATCTTTGTGTCAGACCATACTTTCCTGGTGTCACTGTCGTCTACACCAGCGAACCGCAGGCGCCGGTCCATCATAACTACAGCTTCTCTCCGTCCTCATGACAGTGTCTGGGGTTCAGATGTTCCCCAGGAGTTCAAACATTGGTCTACAGACCAGAAAGTATTAATGTCTCTTTTTCCCTGGGTAGGAACAGCAAAGAATACGTTACGATTAGAAACTATTGATTATCGTTTGGGGCTGTTCATAAATAACTCCATCATAATAAATGAGCAACAGAATGGAGAGATAGATGCTATTAAACAGATGGTCATTCAGAATAGAATGGTTTTAGACATACTTACTGCTGCACAAGGTGGTGTGTGCGTGCTCTTAAATAATACCTGCTGTACATATATTCCCGATAATGTGCACTCACCCAACATGACTACAGCCTTGGACCGTCTGCGAGAACTTCAAAAGATCATGACCTTAGACCCTCATGCTGGCCCCTCATGGTTGAATTGGTTTCTTACTGGGTCCTGGTGGCAGTTACTGCTAAAGTTCTCACTCCCCATTCTTGTTACATTATTATTTGTATGTTGTTGTTTCATTTGTATTATACCCTGCCTCCGTTCCATGATACAACATACTTTTAGTTCTGTTTTTCTGCTATACACTGCAGAAGAACGAATGGATTTACTAACCTTGTCTAGCCCTCTTAATAATGATGATGATGTGATCTGAATGACGGTTGTGCTGAAAGTGTTTTTGCAATTTGTACAATACTGATGCTTCTGATCATACTGTCATGATAAACAGGAGGGACTGTTAGGTTGAAGAAACTGTTATTAATCATTTGTTATCATTTCTGTATAATCAGCAATGAGTGTAAATATGTATATACATTATTTTGTTTTTCTTTACCTTCATACTTTAGATTATATTAGTTTACACGTATCCTGAGCACGTGTTTAAATAGTTGTCCACCTGAGTAAAACCAGAACTTCTTCTTCTCTCACAGTCTTTTCTTTGTTCTCACTCCAAGACCCCTGCCTCCCATTGACTATAAATAAAGGTGCCAAGGGGAACCACCCTTTGTAACACATTCCTTTGTAGCCTAGCATGCAGAGAGTGTGGTTACCCTTGTGCAAGTAAAACTCTAAGTGTGTTGTCTCGTGATTAATGGTGTGTACAGAGTTGGAGTGGAAAGCCTGTCGCTTTCTCCAACATATACTGTATTGTAGTTTGGTCCTGTGTGCAGGGTTGGAGTGGAAAGCCTGACGCTTTCTCCAACACTGAGTAGTTTGGTGAATGTTTGGTGTGGGTCCGGCGCTGCCGATTGGATGGTGGGGCTGCAGTGTGAGTCAGATAAAAAAAAAAAAAAAAACATTAGTAGGATGCAATGGGACCAACTGGCATGTATAGAGAGAGGCGTGTAATGCAAAAGGGCTGTTTTTGGTAGCGTCTCTCGCTTGCGGCCATACCACCCTGAACACGCCCGATCTCATCTGATCTCGGAAGCTAAGCAGGGTAGGGTCTGATTAGTACTTGGATGGGAGACCACCTGGGAATACCAGGTGCTGTAAGCTTTTCTCACTTTTACTTTATACAGGGGGCGCTCCACTTCACGATTAATTTAAATCTAGCACTCCCCTTCCATTTTACTATTTTATATATATATATTTTTTCTCTCTTTCATAAAGGCAGCTTTTAGAAACCGTTTTACTCTAAATACTTCCTGGTAATTCTAGGTGCTGTAAGCTGTTCGTGCCTTTATTCCACCAGGGCGCGATCTTCTCACAAACTTGAAGACTGTCACTCCCCATTCACGTTTTACAACTTATTGTTAATGATAAAGAGACAGCTTTTTACACACAGTTTTAAACAAAGTACTGATATTATTCCTCTTCAACTCACCGGTTTGTTTTCTATGCAAAAACCACTTGACCACAGAAGACTCGATATTATTGGCATAGCAAGGTCTGCTCTTCTCCTCCTTTCAAAACTCGCTAAAAGCTGTATTTAAAAGAGCAGGTTGGCCGGGGTAATTCACACCCTTCAATGCCAGCTTAATGTTTAGGTTAGTGGGAATCACAGAGGAATTAGGGATGGAAACTTCTTTGCTGGTGGTAGAAGCGTTCTGGTGAATTTTTAGAGAGAAGAGGCCGTCAATGTTTGAATGTAGAAAATTGTTCTGGCTGCAGCCTGCAGTATGGACTTGTTGGTGTGTGTAGCTCCCAGTGTTCTGACAGCGTGACGTTTTGGGGAAGCATGTGATTCAGCAGCTACCAGTGGGCTTCGTGCGGCGGAGATTTTGTGGCTGTTAGCGGAGTTGATAACAGAGGGTCGTTAAGAGAAGCCTGCATGCAGTAGGCAAAGGAGTAATGTTTGCCGGCGGGGGACGTGCGGCGATTAACCTGTGCGGTAGTGAAAAGGAGTTAAAAAGAAGGAAGTGTGCGGATGCGGAAAGAATGGAATAATTGTGGTAGGCTGCCGGCTGAGTAGTTTGGTGAATGTTTGGTGTGGGTCCGGCGCTGCCGATTGGATGGTGGGGCTGCAGTGTGAGTCAGATAAAAAAAAAAAAAAAACATTAGTAGGATCCAATGGGACCAACTGGCATGTATAGAGGCGTGTAATGCAAAAGGGATGTTTTTGGTAGCATCTCTTGCTTGCGGCCATACCACCCTGAACACGCCCGATCTCATCTGATCTTGGAAACTAAGCAGTGTAGGGACTGGTTAGTACTTGGATGGGAGACCACCTGGGAATACCAGGTGCTGTAAGCTTTTCTCACTTTTACTTTATACAGGGGGCGCTCCACTTCACGATTAATTTAAATCTAGCACTCCCCTTCCATTTTACTATTTTATATATATATATTTTTTCTCTCTTTCATAAAGGCAGCTTTTAGAAACCGTTTTACTCTAAATACTTCCTGGTAATTCTAGGTGCTGTAAGCTGTTCGTGCCTTTATTCCACCAGGGCGCGATCTTCTCACAAACTTGAAGACTGTCACTCCCCATTCACGTTTTACAACTTATTGTTAATGATAAAGAGACAGCTTTTTACACACAGTTTTAAACAAAGTACTGATATTATTCCTCTTCAACTGACCGCTTTGTTTTCTATGCAAAAACCACTTCGCCACAGAAGACTCGATATTATTGGCATAGCAAGTTCTGCTCTTCTCCTTTCAAAACTTGCTAAAAGCTGTATTTAAAAGAACAGATTGGCCGGGGTAATTCACACCCTTCAATGCCAGCTTAATGTTTAGGTTAGTGGGAATCACAGAGGAATTAGGGATGGAAACTTCTTTGCTGGTGGTAGAAGCGGTCTGGTGAATTTTTAGAGAGAAGAGGCCGTCGATGTTTGAATGTAGAAAATTGTTCTGGCTGCAGCCTGCAGTATGGACTTGTTGGTGTGTGTAGCTCCCAGTGTTCTGACAGCGTGACGTTTTGGGGAAGCATGTGATTCAGCAGCTACCAGTGGGCTTCGTGCGGCGGAGATTTTGTGGCTGTTAGCGGAGTTGATAACAGAGGGTCGTTAAGAGAAGCCTGCATGCAGTAGGCAAAGGAGTAATGTTTGCTGGCGGGGGACGTGCGGCGATTAACCTGTGCGGTAGTGAAAAGGAGTTAAAAAGAAGGAAGTGTGCGGATGCGGAAAGAATGGAATAATTGTGGTAGGCTGCTGGCTGAGTGTTAGGTTGAAGAAACTGTTAGTAATCATTTGTTATCATTTCTGTATAATCAGCAATGAGTGTAAATATGTATATACATTATTTTGTTTTTCTTTACCTTCATACTTTAGATTATATTAGTTTACACGTATCCTGAGCACGTGTTTAAATAGTTGTCCACCTGAGTAAAACCAGAACTTCTTCTTCTCTCACAGTCTTTTCTTTGTTCTCACTCCAAGACCCCTGCCCCCCATTGACTATAAATAAAGGTGCCAAGGGGAACCACCCTTTGTAACACATTGTAGCCTAGCATGCAGAGAGTGTGGTTACCCTTGTGCAAATAAAACTCTAAGTGTGTTGTCTCGTAATTAATGGTGTGTACAGAGTTGGAGTGGAAAGCCTGTCGCTTTCTCCAACATATACTGTATTGTAGTTTGGTCCTGTGTGCAGGGTTGGAGTGGAAAGCCTGACGCTTTCTCCAACATATTATTTGGTCCTTCGAGCCGGATCCGAGGACACCTGACGACATCGCCAGCGCACCGAGAGGAGCGACACCGAAGTCTGTCGACAGCCACTCGGAGACGGGTGCAAGAAAGACCTGTGACGTGAATTCGTCATCAGGCTGGTGGTTAGAACTGCGCTCGACGTCTGGTGATGTCTGACGGACCTCGGTGGCGGAACACAGGCACACAGGACAGGTGAGACAACAAAGGTTATTCAGCTAAATAACCGGGTCAATTGACGTGGGTTAGGCTTAGCCGTAATTAAGCAGAAAAGGGGTTAGGCTTAGCCGTAATTAAGCAGAAAAGGGGTTAGGCTTAGCCGTAATTAAGCGAAATATGAACATGCATGTATTGTGTGAATGACTGGACTAAGACTATTATAGAGGCTTAGAGTTGCTTTGGTCAGTCCATTTCTTATTTTGCCTGGTGGGAAAGAAGTACTGGTGATTGAAGGATCAAGGACGGGTTTCATCCCTGAAAACCGATACCGCTGCACGAACAGCGTGCAGTAGAAGGCCGTATTGGTGTCCTCCCATATATCTCGTACCAGTGAAATTCCACCCAGGACCTGTGTAGTGCGGAGACGGGAAAGAAAAAAAATGGGAAAGAATCAGAGTAAGAGGATTGAACTAGAGGGAGATGAGAAGTTTATGGAAGGATATAAACCAGGTTCAGGACAAATAAGTAATCAGAGGTGGAGAAAAAAACATGGGTTTGAAGGGAAACTCCACACTCCAGATATCTTAAAATTACAAGGAAATTTAAGACTAGAAATGTTACAAACCTTGAAGAAAGGAAAATTGGAGAAAAGGAAAAAAGAATATAAGTATTCAGATAATTGGTTGGAACAAAGTAAGTTAAGAGATGTACGTAGAAAGCAGAAAAAGGATGATAGAAAGGATAAATTAACTGCAGCCGCTCTAGTCACTTTAGATGATGAGACGGTGGCCAAAATAAAACATAGAGAAAATAGACCACCAGCACCGCCACTATTGCCTGCCCCCATGCAACCCGTAGATAGAAGGGAAATAAAACAACCATCAGCTATGGGCACAATACCAAAGAAGCCATCAGCTCTTCCTTCTTCCCCCATTATAACTAGGAGTAGAGATCCTACGTTATACCCTGTGCGCGATCTAGCTACTGCTAAGGTTCGATGGCATCCGCGAAATGAAGGCATTGATATTGATAGTGAAGAGGAAGAAATAGAATTACAATGCCCCCTAGTGGAGGTGGCAAACCCTAATAGAGAGCCAGATGGAGGACCTGAAACAATGTTAGTCTATAGACCATGGACAGCTGAAGATAGAACGGCAGCATTAAAGGGAATACCTCCTGTTGATGAAGGGGTACCAGAATTTTGGACAGCAATATTGGAACTACAGAGCAGTTTCCACCTGAATGGTAGAGAAATGTTCCAATGTTTAAGACAGCTGTTCAATCATAAATGGGGAAGAGTAGCAGGAGACTTTACTGGTCATGGACCAGACAATCAACCACTTGCACATAATTCACAAGCTCTGCAACAGAGTATGCAGCAATTACATGGAAGGATAGAGACAGTGTTTATGAGACGAGCAGATTATGGCAGAATTGCACAATGCAAGCAAAAAGATGGAGAAGAGCCAGAGGATTTTATGGATAGGATGAGAGTGGTGTTTAGAGGGAATTCAGGAATTCCTCATAATGAGGAAAATGGAGGAGTTTATCAGCAACAGTTAAAACGTGCGTTCATCACAGGGCTAAAACCTGAACTGAAGAGATACATAGATAAACATTGGGTACATCAGAATACTGGTTCAGTGCAGCAAGCCCTAGAATATGCCCAACACGCCCATACAGCACAAAAACAGAAATCAGACGCAGTGTTTGCTGCTAATGATACTGTTGCAATAATACATATGAATCCTCCGGGGAGGGGAGGGTTCAGAGGAAGGTCACGAGGCCGAGGAAGGGGGAGAGGTGCTTTTAGGAGCAATCAGCGAAATTTATTACAGCAAGATAACACTTGCTGGACATGCGGAAAACTTGGGCACTTAGCTAGGCAATGTAGAACCAAGTTTATAAACAACCCAAATTCCACAGAGAATCAATGACAATTAGCCTGTGAACTATCAAAAGAGCCAGATAAGCTGCAAAAACAGGATGAGACAGAAGAGATAGATTTGCAAGCAGTTTGCCAACTGCTAGCACTAAAACAACTTGAAGAACTACCAAAACGAAGGCTTATTATAAATGGGAAAATATATGAGTGCCTATGTGATACCGGAGCCTGTAGAACAGTGTTAACCACTAGCCCTCCAAGGGTCACCTTTTCCTCGTCCTCCATAAATATCCGAACTGCAGGAGGCCAAGCCAAAAGTCATCAATTGACAAATCCAGTTAGCATAAAAGATGAGGAAACAGAGTTAGAATGTCACGCCCAAGTGCTAATAAGCCCTTCATGTCCAGTCAATCTGTTAGGAAGGGATCTTATGATACAAATGGGTATTAGTGTGATTGCAACACCCACTGGCATGAAGGCTATAGTAGAAAAGCAAACTTTCGTGATACATGGCATGTCAGCTCCACAGTATTATTGGTCCCTAGATCTGGGGGGGACAGCACAGACACGTGAAATATTGAGAAAAACTAGAGAAAAGCAGTCCCCTAAACAAACCCAGTTCATGCCTGACGATGCCTTACACGTCACTATGTGGTACAAAGGCACCCCAGGACCAGATTATGCCTATGACAAAACGTTTCATGCCCTTCAAGACACTTGTATCACCTTACAACATATATATGTTAACTCCACTACTGGCTTTTCTGCTGCTTCAGTCATCTTATCTAATAAACAACAGGCTGTGTTCAGAGGGGGAACACCACACGTATCTCTATCAAAACCACCTCAGATGCAGTGGAAGGATGTAGAGATGTTCTTACGAGATTCCATGCACAGTTACAATGACTACCAACCCGTACCTGGCTCCTTTTGGAGCTATGACAAAAAACACAATGTGTGGCGGTTTCCTTTGGGATGGAGAGTTCAAACCACTCTCACCACACACTTGCAGGACCCAACCTGACAAATTTTTCCAACCCTGGAGGAGGGATCATGTCCAGATCTAGATCGCCTCCCGGAAGGGTTGTGGTCGTCCTCCCCCACTGATGTAGGACTGGTAAAGGGGTTTCCACCTTACAAAGTAATTGTGAAATCAGAACACCGTCCGGTAGTTAGACAATACCCGTTAAAACCTGAAGCAGAGAAAGGTATAGCCCCTGTAGTGCAGGATATGTTGGCATCAGGAATATTGCGAGAGGCTCCTGAGGCCACTTGCAATACTCCTATCTTCCCCGTCCAGAAGGGACATACAGGGAAATGGCGCATGGTGCAGGATTTAAGACCAGTAAATGAAATAGTACAACATGCTGCACCAGATGTGCCTAATCCACACCTTTTGTTAAATTCCTTGTCCCCTGACAAGAAGTATTTTTCAGTAGTGGATCTGAGTAATGCCTTTTTCTCAGTACCACTACATCCTGATTCACAACACTTATTTGGTTTCACTTATAAAGGACATAAATACACATACACTAGACTCCCTCAAGGGTTTTCAGAAAGTCCACATGTATATATACAATGGCACTACGGTATTCAATGAGTTCCTGTAAAATACCGTCCCATAGTCAAGTGCTATTGTATGTAGATGATATATTAATTGCTTCAGATACAAAACAGCATTGCAAAGAAGCCACACTGTTAGTGTTACAGCATTTGTATGATACAGGACATAAGGCATCAAAACAAAAATTACAGTATTGCAGAGAGGAAGTTATATATCTTGGACATAAACTCTCCCAAAAAGGTCGATCGTTATTAGAAACTAGAAAACAGGCAATACAAGAGGCACCAAAGCCAAAGACTAAACAGCAAATGATGTCCTTCTTAGGACTTTGCAATTATTGCAGGGAATGGTTACCTGATTATGCTGCACTCGTTCAACCTTTACAAACCCTGATTTATGGGAAGGACATGGCACTGAAAGATAAAATTCAGTGGACAAAAGAAGGAGAATTGGCATTCACAAATCTAAAAATAATGTTACAAACTAATGTGACACTTGCTCTGCCAGATTATCAACAACCATTTACCCTATGTGTTGATGCAAATCAAGGGTATATGAAGGCAGTATTAACACAGCCATTCGGCGCAAAAGAGAGGCCATTAGCGTTCTATTCTAAACGATTAGATGCAGTGGCAGCTGGTTTTCCGCAGTGTTTGCAGGCATGTGCAGCTGCTGCAGAAGCAGTGAAATTATCAGCAGAATTAGTGTTGTGTCACCCACTCACTTTGAAGGTGCCACATTCAGTTTCTTTAGTTTTACTGCAGACGCCACTGCCATTCCTCACACATGTTAGACATCTGACCCTAGTCTCACTCCTGCTTTCACAGTCAAACATCACAATACAGCGATGTGGTCCTCTCAACCCTAGCACCCTTCTTCCGACAGCGGAAGATGGAGAGCCACATTCGTGCAAAGCAGTTGTGGAAGAACAAACCAAACCAAGAGCAGATATTTTACAGACCCCAATACCAGATTCAACGGTTGTTTTTGTATATGGATCAGCATCAAAAAATGACATGGGGAAGAACAAGGTCGGATATGCTGTAGTTACATCTACTGAAGTGTTGGAGGCCAATGCACTTCCCCCTGCTTGTTCAGCACAAGTGGCTGAACTCTATGCTGTAATTAGGGCATGCGAGCTCTTCAAAAACAAGCCACTTACAATATACACTGATAGTCAATATGTGTTTGGAGCTGTTCATCACCATGCAAGAGTGTGGAAAAATAGAGGATTCAAGACATCGCAAGGAACATCTTTAACTCATACGAACCTATTACTCAGGTTGTTAGATGTTGTGCAATTACCATATTGCCTTGCGATATGCAAATGTAAGGCACACCAAACTGATGCTTCCGCAATAGCTAAAGGAAACAGTTTTGCGGACATGACGGCAAAAAGTGCTGCACAAAAACAACCTGCCTTAAATGTTACAGATGTCTTGTTGATAGATAGTGATGTACTATGTGATGCACAGACTCATGCACCTAAAACAGAAATACAGAGCTGGATTAAGAGAGGAGCAATACAACAAGGGAAAACTTATTATATGAATGACAAGCCCATCCTACCAAAAAATTTATACAAGACAGCTGCCTTAGTGAGCCATGGACACACCCATGTCTCAACAGGAGGGATGGTACATATTATCCAACAATACTTTTATACTATAAATTTTTCTGATTATGCAAAACAATTTTGTCGAGCGTGCTTAATTTGCTGTAAACACAATGCACAAGGCAACATAAGGCCAAAACGTGGCCAGTTTCCCGCAGCTGAATATCCATTTCAAATTGTACATATGGATTTCATTGAATTATCTTGGTCACAAGGGAAGAAGTACTGTCTAGTCATTATAGACACCTTTTCTAAGTGGGTAGAAATATACCCTGTAAAACACTGTGATGCAATGACCGTTGCAAAATGTTTGGTAGGCCATTATTTCCCTACCTATGGCATACCTCATATTATAAGATCGGACAATGGGACTCATTTTGTGAATCAAACCATGTCCCTTTGCTCACAAGCACTCGGGTTTACGATCAAAAATCATTGCGCTTATCACCCCCAGAGCGCAGGCTTAGTGGAAAGGACCAACGGCACCATTAAAACAAGACTCAGAAAGACAGTGGAAGAGACAAAAAGACCGTGGCCAGAATGTTTGTCTCTAGTAAAATTATGGATGAGAATAACTCCCACTCCTGCAGGATTGACACCATTTGAAATAGTGTATGGTAGACCGTTTCCCTTAGCAACCGAAATGAGTGATATAGGAAAAGCAGACAGAGAAAATACGTTAGCCGATTGGATGCGTAAGCTATTATCATCACAACAAAAACATAACCCCAGTAGTCTGCCAGTAAATTCTGTTTCTGTTCAACAGGATAATCTGCAGCCAGGAGATTGGATCCTGGTCAAGGTCCTGTTGCGAAAGGATTGGAGCACACCCCGGTGGGACGGACCCTATCAAGTCCTGCTCACAACACCAACAGCGGTGAAAATAGCAGAGCGACCTTCCTGGATACATAAGAGTCACTGTAAGCCCATCAAGCCCGTATCAGAGACCTCTGTACCTTCGGAGTAGCAGTGGAAGTCCGCTACAAAGGCGCAGCAATCAATAGGATACTGACGTCTCAACCCGGTGAAGAAAACAGCTGATCTGCACTCCATTTAGAATGGCTCTGATTGGGTGGGGATGTGGTAAGGTAACTCTCGGTGTAATTCTCTTTATGGGAATTGTTGGTCTGCTTCTGCACTCACCAGAGCAGGTGTTTCGCCCACCTAGATGGACACATGATGGTTCCCACCTGAGACCTATCTCCACAAATGAGACCCATCCTTTCCTACAAAATTACTGGTACTGTTATGTTTATGATTCAGCAAAGAAAGACAATTTAACTAATTGTTATGTCTGTACCCACATGCCATCTCATGCCGATGGATTAACTATATATGGGAAACCTATGAATAAGTCACAAGCAAAGTGTGCTGCCTCTTTTGCAGGTGTAGGCTATCAGCATGATAATATAAAAATAAATGACACAGATCCATATACTGCTGGTTTGGATAATGGCGTATGTGCACAGCAGTTTTGGATCGATTTTGCTATAAAAGTGTCAAATATATCCTTACCTTTATCTGTCCACCTGAACATGGACCCTAAAACATTTAATCACTCAATGTGTTATGACCAAATGAACGGCACCCACCATATGGGGAACACCACCAACTGTGCCCAAATACTAGTACACGGAGAAGGTGCCCCGGTAAACATAAGTGGATTTAGTAATGGCACCTACTGGGTGCAAGGAGTAGCTTGGTTATGTGGACCCCGCGCATATTTCGTTTTGCCCTATAACTGGTATGGTGTGTGCGCTCCAATCTTTGTGTCAGACCATACTTTCCTGGTGTCACTGTCGTCTACACCAGCGAACCGCAGGCGCCGGTCCATCATAACTACAGCTTCTCTCCGTCCTCATGACAGTGTCTGGGGTTCAGATGTTCCCCAGGAGTTCAAACATTGGTCTACAGACCAGAAAGTATTAATGTCTCTTTTTCCCTGGGTAGGAACAGCAAAGAATACGTTACGATTAGAAACTATTGATTATCGTTTGGGGCTGTTCATAAATAACTCCATCATAATAAATGAGCAACAGAATGGAGAGATAGATGCTATTAAACAGATGGTCATTCAGAATAGAATGGTTTTAGACATACTTACTGCTGCACAAGGTGGTGTGTGCGTGCTCTTAAATAATACCTGCTGTACATATATTCCCGATAATGTGCACTCACCCAACATGACTACAGCCTTGGACCGTCTGCGAGAACTTCAAAAGATCATGACCTTAGACCCTCATGCTGGCCCCTCATGGTTGAATTGGTTTCTTACTGGGTCCTGGTGGCAGTTACTGCTAAAGTTCTCACTCCCCATTCTTGTTACATTATTATTTGTATGTTGTTGTTTCATTTGTATTATACCCTGCCTCCGTTCCATGATACAACATACTTTTAGTTCTGTTTTTCTGCTATACACTGCAGAAGAACGAATGGATTTACTAACCTTGTCTAGCCCTCTTAATAATGATGATGATGTGATCTGAATGACGGTTGTGCTGAAAGTGTTTTTGCAATTTGTACAATACTGATGCTTCTGATCATACTGTCATGATAAACAGGAGGGACTGTTAGGTTGAAGAAACTGTTATTAATCATTTGTTATCATTTCTGTATAATCAGCAATGAGTGTAAATATGTATATACATTATTTTGTTTTTCTTTACCTTCATACTTTAGATTATATTAGTTTACACGTATCCTGAGCACGTGTTTAAATAGTTGTCCACCTGAGTAAAACCAGAACTTCTTCTTCTCTCACAGTCTTTTCTTTGTTCTCACTCCAAGACCCCTGCCTCCCATTGACTATAAATAAAGGTGCCAAGGGGAACCACCCTTTGTAACACATTCCTTTGTAGCCTAGCATGCAGAGAGTGTGGTTACCCTTGTGCAAGTAAAACTCTAAGTGTGTTGTCTCGTGATTAATGGTGTGTACAGAGTTGGAGTGGAAAGCCTGTCGCTTTCTCCAACATATACTGTATTGTAGTTTGGTCCTGTGTGCAGGGTTGGAGTGGAAAGCCTGACGCTTTCTCCAACACTGAGTAGTTTGGTGAATGTTTGGTGTGGGTCCGGCGCTGCCGATTGGATGGTGGGGCTGCAGTGTGAGTCAGATAAAAAAAAAAAAAAAAACATTAGTAGGATGCAATGGGACCAACTGGCATGTATAGAGAGAGGCGTGTAATGCAAAAGGGCTGTTTTTGGTAGCGTCTCTCACTTGCGGCCATACCACCCTGAACACGCCCGATCTCATCTGATCTCGGAAGCTAAGCAGGGTAGGGTCTGATTAGTACTTGGATGGGAGACCACCTGGGAATACCAGGTGCTGTAAGCTTTTCTCACTTTTACTTTATACAGGGGGCGCTCCACTTCACGATTAATTTAAATCTAGCACTCCCCTTCCATTTTACTATTTTATATATATATATTTTTTCTCTCTTTCATAAAGGCAGCTTTTAGAAACCGTTTTACTCTAAATACTTCCTGGTAATTCTAGGTGCTGTAAGCTGTTCGTGCCTTTATTCCACCAGGGCGCGATCTTCTCACAAACTTGAAGACTGTCACTCCCCATTCACGTTTTACAACTTATTGTTAATGATAAAGAGACAGCTTTTTACACACAGTTTTAAACAAAGTACTGATATAATTCCTCTTCAACTCACCGGTTTGTTTTCTATGCAAAAACCACTTGACCACAGAAGACTCGATATTATTGGCATAGCAAGGTCTGCTCTTCTCCTCCTTTCAAAACTCGCTAAAAGCTGTATTTAAAAGAGCAGGTTGGCCGGGGTAATTCACACCCTTCAATGCCAGATTAATGTTTAGGTTAGTGGGAATCACAGAGGAATTAGGGATGGAAACTTCTTTGCTGGTGGTAGAAGCGGTCTGGTGAATTTTTAGAGAGAAGAGGCCGTCGATGTTTGAATGTAGAAAATTGTTCTGGCTGCAGCCTGCAGTATGGACTTGTTGGTGTGTGTAGCTCCCAGTGTTCTGACAGCGCAACGTTTTGGGGAAGCATGTGATTCAGCAGCTACCAGTGGGCTTCGTGCAGCGGAGATTTTGTGGCTGTTAGCGGAGTTGATAACAGAGGGTCGTTAAGAGAAGCCTGCATGCAGTAGGCAAAGGAGTAATGTTTGCTGGCGGTGGACGTGCGGCGATTAACCTGTGCGGTAGTGAAAAGGAGTTAAAGAGAAGGAAGTGTGCGGATGCGGAAAGAATGGAATAATTGTGGTAGGCTGCCGGCTGAGTAGTTTGGTGAATGTTTGGTGTGGGTCCGGCGCTGCCGATTGGATGGTGGGGCTGCAGTGTGAGTCAGATAAAAAAAAAAAAAAAACATTAGTAGGATACAATGGGACCAACTGGCATGTATAGAGGCGTGTAATGCAAAAGGGCTGTTTTTGGTAGCGTCTCTCGCTTATGGCCGTACCACCCTGAACACGCCCGATCTAGTCTGATCTTGGAAGCTAAGCAGGGTAGGGTCTGGTTAGTACTTGGATGGGTGACCACCTGGGAATACCAGGTGCTGTAAGCTTTTCTCACTTTTACTTTATACAGGGGGCGCTCCACTTCACGATTAATTTAAATCTATCACTCCCCTTCCATTTTACTATTTTATATATATATATATATATATTTTTCTCTCATTCATAAAGGCAGCTGTTACACACCGTTTTACTTTAAATACTTCCTGGTAATTCTAGGTGCTGTAAGCTGTTCGTGCCTTTATTCCACCAGGGCGCGATCTTCTCACAAACTTGAAGACTGTCACTCCCCATTCACGTTTTACAACTTATTGTTAATGATAAAGAGACAGCTTTTTACACACAGTTTTAAACAAAGTACTGATATTATTCCTCTTCAACTCACCGCTTTGTTTTCTATGCAAAAACCACTTCGCCACAGAAGACTCGATATTATTGGCATAGCAAGTTCTGCTCTTCTCCTTTCAAAACTTGCTAAAAGCTGTATTTAAAAGAACAGATTGGCCGGGGTAATTCACACCCTTCAATGCCAGCTTAATGTTTAGGTTAGTGGGAATCACAGAGGAATTAGGGATGGAAACTTCTTTGCTGGTGGTAGAAGCGGTCTGGTGAATTTTTAGAGAGAAGAGGCCGTCGATGTTTGAATGTAGAAAATTGTTCTGGCTGCAGCCTGCAGTATGGACTTGTTGGTGTGTGTAGCTCCCAGTGTTCTGACAGCGCGACGTTTTGGGGAAGCATGTGATTCAGCAGCTACCAGTGGGCTTCGTGCGGCGGAGATTTTGTGGCTGTTAGCGGAGTTGATAACAGAGGGTCGTTAAGAGAAGCCTGCATGCAGTAGGCAAAGGAGTAATGTTTGCCGGCGGGGGACGTGTGGCGATTAACCTGTGCGGTAGTGAAAAGGAGTTAAAAAGAAGGAAGTGTGCGGATGCGGAAAGAATGGAACAATTGTGGTAGGCTGCCGGCTGAGTAGTTTGGTGAATGTTTGGTGTGGGTCCGGCGCTGCCGATTGGATGGTGATGCTGCAGTGTGAGTCAGATAAAAAAAAAAAAAAAACCAGGAGTAGGATCCAATGGGACTAACTGGCATGTATAGACGCGTGTAATGCAAAAGGGCTGTTTTTGGTCGCGTCTCTCGCTTATGGCCATACCACCCTGAACACGCCCGATCTCATCCGATCTCGGAAGCCAAGCAGGGTAGGGTCTGGTTAGTACTTGGATGGGAGACCTCCTGGGAATACCAGGTGCTGTAAGCTTTTCTCACTTTTACTTTACACAGGGGGCGCTCCACTTCACGATTAATTTAAATCTATCACTCCCCTTCCATTTTACTATTTTATATATATATATATATATTTTTCTCTCATTCATAAAGGCAGCTGTTACACACCGTTTTACTTTAAATACTTCCTGGTAATTCTAGGTGCTGTAAGCTGTTCGTGCCTTTATTCCACCAGGGCGCGATCTTCTCACAAACTTGAAGACTGTCACTCCCCATTCACGTTTTACAACTTATTGTTAATGATAAAGAGACAGCTTTTTACACACAGTTTTAAACAAAGTACTGATATTATTCCTCTTCAACTGACCGCTTTGTTTTCTATGCAAAAACCACTTCGCCACAGAAGACTCGATATTATTGGCATAGCAAGTTCTGCTCTTCTCCTTTCAAAACTTGCTAAAAGCTGTATTTAAAAGAACAGATTGGCCGGGGTAATTCACACCCTTCAATGCCAGCTTAATGTTTAGGTTAGTGGGAATCACAGAGGAATTAGGGATGGAAACTTCTTTGCTGGTGGTAGAAGCGGTCTGGTGAATTTTTAGAGAGAAGAGGCCGTCGATGTTTGAATGTAGAAAATTGTTCTGGCTGCAGCCTGCAGTATGGACTTGTTGGTGTGTGTAGCTCCCAGTGTTCTGACAGCGCGACGTTTTGGGGAAGCATGTGATTCAGCAGCTACCAGTGGGCTTCGTGCGGCGGAGATTTTGTGGCTGTTAGCGGAGTTGATAACAGAGGGTCGTTAAGAGAAGCCTGCATGCAGTAGGCAAAGGAGTAATGTTTGCCGGCGGGGGACGTGCGGCGATTAACCTGTGCGGTAGTGAAAAGGAGTTAAAAAGAAGGAAGTGTGCAGATGCGGAAAGAATGGAATAATTGTGGTAGGCTGCCGGCTGAGTAGTTTGGTGAATGTTTGGTGTGGGTCCGGTGCTGCCGATTGGATGGTGGGGCTGCAGTGTGAGTCAGATAAAAAAAAAAAAAAGAACATTAGTAGTATCCAATGGGACCAACTGGCATGTATAGAGGCGTGTAATGCAAAAGGGCTGTTTTTGGTAGCATCTCTCGCTTACAGCCATACCACCCTGAACACGCCTGATCTCGTCTGATCTCGGAAGCCAAGCAGGGTAGGGTCTGGTTAGTACTTGGATGGGAGACCACCTGGGAATACCAGGTGCTGTAAGCTTTTCTCACTTTTACTTTATACAGGGGGCGCTCCACTTCACGATTATTTTAAATCTATCACTCCCCTTCCATTTTACTATTTTATATATATATATTTTTTTTCTCTCATTCATAAAGGCAGCTTTTAGAAACCATTTTACTCTAAATACTTCCTGGTAATTCTAGGTGCTGTAAGCTGTTCGTGCCTTTATTCCACCAGGGCGCGATCTTCTCACAAACTTGAAGACTGTCACTCCCCATTCACGTTTTACAACTTATTGTTAATGATAAAGAGACAGCTTTTTAAACGCAGTTTTAAACAAAGTACTGATATTATTCCTCTTCAACTCACCGCTTTGTTTTCTATGCAAAAACCACTTCGCCACAGAAGACTCGATATTATTGGCATAGCAAGTTCTGCTCTTCTCCTTTCAAAACTTGCTAAAAGCTGTATTTAAAAGAACAGATTGGCCGGGGTAATTCACACCCTTCAATGCCAGCTTAATGTTTAGGTTAGTGGGAATCACAGAGGAATTAGGGATGGAAACTTCTTTGCTGGTGGTAGAAGCGGTCTGGTGAATTTTTAGAGAGAAGAGGCCGTCGATGTTTGAATGTAGAAAATTGTTCTGGCTGCAGCCTGCAGTATGGACTTGTTGGTGTGTGTAGCTCCCAGTGTTCTGACAGCGCGACGTTTTGGGGAAGCATGTGATTCAGCAGCTACCAGTGGGCTTCGTGCGGCGGAGATTTTGTGGCTGTTAGCGGAGTTGATAACAGAGGGTCGTTAAGAGAAGCCTGCATGCAGTAGGCAAAGGAGTAATGTTTGCCGGCGGGGGACGTGCGGCGATTAACCTGTGCGGTAGTGAAAAGGAGTTAAAAAGAAGGAAGTGTGCGGATGCGGAAAGAATGGAATAATTGTGGTAGGCTGCCGGCTGAGTAGTTTGGTGAATGTTTGGTGTGGGTCCGGCGCTGCCGATTGGATGGTGGGGCTGCAGTGTGAGTCAGATAAAAAAAAAAAAGAACATTAGTAGTATCCAATGGGACCAACTGGCATGTATAGAGGCGTGTAATGCAAAAGGGCTGTTTTTGGTAGCATCTCTCGCTTACGGCCATACCACCCTGAACACGCCTGATCTCGTCTGATCTCGGAAGCTAAGCAGGGTAGGGTCTGGTTAGTACTTGGATGGGAGACCACCTGGGAATACCAGGTGCTGTAAGCTTTTCTCACTTTTACTTTATACAGGGGGCGCTCCACTTCACGATTAATTTAAATCTATCACTCCCCTTCCATTTTACTATTTTATATATATATATTTTTTTTTCTCTCATTCATAAAGGCAGCTTTTAGAAACCGTTTTACTCTAAATACTTCCTGGTCATTCTAGGTGCTGTAAGCTGTTCGTGCCTTTATTCCACCAGGGCGCGATCTTCTCACAAACTTGAAGACTGTCACTCCCCATTCACGTTTTACAACTTATTGTTAATGATAAAGAGACAGCTTTTTACACACAGTTTTAAACAAAGTACTGATATTATTCCTCTTCAACTGACCGCTTTGTTTTCTATGCAAAAACCACTTCGCCACAGAAGACTCGATATTATTGGCATAGCAAGTTCTGCTCTTCTCCTTTCAAAACTTGCTAAAAGCTGTATTTAAAAGAACAGATTGGCCGGGGTAATTCACACCCTTCAATGCCAGCTTAATGTTTAGGTTAGTGGGAATCACAGAGGAATTAGGGATGGAAACTTCTTTGCTGGTGGTAGAAGCGGTCTGGTGAATTTTTAGAGAGAAGAGGCCGTCGATGTTTGAATGTAGAAAATTGTTCTGGCTGCAGCCTGCAGTATGGACTTGTTGGTGTGTGTAGCTCCCAGTGTTCTGACAGCGTGACGTTTTGGGGAAGCATGTGATTCAGCAGCTACCAGTGGGCTTCGTGCGGCGGAGATTTTGTGGCTGTTAGCGGAGTTGATAACAGAGGGTCGTTAAGAGAAGCCTGCATGCAGTAGGCAAAGGAGTAATGTTTGCCGGCGGGGGACGTGCGGCGATTAACCTGTGCGGTAGTGAAAAGGAGTTAAAAAGAAGGAAGTGTGCGGATGCGGAAAGAATGGAATAATTGTGGTAGGCTGCCGGCTGAGTAGTTTGGTGAATGTTTGGTGTGGGTCCGGCGCTGCCGATTGGATGGTGGGGCTGCAGTGTGAGTCAGATAAAAAAAAAAAAAAGAACATTAGTAGTATCCAATGGGACCAACTGGCATGTATAGAGAAGTGTAATGCAAAAGGGCTGTTTTTGGTAGCATCTCTCGCTTACGGCCATACCACCCTGAACACGCCTGATCTCGTCTGATCTCGGAAGCTAAGCAGGGTAGGGTCTGGTTAGTACTTGGATGGGAGACCACCTGGGAATACCAGGTGCTGTAAGCTTTTCTCACTTTTTCTTTATACAGGGGGCGCTCCACTTCACGATTAATTTAAATCTATCACTCCCCTTCCATTTTACTATTTTATATATATATTTTTTTTTTTCTCTCATTCATAAAGGCAGCTTTTAGAAACCGTTTTACTCTAAATACTTCCTGGTCATTCTAGGTGCTGTAAGCTGTTCGTGCCTTTATTCCACCAGGGCGCGATCTTCTCACAAACTTGAAGACTGTCACTCCCCATTCACGTTTTAGAACTTATTGTTAATGATAAAGAGACAGCTTTTTACACACAGTTTTAAACAAAGTACTGATATTATTCCTCTTCAACTGACCGCTTTGTTTTCTATGCAAAAACCACTTCGCCACAGAAGACTCGATATTATTGGCATAGCAAGTTCTGCTCTTCTCCTTTCAAAACTTGCTAAAAGCTGTATTTAAAAGAACAGATTGGCCGGGGTAATTCACACCCTTCAATGCCAGCTTAATGTTTAGGTTAGTGGGAATCACAGAGGAATTAGGGATGGAAACTTCTTTGCTGGTGGTAGAAGCGGTCTGCTGAATTTTTAGAGAGAAGAGGCCGTCGATGTTTGAATGTAGAAAATTGTTCTGGCTGCAGCCTGCAGTATGGACTTGTTGGTGTGTGTAGCTCACAGTGTTCTGACAGCGCGACATTTTGGGGAAGCATGTGATTCAGCAGCTACCAGTGGGCTTCGTGCGGCGGAGATTTTGTGGCTGTTAGCGGAGTTGATAACAGAGGGTCGTTAAGAGAAGCCTGCATGCAGTAGGCAAAGGAGTAATGTTTGCCGGCGGGGGACGTGCGGCGATTAACCTGTGCGGTAGTGAAAAGGAGTTAAAAAGAAGGAAGTGTGCGGATGCGGAAAGAATGGAATAATTGTGATAGGCTGCCGGCTGAGTAGTTTGGTGAATGTTTGGTGTGGGTCCGGCGCTGCCGATTGGATGGTGGGGCTGCAGTGTGAGTCAGATAAAAAAAAAAAAAAGAACATTAGTAGTATCCAATGGGACTAACTGGCATGTATAGACGCGTGTAATGCAAAAGGGCTGTTTTTGGTAGCATCTCTCGCTTACGGCCATACCACCCTGAACACGCCTGATCTCGTCTGATCTCGGAAGCTAAGCAGGGTAGGGTCTGGTTAGTACTTGGATGGGAGACCACCTGGGAATACCAGGTGCTGTAAGCTTTTCTCACTTTTTCTTTATACAGGGGGCGCTCCACTTCACGATTAATTTAAATCTATCACTCCCCTTCCATTTTACTATTTTATATATATATTTTTTTTTTTTCTCTCATTCATAAAGGCAGCTTTTAGAAACCGTTTAACTCTAAATACTTCCTGGTCATTCTAGGTGCTGTAAGCTGTTCGTGCCTTTATTCCACCAGGGCGCGATCTTCTCACAAACTTGAAGACTGTCACTCCCCATTCACGTTTTACAACTTATTGTTAATGATAAAGAGACAGCTTTTTACACACAGTTTTAAACAAAGTACTGATATTATTCCTCTTCAACTGACCGCTTTGTTTTCTATGCAAAAACCACTTCGCCACAGAAGACTCGATATTATTGGCATAGCAAGTTCTGCTCTTCTCCTTTCAAAACTTGTTAAAAGCTGTATTTAAAAGAACAGATTGGCCGGGGTAATTCACACCCTTCAATGCCAGCTTAATGTTTAGGTTAGTGGGAATCACAGAGGAATTAGGGATGGAAACTTCTTTGCTGGTGGTAGAAGCGGTCTGGTGAATTTTTAGAGAGAAGAGCCCGTCGATGTTTGAATGTAGAAAATTGTTCTGGCTGCAGCCTGCAGTATGGACTTGTTGGTGTGTGTAGCTCCCAGTGTTCTGACAACGCGACGTTTTGGGGAAGCATGTGATTCAGCAGCTACCAGTGGGCTTCGTGCGGCGGAGATTTTGTTGCTGTTAGCGGAGTTGATAACAGAGGGTCGTTAAGAGAAGCCTACATGCAGTAGGCAAAGGAGTAATGTTTGCCGGCGGGGGACGTGCGGCGATTAACCTGTGCGGTAGTGAAAAGGAGTTAAAAAGAAGGAAGTGTGCGGATGCGGAAAGAATGGAATAATTGTGGTAGGCTGCCGGCTGAGTAGTTTGGTGAATGTTTGGTGTGGGTCCGGCGCTGCCGATTGGATGATGGGGCTGCAGTGTGAGTCAGATAAAAAAAAAAAAAAACAGGAGTAGGATCCAATGGGACTAACTGGCATGTATAGACGCATGTAATGCAAAAGGGCTGTTTTTGGTAGCATCTCTCGCTTACGGCCATACCACCCTGAACACGCCCGATCTCGTCTGATCTCGGAAGCTAAGCAGGGTAGGGTCTGGTTAGTACTTGGATGGGAGACCTCCTGGGAATACCAGGTGCTGTAAGCATTTCTCACTTTTACTTTATACAGGGGGCGCTCCACTTCACGATTAATTTAAATCTATCACTCCCCTTCCATTTTACTATTTTATATATATATATATATATTTTTCTCTCATTCATAAAGGCAGCTGTTACACACCGTTTTACTTTAAATACTTCCTGGTAATTCTAGGTGCTGTAAGCTGTTCGTGCCTTTATTCCACCAGGGCGCGATCTTCTCACAAACTTGAAGACTGTCACTCCCCATTCACGTTTTACAACTTATTGTTAATGATAAAGAGACAGCTTTTTACACACAGTTTTAAACAAAGTACTGATATTATTCCTCTTCAACTGACCGCTTTGTTTTCTATGCAAAAACCACTTCGCCACAGAAGACTCGATATTATTGGCATAGCAAGTTCTGCTCTTCTCCTTTCAAAACTTGCTAAAAGCTGTATTTAAAAGAACAGATTGGCCGGGGTAATTCACACCCTTCAATGCCAGCTTAATGTTTAGGTTAGTGGGAATCACAGAGGAATTAGGGATGGAAACTTCTTTGCTGGTGGTAGAAGCGGTCTGGTGAATTTTTAGAGAGAAGAGGCCGTCGATGTTTGAATGTAGAAAATTGTTCTGGCTGCAGCCTGCAGTATGGACTTGTTGGTGTGTGTAGCTCCCAGTGTTCTGACAGCGCGACGTTTTGGGGAAGCATGTGATTCAGCAGCTACCAGTGGGCTTCGTGCGGCGGAGATTTTGTGGCTGTTAGCGGAGTTGATAACAGAGGGTCGTTAAGAGAAGCCTGCATGCAGTAGGCAAAGGAGTAATGTTTGCCGGCGGGGGACGTGCGGCGATTAACCTGTGCGGTAGTGAAAAGGAGTTAAAAAGAAGGAAGTGTGCGGATGCGGAAAGAATGGAATAATTGTGGTAGGCTGCCGGCTGAGTAGTTTGGTGAATGTTTGGTGTGGGTCCGGCGCTGCCGATTGGATGGTGGGGCTGCAGTGTGAGTCAGATAAAAAAAAAAAAAAGAACATTAGTAGTATCCAATGGGACCAACTGGCATGTATAGAGAAGTGTAATGCAAAAGGGCTGTTTTTGGTAGCATCTCTCGCTTACGGCCATACCACCCTGAACACGCCTGATCTCGTCTGATCTCGGAAGCTAAGCAGGGTAGGGTCTGGTTAGTACTTGGATGGGAGACCACCTGGGAATACCAGGTGCTGTAAGCTTTTCTCACTTTTTCTTTATACAGGGGGCGCTCCACTTCACGATTAATTTAAATCTATCACTCCCCTTCCATTTTACTATTTTATATATATATATTTTTTTTTCTCTCATTCATAAAGGCAGCTTTTAGAAACCGTTTTACTCTAAATACTTCCTGGTCATTCTAGGTGCTGTAAGCTGTTCGTGCCTTTATTCCACCAGGGCGCGATCTTCTCACAAACTTGAAGACTGTCACTCCCCATTCACGTTTTAGAACTTATTGTTAATGATAAAGAGACAGCTTTTTACACACAGTTTTAAACAAAGTACTGATATTATTCCTCTTCAACTGACCGCTTTGTTTTCTATGCAAAAACCACTTCGCCACAGAAGACTCGATATTATTGGCATAGCAAGTTCTGCTCTTCTCCTTTCAAAACTTGCTAAAAGCTGTATTTAAAAGAACAGATTGGCCGGGGTAATTCACACCCTTCAATGCCAGCTTAATGTTTAGGTTAGTGGGAATCACAGAGGAATTAGGGATGGAAACTTCTTTGCTGGTGGTAGAAGCGGTCTGCTGAATTTTTAGAGAGAAGAGGCCGTCGATGTTTGAATGTAGAAAATTGTTCTGGCTGCAGCCTGCAGTATGGACTTGTTGGTGTGTGTAGCTCACAGTGTTCTGACAGCGCGACATTTTGGGGAAGCATGTGATTCAGCAGCTACCAGTGGGCTTCGTGCGGCGGAGATTTTGTGGCTGTTAGCGGAGTTGATAACAGAGGGTCGTTAAGAGAAGCCTGCATGCAGTAGGCAAAGGAGTAATGTTTGCCGGCGGGGGACGTGCGGCGATTAACCTGTGCGGTAGTGAAAAGGAGTTAAAAAGAAGGAAGTGTGCGGATGCGGAAAGAATGGAATAATTGTGATAGGCTGCCGGCTGAGTAGTTTGGTGAATGTTTGGTGTGGGTCCGGCGCTGCCGATTGGATGGTGGAGCTGCAGTGTGAGTCAGATAAAAAAAAAAAAAAGAACATTAGTAGTATCCAATGGGACTAACTGGCATGTATAGACGCGTGTAATGCAAAAGGGCTGTTTTTGGTAGCATCTCTCGCTTACGGCCATACCACCCTGAACACGCCTGATCTCGTCTGATCTCGGAAGCTAAGCAGGGTAGGGTCTGGTTAGTACTTGGATGGGAGACCACCTGGGAATACCAGGTGCTGTAAGCTTTTCTCACTTTTTCTTTATACAGGGGGCGCTCCACTTCACGATTAATTTAAATCTATCACTCCCCTTCCATTTTACTATTTTATATATATATATTTTTTTTTTCTCTCATTCATAAAGGCAGCTTTTAGAAACCGTTTAACTCTAAATACTTCCTGGTCATTCTAGGTGCTGTAAGCTGTTCGTGCCTTTATTCCACCAGGGCGCGATCTTCTCACAAACTTGAAGACTGTCACTCCCCATTCACGTTTTACAACTTATTGTTAATGATAAAGAGACAGCTTTTTACACACAGTTTTAAACAAAGTACTGATATTATTCCTCTTCAACTGACCGCTTTGTTTTCTATGCAAAAACCACTTCGCCACAGAAGACTCGATATTATTGGCATAGCAAGTTCTGCTCTTCTCCTTTCAAAACTTGTTAAAAGCTGTATTTAAAAGAACAGATTGGCCGGGGTAATTCACACCCTTCAATGCCAGCTTAATGTTTAGGTTAGTGGGAATCACAGAGGAATTAGGGATGGAAACTTCTTTGCTGGTGGTAGAAGCGGTCTGGTGAATTTTTAGAGAGAAGAGGCCGTCGATGTTTGAATGTAGAAAATTGTTCTGGCTGCAGCCTGCAGTATGGACTTGTTGGTGTGTGTAGCTCCCAGTGTTCTGACAACGCGACGTTTTGGGGAAGCATGTGATTCAGCAGCTACCAGTGGGCTTCGTGCGGCGGAGATTTTGTTGCTGTTAGCGGAGTTGATAACAGAGGGTCGTTAAGAGAAGCCTACATGCAGTAGGCAAAGGAGTAATGTTTGCCGGCGGGGGACGTGCGGCGATTAACCTGTGCGGTAGTGAAAAGGAGTTAAAAAGAAGGAAGTGTGCGGATGCGGAAAGAATGGAATAATTGTGGTAGGCTGCCGGCTGAGTAGTTTGGTGAATGTTTGGTGTGGGTCCGGCGCTGCCGATTGGATGATGGGGCTGCAGTGTGAGTCAGATAAAAAAAAAAAAAACAGGAGTAGGATCCAATGGGACTAACTGGCATGTATAGACGCATGTAATGCAAAAGGGCTGTTTTTGGTAGCATCTCTCGCTTACGGCCATACCACCCTGAACACGCCCGATCTCGTCTGATCTCGGAAGCTAAGCAGGGTAGGGTCTGGTTAGTACTTGGATGGGAGACCTCCTGGGAATACCAGGTGCTGTAAGCATTTCTCACTTTTACTTTATACAGGGGGCGCTCCACTTCACGATTAATTTAAATCTATCACTCCCCTTCCATTTTACTATTTTATATATATATATATATATTTTTCTCTCATTCATAAAGGCAGCTGTTACACACCGTTTTACTTTAAATACTTCCTGGTAATTCTAGGTGCTGTAAGCTGTTCGTGCCTTTATTCCACCAGGGCGCGATCTTCTCACAAACTTAAAGACTGTCACTCCCCATTCACGTTTTACAACTTATTGTTAATGATAAAGAGACAGCTTTTTACACACAGTTTTAAACAAAGTACTGATATTATTCCTCTTCAACTGACCGCTTTGTTTTCTATGCAAAAACCACTTCGCCACAGAAGACTCGATATTATTGGCATAGCAAGTTCTGCTCTTCTCCTTTCAAAACTTGCTAAAAGCTGTATTTAAAAGAACAGATTGGCCGGGGTAATTCACACCCTTCAATGCCAGCTTAATGTTTAGGTTAGTGGGAATCACAGAGGAATTAGGGATGGAAACTTCTTTGCTGGTGGTAGAAGCGGTCTGGTGAATTTTTAGAGAGAAGAGGCCGTCGATGTTTGAATGTAGAAAATTGTTCTGGCTGCAGCCTGCAGTATGGACTTGTTGGTGTGTGTAGCTCCCAGTGTTCTGACAGCGCGACGTTTTGGGGAAGCATGTGATTCAGCAGCTACCAGTGGGCTTCGTGCGGCGGAGATTTTGTGGCTGTTAGCGGAGTTGATAACAGAGGGTCGTTAAGAGAAGCCTGCATGCAGTAGGCAAAGGAGTAATGTTTGCCGGCGGGGGACGTGCGGCGATTAACCTGTGCGGTAGTGAAAAGGAGTTAAAAAGAAGGAAGTGTGCAGATGCGGAAAGAATGGAATAATTGTGGTAGGCTGCCGGCTGAGTAGTTTGGTGAATGTTTGGTGTGGGTCCGGTGCTGCCGATTGGATGGTGGGGCTGCAGTGTGAGTCAGATAAAAAAAAAAAAAAGAACATTAGTAGTATCCAATGGGACCAACTGGCATGTATAGAGGCGTGTAATGCAAAAGGGCTGTTTTTGGTAGCATCTCTCGCTTACAGCCATACCACCCTGAACACGCCTGATCTCGTCTGATCTCGGAAGCCAAGCAGGATAGGGTCTGGTTAGCACTTGGATGGGAGACCACCTGGGAATACCAGGTGCTGTAAGCTTTTCTCACTTTTACTTTATACAGGGGGCGCTCCACTTCACGATTATTTTAAATCTATCACTCCCCTTCCATTTTACTATTTTATATATATATTTTTTTTTTCTCTCATTCATAAAGGCAGCTTTTAGAAACCATTTTACTCTAAATACTTCCTGGTAATTCTAGGTGCTGTAAGCTGTTCGTGCCTTTATTCCACCAGGGCGCGATCTTCTCACAAACTTGAAGACTGTCACTCCCCATTCACGTTTTACAACTTATTGTTAATGATAAAGAGACAGCTTTTTAAACGCAGTTTTAAACAAAGTACTGATATTATTCCTCTTCAACTCACCGCTTTGTTTTCTATGCAAAAACCACTTCGCCACAGAAGACTCGATATTATTGGCATAGCAAGTTCTGCTCTTCTCCTTTCAAAACTTGCTAAAAGCTGTATTTAAAAGAACAGATTGGCCGGGGTAATTCACACCCTTCAATGCCAGCTTAATGTTTAGGTTAGTGGGAATCACAGAGGAATTAGGGATGGAAACTTCTTTGCTGGTGGTAGAAGCGGTCTGGTGAATTTTTAGAGAGAAGAGGCCGTCGATGTTTGAATGTAGAAAATTGTTCTGGCTGCAGCCTGCAGTATGGACTTGTTGGTGTGTGTAGCTCCCAGTGTTCTGACAGCGCGACGTTTTGGGGAAGCATGTGATTCAGCAGCTACCAGTGGGCTTCGTGCGGCGGAGATTTTGTGGCTGTTAGCGGAGTTGATAACAGAGGGTCGTTAAGAGAAGCCTGCATGCAGTAGGCAAAGGAGTAATGTTTGCCGGCGGGGGACGTGCGGCGATTAACCTGTGCGGTAGTGAAAAGGAGTTAAAAAGAAGGAAGTGTGCGGATGCGGAAAGAATGGAATAATTGTGGTAGGCTGCCGGCTGAGTAGTTTGGTGAATGTTTGGTGTGGGTCCGGCGCTGCCGATTGGATGGTGGGGCTGCAGTGTGAGTCAGATAAAAAAAAAAAAGAACATTAGTAGTATCCAATGGGACCAACTGGCATGTATAGAGGCGTGTAATGCAAAAGGGCTGTTTTTGGTAGCATCTCTCGCTTACGGCCATACCACCCTGAACACGCCTGATCTCGTCTGATCTCGGAAGCTAAGCAGGGTAGGGTCTGGTTAGTACTTGGATGGGAGACCACCTGGGAATACCAGGTGCTGTAAGCTTTTCTCACTTTTACTTTATACAGGGGGCGCTCCACTTCACGATTAATTTAAATCTATCACTCCCCTTCCATTTTACTATTTTATATATATATATATTTTTTTCTCTCATTCATAAAGGCAGCTTTTAGAAACCGTTTTACTCTAAATACTTCCTGGTCATTCTAGGTGCTGTAAGCTGTTCGTGCCTTTATTCCACCAGGGCGCGATCTTCTCACAAACTTGAAGACTGTCACTCCCCATTCACGTTTTACAACTTATTGTTAATGATAAAGAGACAGCTTTTTACACACAGTTTTAAACAAAGTACTGATATTATTCCTCTTCAACTGACCGCTTTGTTTTCTATGCAAAAACCACTTCGCCACAGAAGACTCGATATTATTGGCATAGCAAGTTCTGCTCTTCTCCTTTCAAAACTTGCTAAAAGCTGTATTTAAAAGAACAGATTGGCCGGGGTAATTCACACCCTTCAATGCCAGCTTAATGTTTAGGTTAGTGGGAATCACAGAGGAATTAGGGATGGAAACTTCTTTGCTGGTGGTAGAAGCGGTCTGGTGAATTTTTAGAGAGAAGAGGCCGTCGATGTTTGAATGTAGAAAATTGTTCTGGCTGCAGCCTGCAGTATGGACTTGTTGGTGTGTGTAGCTCCCAGTGTTCTGACAGCGCGACGTTTTGGGGAAGCATGTGATTCAGCAGCTACCAGTGGGCTTCGTGCGGCGGAGATTTTGTGGCTGTTAGCGGAGTTGATAACAGAGGGTCGTTAAGAGAAGCCTGCATGCAGTAGGCAAAGGAGTAATGTTTGCCGGCGGGGGACGTGCGGCGATTAACCTGTGCGGTAGTGAAAAGGAGTTAAAAAGAAGGAAGTGTGCGGATGCGGAAAGAATGGAATAATTGTGGTAGGCTGCCGGCTGAGTAGTTTGGTGAATGTTTGGTGTGGGTCCGGCGCTGCCGATTGGATGGTGGGGCTGCAGTGTGAGTCAGATAAAAAAAAAAAAAAAGAACATTAGTAGTATCCAATGGGACCAACTGGCATGTATAGAGAAGTGTAATGCAAATGGGCTGTTTTTGGTAGCATCTCTCGCTTACGGCCATACCACCCTGAACACGCCTGATCTCGTCTGATCTCGGAAGCTAAGCAGGGTAGGGTCTGGTTAGTACTTGGATGGGAGACCACCTGGGAATACCAGGTGCTGTAAGCTTTTCTCACTTTTTCTTTATACAGGGGGCGCTCCACTTCACGATTAATTTAAATCTATCACTCCCCTTCCATTTTACTATTTTATATATATATATTTTTTTTTCTCTCATTCATAAAGGCAGCTTTTAGAAACCGTTTTACTCTAAATACTTCCTGGTCATTCTAGGTGCTGTAAGCTGTTCGTGCCTTTATTCCACCAGGGCGCGATCTTCTCACAAACTTGAAGACTGTCACTCCCCATTCACGTTTTAGAACTTATTGTTAATGATAAAGAGACAGCTTTTTACACACAGTTTTAAACAAAGTACTGATATTATTCCTCTTCAACTGACCGCTTTGTTTTCTATGCAAAAACCACTTCGCCACAGAAGACTCGATATTATTGGCATAGCAAGTTCTGCTCTTCTCCTTTCAAAACTTGCTAAAAGCTGTATTTAAAAGAACAGATTGGCCGGGGTAATTCACACCCTTCAATGCCAGCTTAATGTTTAGGTTAGTGGGAATCACAGAGGAATTAGGGATGGAAACTTCTTTGCTGGTGGTAGAAGCGGTCTGCTGAATTTTTAGAGAGAAGAGGCCGTCGATGTTTGAATGTAGAAAATTGTTCTGGCTGCAGCCTGCAGTATGGACTTGTTGGTGTGTGTAGCTCACAGTGTTCTGACAGCGCGACATTTTGGGGAAGCATGTGATTCAGCAGCTACCAGTGGGCTTCGTGCGGCGGAGATTTTGTGGCTGTTAGCGGAGTTGATAACAGAGGGTCGTTAAGAGAAGCCTGCATGCAGTAGGCAAAGGAGTAATGTTTGCCGGCGGGGGACGTGCGGCGATTAACCTGTGCGGTAGTGAAAAGGAGTTAAAAAGAAGGAAGTGTGCGGATGCGGAAAGAATGGAATAATTGTGATAGGCTGCCGGCTGAGTAGTTTGGTGAATGTTTGGTGTGGGTCCGGCGCTGCCGATTGGATGGTGGGGCTGCAGTGTGAGTCAGATAAAAAAAAAAAAAAGAACATTAGTAGTATCCAATGGGACTAACTGGCATGTATAGACGCGTGTAATGCAAAAGGGCTGTTTTTGGTAGCATCTCTCGCTTACGGCCATACCACCCTGAACACGCCTGATCTCGTCTGATCTCGGAAGCTAAGCAGGGTAGGGTCTGGTTAGTACTTGGATGGGAGACCACCTGGGAATACCAGGTGCTGTAAGCTTTTCTCACTTTTACTTTATACAGGGGGCGCTCCACTTCACGATTAATTTAAATCTATCACTCCCCTTCCATTTTACTATTTTATATATATATATATTTTTTTCTCTCATTCATAAAGGCAGCTTTTAGAAACCGTTTTACTCTAAATACTTCCTGGTCATTCTAGGTGCTGTAAGCTGTTCGTGCCTTTATTCCACCAGGGCGCGATCTTCTCACAAACTTGAAGACTGTCACTCCCCATTCACGTTTTACAACTTATTGTTAATGATAAAGAGACAGCTTTTTACACACAGTTTTAAACAAAGTACTGATATTATTCCTCTTCAACTGACCGCTTTGTTTTCTATGCAAAAACCACTTCGCCACAGAAGACTCGATATTATTGGCATAGCAAGTTCTGCTCTTCTCCTTTCAAAACTTGCTAAAAGCTGTATTTAAAAGAACAGATTGGCCGGGGTAATTCACACCCTTCAATGCCAGCTTAATGTTTAGGTTAGTGGGAATCACAGAGGAATTAGGGATGGAAACTTCTTTGCTGGTGGTAGAAGCGGTCTGGTGAATTTTTAGAGAGAAGAGGCCGTCGATGTTTGAATGTAGAAAATTGTTCTGGCTGCAGCCTGCAGTATGGACTTGTTGGTGTGTGTAGCTCCCAGTGTTCTGACAGCGCGACGTTTTGGGGAAGCATGTGATTCAGCAGCTACCAGTGGGCTTCGTGCGGCGGAGATTTTGTGGCTGTTAGCGGAGTTGATAACAGAGGGTCGTTAAGAGAAGCCTGCATGCAGTAGGCAAAGGAGTAATGTTTGCCGGCGGGGGACGTGCGGCGATTAACCTGTGCGGTAGTGAAAAGGAGTTAAAAAGAAGGAAGTGTGCGGATGCGGAAAGAATGGAATAATTGTGGTAGGCTGCCGGCTGAGTAGTTTGGTGAATGTTTGGTGTGGGTCCGGCGCTGCCGATTGGATGGTGGGGCTGCAGTGTGAGTCAGATAAAAAAAAAAAAAAGAACATTAGTAGTATCCAATGGGACCAACTGGCATGTATAGAGAAGTGTAATGCAAAAGGGCTGTTTTTGGTAGCATCTCTCGCTTACGGCCATACCACCCTGAACACGCCTGATCTCGTCTGATCTCGGAAGCTAAGCAGGGTAGGGTCTGGTTAGTACTTGGATGGGAGACCACCTGGGAATACCAGGTGCTGTAAGCTTTTCTCACTTTTTCTTTATACAGGGGGCGCTCCACTTCACGATTAATTTAAATCTATCACTCCCCTTCCATTTTACTATTTTATATATATATTTTTTTTTTTCTCTCATTCATAAAGGCAGCTTTTAGAAACCGTTTTACTCTAAATACTTCCTGGTCATTCTAGGTGCTGTAAGCTGTTCGTGCCTTTATTCCACCAGGGCGCGATCTTCTCACAAACTTGAAGACTGTCACTCCCCATTCACGTTTTAGAACTTATTGTTAATGATAAAGAGACAGCTTTTTACACACAGTTTTAAACAAAGTACTGATATTATTCCTCTTCAACTGACCGCTTTGTTTTCTATGCAAAAACCACTTCGCCACAGAAGACTCGATATTATTGGCATAGCAAGTTCTGCTCTTCTCCTTTCAAAACTTGCTAAAAGCTGTATTTAAAAGAACAGATTGGCCGGGGTAATTCACACCCTTCAATGCCAGCTTAATGTTTAGGTTAGTGGGAATCACAGAGGAATTAGGGATGGAAACTTCTTTGCTGGTGGTAGAAGCGGTCTGCTGAATTTTTAGAGAGAAGAGGCCGTCGATGTTTGAATGTAGAAAATTGTTCTGGCTGCAGCCTGCAGTATGGACTTGTTGGTGTGTGTAGCTCACAGTGTTCTGACAGCGCGACATTTTGGGGAAGCATGTGATTCAGCAGCTACCAGTGGGCTTCGTGCGGCGGAGATTTTGTGGCTGTTAGCGGAGTTGATAACAGAGGGTCGTTAAGAGAAGCCTGCATGCAGTAGGCAAAGGAGTAATGTTTGCCGGCGGGGGACGTGTGGCGATTAACCTGTGCGGTAGTGAAAAGGAGTTAAAAAGAAGGAAGTGTGCGGATGCGGAAAGAATGGAATAATTGTGATAGGCTGCCGGCTGAGTAGTTTGGTGAATGTTTGGTGTGGGTCCGGCGCTGCCGATTGGATGGTGGGGCTGCAGTGTGAGTCAGATAAAAAAAAAAAAAAGAACATTAGTAGTATCCAATGGGACTAACTGGCATGTATAGACGCGTGTAATGCAAAAGGGCTGTTTTTGGTAGCATCTCTCGCTTACGGCCATACCACCCTGAACACGCCCGATCTCGTCTGATCTCGGAAGCTAAGCAGGGTAGGGTCTGGTTAGTACTTGGATGGGAGACCTCCTGGGAATACCAGGTGCTGTAAGCCTTTCTCACTTTTACTTTATACAGGGGGCACTCCACTTCACGATTAATTTAAATCTATCACTCCCCTTCCATTTTACTATTTTATATATATATATATTTTTTTTTCTCTCATTCATAAAGGCAGCTTTTAGAAACCGTTTTACTCTAAATACTTCCTGGTAATTCTAGGTGCTGTAAGCTGTTCGTGCCTTTATTCCACCAGGGCGCGATCTTCTCACAAACTTGAAGACTGTCACTCCCCATTCACGTTTTCAACTTATTGTTAATGATAAAGAGACAGCTTTTTACACACAGTTTTAAACAAAGTACTGATATTATTCCTCTTCAACTGACCGCTTTGTTTTCTATGCAAAAACCACTTCGCCACAGAAGACTCGATATTATTGGCATAGCAAGTTCTGCTCTTCTCCTTTCAAAACTTGCTAAAAGCTGTATTTAAAAGAACAGATTGGCCGGGGTAATTCACACCCTTCAATGCCAGCTTAATGTTTAGGTTAGTGGGAATCACAGAGGAATTAGGGATGGAAACTTCTTTGCTGGTGGTAGAAGCAGTCTGGTGAATTTTTAGAGAGAAGAGGCCGTCGATGTTTGAATGTAGAAAATTGTTCTGGCTGCAGCCTGCAGTATGGACTTGTTGGTGTGTGTAGCTCCCAGTGTTCTGACAGCGCGACGTTTTGGGGAAGCATGTGATTCAGCAGCTACCAGTGGGCTTCGTGCGGCGGAGATTTTGTGGCTGTTAGCGGAGTTGATAACAGAGGGTCGTTAAGAGAAGCCTACATGCAGTAGGCAAAGGAGTAATGTTTGCTGGCGGGGGACGTGCGGCGATTAACCTGTGCGGTAGTGAAAAGGAGTTAAAAAGAAGGAAGTGTGCGGATGCGGAAAGAATGGAATAATTGTGGTAGGCTGCCGGCTGAGTAGTTTGGTGAATGTTTGGTGTGGGTCCGGCGCTGCCGATTGGATGGTGGGGCTGCAGTGTGAGTCAGATAAAAAAAAAAAAACAGGAGTAGGATCCAATGGGACTAACTGGCATGTATAGACGCGTGTAATGCAAAAGGGCTGTTTTTGGTAGCATCTCTCGCTTACGGCCATACCACCCTGAACACGCCCGATCTCGTCTGATCTCGGAAACTAAGCAGGGTAGGGTCTGGTTAGTACTTGGATGGGAGACCACCTGGAAATACCAGGTGCTGTAAGCTTTTCTCACTTTTACTTTATACAGGGGGCGCTCCACTTCACGATTAATTTAAATCTATCACTCCCCTTCCATTTTACTATTTTATATATATATATATTTTTTTCTCTCATTCATAAAGGCAGCTTTTAGAAACCGTTTTACTCTAAATACTTCCTTGTAATTCTAGGTGCTGTAAGCTGTTCGTGCCTTTATTCCACCAGGGCGCGATCTTCTCACAAACTTGAAGACTGTCACTCCCCATTCACGTTTTACAACTTATTGTTAATGATAAAGAAACAGCTTTTTACACACAGTTTTAAACAAAGTACTGATATTATTCCTCTTCAACTGACCGCTTTGTTTTCTATGCAAAAACCACTTCGCCACAGAAGACTCGATATTATTGGCATAGCAAGTTCTGCTCTTCTCCTTTCAAAACTTGCTAAAAGCTGTATTTAAAAGAACAGATTGGCCGGGGTAATTCACACCCTTCAGTAGCAGCTTAATGTTTAGGTTAGTGGGAATCACAGAGGAATTAGGGATGGAAACTTCTTTGCTGGTGGTAGAAGCGGTCTGGTGAATTTTTAGAGAGAAGAGGCCGTCGATGTTTGAATGTAGAAAATTGTTCTGGCTGCAGCCTGCAGTATGGACTTGTTGGTGTGTGTAGCTCCCAGTGTTCTGACAGCGCGACGTTTTGGGGAAGCATGTGATTCAGCAGCTACCAGTGGGCTTCGTGTGGCGGAGATTTTGTGGCTGTTAGCGGAGTTGATAACAGAGGGTCGTTAAGAGAAGCCTGCATGCAGTAGGCAAAGGAGTAATGTTTGCCGGCGGGGGACGTGCGGCGATTAACCTGTGCGGTAGTGAAAAGGAGTTAAAAAGAAGGAAGTGTACGGATGCGGAAAGAATGGAATAATTGTGGTAGGCTGCCGGCTGAGTAGTTTGGTGAATGTTTGGTGTGGGTCCGGCGCTGCCGATTGGATGGTGGGGCTGCAGTGTGAGTCAGATAAAAAAAAAAAAACCAGGAGTAGGATCCAATGGGACTAACTGGCATGTATAGACGCGTGTAATGCAAAAGGGCTGTTTTTGGTAGCATGTCTCGCTTACGGCCATACCACCCTGAACACGCCCGATCTCGTCTGATCTCGGAAGCTAAGCAGGGTAGGGTCTGGTTAGTACTTGGATGGGAGACCACCTGGGAATACCAGGTGCTGTAAGCTTTTCTCACTTTTACTTTATACAGGGGGCGCTCCACTTCACGATTAATTTAAATCTATCACTCCCCTTCCATTTTACTATTTTATATATATATATATATATATATATATATATATATATATTTTTTTTTTCTCTCATTCCTAAAGGCAGCTTTTAGAAACCGTTTTACTCTAAATACTTCCTGGTAATTCTAGGTGCTGTAAGCTGTTCGTGCCTTTATTCCACCAGGGCGCGATCATCTCACAAACTTGAAGACTGTCACTCCCCATTCACGTTTTACAACTTATTGTTAATGATAAAGAAACAGCTTTTTTCACACAGTTTTAAACAAAGTACTGATATAATTCCTCTTCAACTCACCGCTTTGTTTTCTATGCAAAAACCACTTCGCCACAGAATATTCGATATTATTGGCATATTATCTGCTCTTCTCCTCCTTTCAAAACTTGCTAAAAGCTGTATTTAAAAGAGCAGGTTGGCCGGGGTAATTCACACCCTTCAATGCCAGCTTAATGTTTAGGTTAGTGGGAGTCACAGAGGAATTAGGGATGGAAACTTCTTTGCTGGTGGTAGAAGCGGTCTGGTGAATTTTTAGAGAGAAGAGGCCGTCGATGTTTGAATGTAGAAAATTGTTCTGGCTGCAGCCCGCAGTATGGACTTGTTGGTGTGTGTAGCTCCCAGTGTTCTGACAGCGCGACGTTTTGGGGAAGCATGTGATTCAGCAGCTACCAGTGGGCTTCGTGCGGCAGAGATTTTGTGGCTGTTAGCGGAGTTGATAACAGAGGGTTGTTAAGAGAAGCCTGCATGAGGTAGACAAAGGAGTAATGTTTGCCGGCGGGGGACGTGCGGCAATTAACCTGTGCGGTAGTGAAAAGGAGTTAAAGAGAAGGAACTGTGCGGATGCGGAAAGAATGGAATAATTGTGGTAGGCTGCCGGATGAGTAGTTTGGTGAATGTTTGGTGTGGGTCCGGTTCTGCCGATTGGATGGTGGTGCTGCAGTGTGAGTCAGATAAAAAAAAAAAAAAAACAGGCGTAGGATCCAATGGGAATAACTGGCATGTATAGACGCGTGTAATGCAAAAGGGCTATTTTTGGTAGTGTCTCTCGCTTACGGCCATACCACCCTGAACGCGCCCGATCTCGTCTGATCTCGGAAGCTAAGCAGGCTAGGGTCTGGTTAGTACTTGGATGGGAAACCACCTGGGAATACCAGGTGCTGTAAGCTTTTCTCACTTTTACTTTTTACAGGGGGCACTCCACCTCACGATTAATTTAAATCTATCACTCCCCTTCCATTTTACTATTTTATATATTTCTTTTTTCTCTCATTCATGAAGGCAGCTTTTACACACGTTTTACTCTAAATACTGCCTGGTAATTCTAGGTGCTGTAAGCTGTTCGTGCCTTTATTCCACCAGGGCACGATCTTCTCACAAACTTGAAGACTGTCACTCCCCATTCACGTTTTACAACTTATTGTTAATAATAAAGAGACAGCTTTTTACACACAGTTTTAAACAAAGTACTGATATTATTCCTCTTCAACTGACCGCTTTGTTTTCTATGCAAAAACCACTTCGCCACAGAAGACTCGATATTATTGGCATAGCAAGTTCTGCTCTTCTCCTTTCAAAACTTGCTAAAAGCTGTATTTAAAAGAACAGATTGGCCGGGGTAATTCACACCCTTCAATGCCAGATTAATGTTTAGGTTAGTGGGAATCACAGAGGAATTAGGGATGGAAACTTCTTTGCTGGTGGTAGAAGCGGTCTGGTGAATTTTTAGAGAGAAGAGGCCGTCGATGTTTGAATGTAGAAAATTGTTCTGGCTGCAGCCTGCAGTATGGACTTGTTCGTGTGTGTAGCTCCCAGTGTTCTGACAGCGCGACGTTTTGGGGAAGCATGTTATTTAGCAACTACCAGTGGGCTTCATGCGGCGGAGATTTTGTGGCTGTTAGCGGAGTTGATAACAGAGGGTCGTTAAGAGAAGCCTGCATGCAGTAGGCAAAGGAGTAATGTTTGCCGGCGGGGGACGTGCGGCGATTAACCTGTGCGGTAGTGAAAAGGAGTTAAAAAGAAGGAAGTGTGCGGATGCGGAAAGAATGGAATAATTGTGGTAGGCTGCCGGCTGAGTAGTTTGGTGAATGTTTGGTGTGGGTCCGGCGCTGCCGATTGGATGGTGGGGCTGCAGTGTGAGTCAGATAAAAAAAAAAAAAAAGAACATTAGTAGGATCCAATGGGACCAACTGGCATGTATAGAGGCGTGTAATGCAAAAGGGCTGTTTTTGGTAGCATCTCTCGCTTACGGCCATACCACCCTGAACACGCCCGATCTCGTCTGATCTCGGAAGCTAAGCAGGGTAGGGTCTGGTTAGTACTTGGATGGGAGACCACCTGGGAATACCAGGTGCTGTAAGCTTTTCTCACTTTTACTTTATACAGGGGGCGCTCCACTTCACGATTAATTTAAATCTATCACTCCCCTTCCATTTTACTATTTTATATATATATATATTTTTTCTCTCATTCATAAAGGCAGCTTTTAGAAACCGTTTTACTCTAAATACTTCCTTGTAATTCTAGGTGCTGTAAGCTGTTCGTGCCTTTATTCCACCAGGGCGCGATCTTCTCACAAACTTGAAGACTATCACTCCCCATTCACGTTTTACAACTTATTGTTAATGATAAAGAGACAGCTTTTTACACACAGTTTTAAACAAAGTACTGATATTATTCCTCTTCAACTGACCGCTTTGTTTTCTATGCAAAAACCACTTCGCCACAGAAGACTCGATATTATTGGCATAGCAAGTTCTGCTCTTCTCCTTTCAAAACTTGCTAAAAGCTGTATTTAAAAGAACAGATTGGCCGGGGTAATTCACACCCTTCAATGCCAGCTTAATGTTTAGGTTAGTGGGAATCACAGAGGAATTAGGGATGGAAACTTCTTTGCTGGTGGAAGAAGCGGTCTGGTGAATTTTTAGAGAGAAGAGGCCGTCGATGTTTGAATGTAGAAAATTGTTCTGGCTGCAGCCTGCAGTATAGACTTGTTGGTGTGTGTAGCTCCCAGTGTTCTGACAGCGCGACGTTTTGGGGAAGCATGTGATTCAGCAGCTACCAGTGGGCTTCGTGCGGCGGAGATTTTGTGGCTGTTAGCGGAGTTGATAACAGAGGGTCGTTAAGAGAAGCCTGCATGCAGTAGGCAAAGGAGTAATGTTTGCCGGCGGGGGACGTGCGGCGATAAACCTTTGCGGTAGTGAAAAGGAGTTAAAAAGAAGGAAGTGTGCGGATGCGGAAAGAATGGAATAATTGTGGTAGGCTGCCGGCTGAGTAGTTTGGTGAATGTTTGGTGTGGGTCCGGCGCTGCCGATTGGATGGTGGGGCTGCAGTGTGAGTCAGATAAAAAAAAAAAAAAGAACATTAGTAGGATCCAATGGGACCAACTGGCATGTATAGAGGCGTGTAATGCAAAAGGGCTGTTTTTGGTAGCATCTCTCGCTTACGGCCATACCACCCTGAACACGCCCGATCTCGTCTGATCTCGGAAGCTAAGCAGGGTAGGGTCTGGTTAGTACTTGGATGGGAGACCACCTGGGAATACCAGGTGCTGTAAGCTTTTCTCACTTTTACTTTATACAGGGGGCGCTCCACTTCACGATTAATTTAAATCTATCACTCCCCTTCCATTTTACTATTTTATATATATATATATTTTTTCTCTCATTCATAAAGGCAGCTTTTAGAAACCGTTTTACTCTAAATACTTCCTTGTAATTCTAGGTGCTGTAAGCTGTTCGTGCCTTTATTCCACCAGGGCGCGATCTTCTCACAAACTTGAAGACTATCACTCCCCATTCACGTTTTACAACTTATTGTTAATGATAAAGAGACAGCTTTTTACACACAGTTTTAAACAAAGTACTGATATTATTCCTCTTCAACTGACCGCTTTGTTTTCTATGCAAAAACCACTTCGCCACAGAAGACTCGATATTATTGGCATAGCAAGTTCTGCTCTTCTCCTTTCAAAACTTGCTAAAAGCTGTATTTAAAAGAACAGATTGGCCGGGGTAATTCACACCCTTCAATGCCAGCTTAATGTTTAGGTTAGTGGGAATCACAGAGGAATTAGGGATGGAAACTTCTTTGCTGGTGGAAGAAGCGGTCTGGTGAATTTTTAGAGAGAAGAGGCCGTCGATGTTTGAATGTAGAAAATTGTTCTGGCTGCAGCCTGCAGTATAGACTTGTTGGTGTGTGTAGCTCCCAGTGTTCTGACAGCGCGACGTTTTGGGGAAGCATGTGATTCAGCAGCTACCAGTGGGCTTCGTGCGGCGGAGATTTTGTGGCTGTTAGCGGAGTTGATAACAGAGGGTCGTTAAGAGAAGCCTGCATGCAGTAGGCAAAGGAGTAATGTTTGCCGGCGGGGGACGTGCGGCGATTAACCTGTGCGGTAGTGAAAAGGAGTTAAAAAGAAGGAAGTGTGCGGATGCGGAAAGAATGGAATAATTGTGGTAGGCTGCCGGCTGAGTAGTTTGGTGAATGTTTGGTGTGGGTCCGGCGCTGCCGATTGGATGGTGGGGCTGCAGTGTGAGTCAGATAAAAAAAAAAAAAAGAACATTAGTAGGATCCAATGGGACCAACTGGCATGTATAGAGGCGTGTAATGCAAAAGGGCTGTTTTTGGTAGCATCTCTCGCTTACGGCCATACCACCCTGAACACGCCCGATCTCGTCTGATCTCGGAAACTAAGCAGGGTAGGGTCTGGTTAGTACTTGGATGGGAGACCACCTGGGAATACCAGGTGCTGTAAGCTTTTCTCACTTTTACTTTATACAGGGGGCGCTCCACTTCACGATTAATTTAAATCTATCACTCCCCTTCCATTTTACTATTTTATATATATATATATTTTTTCTCTCATTCATAAAGGCAGCTTTTAGAAACCGTTTTACTCTAAATACTTCCTTGTAATTCTAGGTGCTGTAAGCTGTTCGTGCCTTTATTCCACCAGGGCGCGATCTTCTCACAAACTTGAAGACTATCACTCCCCATTCACGTTTTACAACTTATTGTTAATGATAAAGAGACAGCTTTTTACACACAGTTTTAAACAAAGTACTGATATTATTCCTCTTCAACTGACCGCTTTGTTTTCTATGCAAAAACCACTTCGCCACAGAAGACTCGATATTATTGGCATAGCAAGTTCTGCTCTTCTCCTTTCAAAACTTGCTAAAAGCTGTATTTAAAAGAACAGATTGGCCGGGGTAATTCACACCCTTCAATGCCAGCTTAATGTTTAGGTTAGTGGGAATCACAGAGGAATTAGGGATGGAAACTTCTTTGCTGGTGGAAGAAGCGGTCTGGTGAATTTTTAGAGAGAAGAGGCCGTCGATGTTTGAATGTAGAAAATTGTTCTGGCTGCAGCCTGCAGTATAGACTTGTTGGTGTGTGTAGCTCCCAGTGTTCTGACAGCGCGACGTTTTGGGGAAGCATGTGATTCAGCAGCTACCAGTGGGCTTCGTGCGGCGGAGATTTTGTGGCTGTTAGCGGAGTTGATAACAGAGGGTCGTTAAGAGAAGCCTGCATGCAGTAGGCAAAGGAGTAATGTTTGCCGGCGGGGGACGTGCGGCGATTAACCTGTGCGGTAGTGAAAAGGAGTTAAAAAGAAGGAAGTGTGCGGATGCGGAAAGAATGGAATAATTGTGGTAGGCTGCCGGCTGAGTAGTTTGGTGAATGTTTGGTGTGGGTCCGGCGCTGCCGATTGGATGGTGGGGCTGCAGTGTGAGTCAGATAAAAAAAAAAAAAAGAACATTAGTAGGATCCAATGGGACTAACTGGCATGTATAGACGCGTGTAATGCAAAAGGGCTGTTTTTGGTAGCGTCTCTCGCTTATGGCTATACCACCCTGAACACGCCTGATCTCATCTGATCTCGTAAGCTACGCAGGGTAGGGTCTGGTTAGTACTTGGATGGGAGACCTCCTGGGAATACCAGGTGCTGTAAGCTTTTCTCACTTTTACTTTATACAGGGGGCGCTCCACTTCACGATTAATTTAAATCTATCACTCCCCTTCCATTTTACTATTTTATATATATATATATATATTTTTCTCTCATTCATAAAGGCAGCTGTTACACACCGTTTTACTTTAAATACTTCCTGGTAATTCTAGGTGCTGTAAGCTGTTCGTGCCTTTATTCCACCAGGGCGCGATCTTCTCACAAACTTGAAGACTGTCACTCCCCATTCACGTTTTACAACTTATTGTTAATGATAAAGAGACAGCTTTTTACACACAGTTTTAAACAAAGTACTGATATTATTCCTCTTCAACTGACCGCTTTGTTTTCTATGCAAAAACCACTTCGCCACAGAAGACTCGATATTATTGGCATAGCAAGTTCTGCTCTTCTCCTTTCAAAACTTGCTAAAAGCTGTATTTAAAAGAACAGATTGGCCGGGGTAATTCACACCCTTCAGTAGCAGCTTAATGTTTAGGTTAGTGGGAATCACAGAGGAATTAGGGATGGAAACTTCTTTGCTGGTGGTAGAAGCGGTCTGGTGAATTTTTAGAGAGAAGAGGCCGTCGATGTTTGAATGTAGAAAATTGTTCTGGCTGCAGCCTGCAGTATGGACTTGTTGGTGTGTGTAGCTCCCAGTGTTCTGACAGCGCGACGTTTTGGGGAAGCATGTGATTCAGCAGCTACCAGTGGGCTTCGTGTGGCGGAGATTTTGTGGCTGTTAGCGGAGTTGATAACAGAGGGTCGTTAAGAGAAGCCTGCATGCAGTAGGCAAAGGAGTAATGTTTGCCGGCGGGGGACGTGCGGCGATAAACCTTTGCGGTAGTGAAAAGGAGTTAAAAAGAAGGAAGTGTGCGGATGCGGAAAGAATGGAATAATTGTGGTAGGCTGCCGGCTGAGTAGTTTGGTGAATGTTTGGTGTGGGTCCGGCGCTGCCGATTGGATGGTGGGGCTGCAGTGTGAGTCAGATAAAAAAAAAAAAAAGAACATTAGTAGGATCCAATGGGACCAACTGGCATGTATAGAGGCGTGTAATGCAAAAGGGCTGTTTTTGGTAGCATCTCTCGCTTACGGCCATACCACCCTGAACACGCCCGATCTCGTCTGATCTCGGAAGCTAAGCAGGGTAGGGTCTGGTTAGTACTTGGATGGGAGACCACCTGGGAATACCAGGTGCTGTAAGCTTTTCTCACTTTTACTTTATACAGGGGGCGCTCCACTTCACGATTAATTTAAATCTATCACTCCCCTTCCATTTTACTATTTTATATATATATATATTTTTTCTCTCATTCATAAAGGCAGCTTTTAGAAACCGTTTTACTCTAAATACTTCCTTGTAATTCTAGGTGCTGTAAGCTGTTCGTGCCTTTATTCCACCAGGGCGCGATCTTCTCACAAACTTGAAGACTATCACTCCCCATTCACGTTTTACAACTTATTGTTAATGATAAAGAGACAGCTTTTTACACACAGTTTTAAACAAAGTACTGATATTATTCCTCTTCAACTGACCGCTTTGTTTTCTATGCAAAAACCACTTCGCCACAGAAGACTCGATATTATTGGCATAGCAAGTTCTGCTCTTCTCCTTTCAAAACTTGCTAAAAGCTGTATTTAAAAGAACAGATTGGCCGGGGTAATTCACACCCTTCAATGCCAGCTTAATGTTTAGGTTAGTGGGAATCACAGAGGAATTAGGGATGGAAACTTCTTTGCTGGTGGAAGAAGCGGTCTGGTGAATTTTTAGAGAGAAGAGGCCGTCGATGTTTGAATGTAGAAAATTGTTCTGGCTGCAGCCTGCAGTATAGACTTGTTGGTGTGTGTAGCTCCCAGTGTTCTGACAGCGCGACGTTTTGGGGAAGCATGTGATTCAGCAGCTACCAGTGGGCTTCGTGCGGCGGAGATTTTGTGGCTGTTAGCGGAGTTGATAACAGAGGGTCGTTAAGAGAAGCCTGCATGCAGTAGGCAAAGGAGTAATGTTTGCCGGCGGGGGACGTGCGGCGATTAACCTGTGCGGTAGTGAAAAGGAGTTAAAAAGAAGGAAGTGTGCGGATGCGGAAAGAATGGAATAATTGTGGTAGGCTGCCGGCTGAGTAGTTTGGTGAATGTTTGGTGTGGGTCCGGCGCTGCCGATTGGATGGTGGGGCTGCAGTGTGAGTCAGATAAAAAAAAAAAAAAGAACATTAGTAGGATCCAATGGGACCAACTGGCATGTATAGAGGCGTGTAATGCAAAAGGGCTGTTTTTGGTAGCATCTCTCGCTTACGGCCATACCACCCTGAACACGCCCGATCTCGTCTGATCTCGGAAACTAAGCAGGGTAGGGTCTGGTTAGTACTTGGATGGGAGACCACCTGGGAATACCAGGTGCTGTAAGCTTTTCTCACTTTTACTTTATACAGGGGGCGCTCCACTTCACGATTAATTTAAATCTATCACTCCCCTTCCATTTTACTATTTTATATATATATATATTTTTTCTCTCATTCATAAAGGCAGCTTTTAGAAACCGTTTTACTCTAAATACTTCCTTGTAATTCTAGGTGCTGTAAGCTGTTCGTGCCTTTATTCCACCAGGGCGCGATCTTCTCACAAACTTGAAGACTATCACTCCCCATTCACGTTTTACAACTTATTGTTAATGATAAAGAGACAGCTTTTTACACACAGTTTTAAACAAAGTACTGATATTATTCCTCTTCAACTGACCGCTTTGTTTTCTATGCAAAAACCACTTCGCCACAGAAGACTCGATATTATTGGCATAGCAAGTTCTGCTCTTCTCCTTTCAAAACTTGCTAAAAGCTGTATTTAAAAGAACAGATTGGCCGGGGTAATTCACACCCTTCAATGCCAGCTTAATGTTTAGGTTAGTGGGAATCACAGAGGAATTAGGGATGGAAACTTCTTTGCTGGTGGAAGAAGCGGTCTGGTGAATTTTTAGAGAGAAGAGGCCGTCGATGTTTGAATGTAGAAAATTGTTCTGGCTGCAGCCTGCAGTATAGACTTGTTGGTGTGTGTAGCTCCCAGTGTTCTGACAGCGCGACGTTTTGGGGAAGCATGTGATTCAGCAGCTACCAGTGGGCTTCGTGCGGCGGAGATTTTGTGGCTGTTAGCGGAGTTGATAACAGAGGGTCGTTAAGAGAAGCCTGCATGCAGTAGGCAAAGGAGTAATGTTTGCCGGCGGGGGACGTGCGGCGATTAACCTGTGCGGTAGTGAAAAGGAGTTAAAAAGAAGGAAGTGTGCGGATGCGGAAAGAATGGAATAATTGTGGTAGGCTGCCGGCTGAGTAGTTTGGTGAATGTTTGGTGTGGGTCCGGCGCTGCCGATTGGATGGTGGGGCTGCAGTGTGAGTCAGATAAAAAAAAAAAAAAGAACATTAGTAGGATCCAATGGGACTAACTGGCATGTATAGACGCGTGTAATGCAAAAGGGCTGTTTTTGGTAGCGTCTCTCGCTTATGGCTATACCACCCTGAACACGCCTGATCTCATCTGATCTCGTAAGCTACGCAGGGTAGGGTCTGGTTAGTACTTGGATGGGAGACCTCCTGGGAATACCAGGTGCTGTAAGCTTTTCTCACTTTTACTTTATACAGGGGGCGCTCCACTTCACGATTAATTTAAATCTATCACTCCCCTTACATTTTACTATTTTATATATATATATATATATTTTTCTCTCATTCATAAAGGCAGCTGTTACACACCGTTTTACTTTAAATACTTCCTGGTAATTCTAGGTGCTGTAAGCTGTTCGTGCCTTTATTCCACCAGGGCGCGATCTTCTCACAAACTTGAAGACTGTCACTCCCCATTCACGTTTTACAACTTATTGTTAATGATAAAGAGACAGCTTTTTACACACAGTTTTAAACAAAGTACTGATATTATTCCTCTTCAACTGACCGCTTTGTTTTCTATGCAAAAACCACTTCGCCACAGAAGACTCGATATTATTGGCATAGCAAGTTCTGCTCTTCTCCTTTCAAAACTTGCTAAAAGCTGTATTTAAAAGAACAGATTGGCCGGGGTAATTCACACCCTTCAATGCCAGCTTAATGTTTAGGTTAGTGGGAATCACAGAGGAATTAGGGATGGAAACTTCTTTGCTGGTGGTAGAAGCGGTCTGGTGAATTTTTAGAGAGAAGAGGCCGTCGATGTTTGAATGTAGAAAATTGTTCTGGCTGCAGCCTGCAGTATGGACTTGTTGGTGTGTGTAGCTCCCAGTGTTCTGACAGCGCGACGTTTTGGGGAAGCATGTGATTCAGCAGCTACCAGTGGGCTTCGTGCGGCGGAGATTTTGTGGCTGTTAGCGGAGTTGATAACAGAGGGTCGTTAAGAGAAGCCTGCATGCAGTAGGCAAAGGAGTAATGTTTGCCGGCGGGGGACGTGCGGCGATTAACCTGTGCGGTAGTGAAAAGGAGTTAAAAAGAAGGAAGTGTGCAGATGCGGAAAGAATGGAATAATTGTGGTAGGCTGCCGGCTGAGTAGTTTGGTGAATGTTTGGTGTGGGTCCGGTGCTGCCGATTGGATGGTGGGGCTGCAGTGTGAGTCAGATAAAAAAAAAAAAAGAACATTAGTAGTATCCAATGGGACCAACTGGCATGTATAGAGGCGTGTAATGCAAAAGGGCTGTTTTTGGTAGCATCTCTCGCTTACAGCCATACCACCCTGAACACGCCTGATCTCGTCTGATCTCGGAAGCCAAGCAGGGTAGGGTCTGGTTAGTACTTGGATGGGAGACCACCTGGGAATACCAGGTGCTGTAAGCTTTTCTCACTTTTACTTTATACAGGGGGCGCTCCACTTCACGATTATTTTAAATCTATCACTCCCCTTCCATTTTACTATTTTATATATATATATTTTTTTTCTCTCATTCATAAAGGCAGCTTTTAGAAACCATTTTACTCTAAATACTTCCTGGTAATTCTAGGTGCTGTAAGCTGTTCGTGCCTTTATTCCACCAGGGCGCGATCTTCTCACAAACTTGAAGACTGTCACTCCCCATTCACGTTTTACAACTTATTGTTAATGATAAAGAGACAGCTTTTTAAACGCAGTTTTAAACAAAGTACTGATATTATTCCTCTTCAACTCACCGCTTTGTTTTCTATGCAAAAACCACTTCGCCACAGAAGACTCGATATTATTGGCATAGCAAGTTCTGCTCTTCTCCTTTCAAAACTTGCTAAAAGCTGTATTTAAAAGAACAGATTGGCCGGGGTAATTCACACCCTTCAATGCCAGCTTAATGTTTAGGTTAGTGGGAATCACAGAGGAATTAGGGATGGAAACTTCTTTGCTGGTGGTAGAAGCGGTCTGGTGAATTTTTAGAGAGAAGAGGCCGTCGATGTTTGAATGTAGAAAATTGTTCTGGCTGCAGCCTGCAGTATGGACTTGTTGGTGTGTGTAGCTCCCAGTGTTCTGACAGCGCGACGTTTTGGGGAAGCATGTGATTCAGCAGCTACCAGTGGGCTTCGTGCGGCGGAGATTTTGTGGCTGTTAGCGGAGTTGATAACAGAGGGTCGTTAAGAGAAGCCTGCATGCAGTAGGCAAAGGAGTAATGTTTGCCGGCGGGGGACGTGCGGCGATTAACCTGTGCGGTAGTGAAAAGGAGTTAAAAAGAAGGAAGTGTGCGGATGCGGAAAGAATGGAATAATTGTGGTAGGCTGCCGGCTGAGTAGTTTGGTGAATGTTTGGTGTGGGTCCGGCGCTGCCGATTGGATGGTGGGGCTGCAGTGTGAGTCAGATAAAAAAAAAAAAGAACATTAGTAGTATCCAATGGGACCAACTGGCATGTATAGAGGCGTGTAATGCAAAAGGGCTGTTTTTGGTAGCATCTCTCGCTTACGGCCATACCACCCTGAACACGCCTGATCTCGTCTGATCTCGGAAGCTAAGCAGGGTAGGGTCTGGTTAGTACTTGGATGGGAGACCACCTGGGAATACCAGGTGCTGTAAGCTTTTCTCACTTTTACTTTATACAGGGGGCGCTCCACTTCACGATTAATTTAAATCTATCACTCCCCTTCCATTTTACTATTTTATATATATATATTTTTTTTTCTCTCATTCATAAAGGCAGCTTTTAGAAACCGTTTTACTCTAAATACTTCCTGGTCATTCTAGGTGCTGTAAGCTGTTCGTGCCTTTATTCCACCAGGGCGCGATCTTCTCACAAACTTGAAGACTGTCACTCCCCATTCACGTTTTACAACTTATTGTTAATGATAAAGAGACAGCTTTTTACACACAGTTTTAAACAAAGTACTGATATTATTCCTCTTCAACTGACCGCTTTGTTTTCTATGCAAAAACCACTTCGCCACAGAAGACTCGATATTATTGGCATAGCAAGTTCTGCTCTTCTCCTTTCAAAACTTGCTAAAAGCTGTATTTAAAAGAACAGATTGGCCGGGGTAATTCACACCCTTCAATGCCAGCTTAATGTTTAGGTTAGTGGGAATCACAGAGGAATTAGGGATGGAAACTTCTTTGCTGGTGGTAGAAGCGGTCTGGTGAATTTTTAGAGAGAAGAGGCCGTCGATGTTTGAATGTAGAAAATTGTTCTGGCTGCAGCCTGCAGTATGGACTTGTTGGTGTGTGTAGCTCCCAGTGTTCTGACAGCGTGACGTTTTGGGGAAGCATGTGATTCAGCAGCTACCAGTGGGCTTCGTGCGGCGGAGATTTTGTGGCTGTTAGCGGAGTTGATAACAGAGGGTCGTTAAGAGAAGCCTGCATGCAGTAGGCAAAGGAGTAATGTTTGCCGGCGGGGGACGTGCGGCGATTAACCTGTGCGGTAGTGAAAAGGAGTTAAAAAGAAGGAAGTGTGCGGATGCGGAAAGAATGGAATAATTGTGGTAGGCTGCCGGCTGAGTAGTTTGGTGAATGTTTGGTGTGGGTCCGGCGCTGCCGATTGGATGGTGGGGCTGCAGTGTGAGTCAGATAAAAAAAAAAAAAAGAACATTAGTAGTATCCAATGGGACCAACTGGCATGTATAGAGAAGTGTAATGCAAAAGGGCTGTTTTTGGTAGCATCTCTCGCTTACGGCCATACCACCCTGAACACGCCTGATCTCGTCTGATCTCGGAAGCTAAGCAGGGTAGGGTCTGGTTAGTACTTGGATGGGAGACCACCTGGGAATACCAGGTGCTGTAAGCTTTTCTCACTTTTTCTTTATACAGGGGGCGCTCCACTTCACGATTAATTTAAATCTATCACTCCCCTTCCATTTTACTATTTTATATATATATATATATTTTTCTCTCATTCATAAAGGCAGCTTTTAGAAACCGTTTTACTCTAAATACTTCCTGGTCATTCTAGGTGCTGTAAGCTGTTCGTGCCTTTATTCCACCAGGGCGCGATCTTCTCACAAACTTGAAGACTGTCACTCCCCATTCACGTTTTAGAACTTATTGTTAATGATAAAGAGACAGCTTTTTACACACAGTTTTAAACAAAGTACTGATATTATTCCTCTTCAACTGACCGCTTTGTTTTCTATGCAAAAACCACTTCGCCACAGAAGACTCGATATTATTGGCATAGCAAGTTCTGCTCTTCTCCTTTCAAAACTTGCTAAAAGCTGTATTTAAAAGAACAGATTGGCCGGGGTAATTCACACCCTTCAATGCCAGCTTAATGTTTAGGTTAGTGGGAATCACAGAGGAATTAGGGATGGAAACTTCTTTGCTGGTGGTAGAAGAGGTCTGCTGAATTTTTAGAGAGAAGAGGCCGTCGATGTTTGAATGTAGAAAATTGTTCTGGCTGCAGCCTGCAGTATGGACTTGTTGGTGTGTGTAGCTCACAGTGTTCTGACAGCGCGACATTTTGGGGAAGCATGTGATTCAGCAGCTACCAGTGGGCTTCGTGCGGCGGAGATTTTGTGGCTGTTAGCGGAGTTGATAACAGAGGGTCGTTAAGAGAAGCCTGCATGCAGTAGGCAAAGGAGTAATGTTTGCCGGCGGGGGACGTGCGGCGATTAACCTGTGCGGTAGTGAAAAGGAGTTAAAAAGAAGGAAGTGTGCGGATGCGGAAAGAATGGAATAATTGTGATAGGCTGCCGGCTGAGTAGTTTGGTGAATGTTTGGTGTGGGTCCGGCGCTGCCGATTGGATGGTGGGGCTGCAGTGTGAGTCAGATAAAAAAAAAAAAAAGAACATTAGTAGTATCCAATGGGACTAACTGGCATGTATAGACGCGTGTAATGCAAAAGGGCTGTTTTTGGTAGCATCTCTCGCTTACGGCCATACCACCCTGAACACGCCTGATCTCGTCTGATCTCGGAAGCTAAGCAGGGTAGGGTCTGGTTAGTACTTGGATGGGAGACCACCTGGGAATACCAGGTGCTGTAAGCTTTTCTCACTTTTTCTTTATACAGGGGGCGCTCCACTTCACGATTAATTTAAATCTATCACTCCCCTTCCATTTTACTATTTTATATATATATATTTTTTTTTTCTCTCATTCATAAAGGCAGCTTTTAGAAACCGTTTAACTCTAAATACTTCCTGGTCATTCTAGGTGCTGTAAGCTGTTCGTGCCTTTATTCCACCAGGGCGCGATCTTCTCACAAACTTGAAGACTGTCACTCCCCATTCACGTTTTACAACTTATTGTTAATGATAAAGAGACAGCTTTTTACACACAGTTTTAAACAAAGTACTGATATTATTCCTCTTCAACTGACCGCTTTGTTTTCTATGCAAAAACCACTTCGCCACAGAAGACTCGATATTATTGGCATAGCAAGTTCTGCTCTTCTCCTTTCAAAACTTGTTAAAAGCTGTATTTAAAAGAACAGATTGGCCGGGGTAATTCACACCCTTCAATGCCAGCTTAATGTTTAGGTTAGTGGGAATCACAGAGGAATTAGGGATGGAAACTTCTTTGCTGGTGGTAGAAGCGGTCTGGTGAATTTTTAGAGAGAAGAGGCCGTCGATGTTTGAATGTAGAAAATTGTTCTGGCTGCAGCCTGCAGTATGGACTTGTTGGTGTGTGTAGCTCCCAGTGTTCTGACAACGCGACGTTTTGGGGAAGCATGTGATTCAGCAGCTACCAGTGGGCTTCGTGCGGCGGAGATTTTGTTGCTGTTAGCGGAGTTGATAACAGAGGGTCGTTAAGAGAAGCCTACATGCAGTAGGCAAAGGAGTAATGTTTGCCGGCGGGGGACGTGCGGCGATTAACCTGTGCGGTAGTGAAAAGGAGTTAAAAAGAAGGAAGTGTGCGGATGCGGAAAGAATGGAATAATTGTGGTAGGCTGCCGGCTGAGTAGTTTGGTGAATGTTTGGTGTGGGTCCGGCGCTGCCGATTGGATGATGGGGCTGCAGTGTGAGTCAGATAAAAAAAAAAAAAAACAGGAGTAGGATCCAATGGGACTAACTGGCATGTATAGACGCATGTAATGCAAAAGGGCTGTTTTTGGTAGCATCTCTCGCTTACGGCCATACCACCCTGAACACGCCCGATCTCGTCTGATCTCGGAAGCTAAGCAGGGTAGGGTCTGGTTAGTACTTGGATGGGAGACCTCCTGGGAATACCAGGTGCTGTAAGCATTTCTCACTTTTACTTTATACAGGGGGCGCTCCACTTCACGATTAATTTAAATCTATCACTCCCCTTCCATTTTACTATTTTATATATATATATATATATTTTTCTCTCATTCATAAAGGCAGCTGTTACACACCGTTTTACTTTAAATACTTCCTGGTAATTCTAGGTGCTGTAAGCTGTTCGTGCCTTTATTCCACCAGGGCGCGATCTTCTCACAAACTTGAAGACTGTCACTCCCCATTCACGTTTTACAACTTATTGTTAATGATAAAGAGACAGCTTTTTACACACAGTTTTAAACAAAGTACTGATATTATTCCTCTTCAACTGACCGCTTTGTTTTCTATGCAAAAACCACTTCGCCACAGAAGACTCGATATTATTGGCATAGCAAGTTCTGCTCTTCTCCTTTCAAAACTTGCTAAAAGCTGTATTTAAAAGAACAGATTGGCCGGGGTAATTCACACCCTTCAATGCCAGCTTAATGTTTAGGTTAGTGGGAATCACAGAGGAATTAGGGATGGAAACTTCTTTGCTGGTGGTAGAAGCGGTCTGGTGAATTTTTAGAGAGAAGAGGCCGTCGATGTTTGAATGTAGAAAATTGTTCTGGCTGCAGCCTGCAGTATGGACTTGTTGGTGTGTGTAGCTCCCAGTGTTCTGACAGCGCGACGTTTTGGGGAAGCATGTGATTCAGCAGCTACCAGTGGGCTTCGTGCGGCGGAGATTTTGTGGCTGTTAGCGGAGTTGATAACAGAGGGTCGTTAAGAGAAGCCTGCATGCAGTAGGCAAAGGAGTAATGTTTGCCGGCGGGGGACGTGCGGCGATTAACCTGTGCGGTAGTGAAAAGGAGTTAAAAAGAAGGAAGTGTGCAGATGCGGAAAGAATGGAATAATTGTGGTAGGCTGCCGGCTGAGTAGTTTGGTGAATGTTTGGTGTGGGTCCGGTGCTGCCGATTGGATGGTGGGGCTGCAGTGTGAGTCAGATAAAAAAAAAAAAAAGAACATTAGTAGTATCCAATGGGACCAACTGGCATGTATAGAGGCGTGTAATGCAAAAGGGCTGTTTTTGGTAGCATCTCTCGCTTACAGCCATACCACCCTGAACACGCCTGATCTCATCTGATCTCGGAAGCCAAGCAGGGTAGGGTCTGGTTAGCACTTGGATGGGAGACCACCTGGGAATACCAGGTGCTGTAAGCTTTTCTCACTTTTACTTTATACAGGGGGCGCTCCACTTCACGATTATTTTAAATCTATCACTCCCCTTCCATTTTACTATTTTATATATATATATTTTTTTTCTCTCATTCATAAAGGCAGCTTTTAGAAACCATTTTACTCTAAATACTTCCTGGTAATTCTAGGTGCTGTAAGCTGTTCGTGCCTTTATTCCACCAGGGCGCGATCTTCTCACAAACTTGAAGACTGTCACTCCCCATTCACGTTTTACAACTTATTGTTAATGATAAAGAGACAGCTTTTTAAACGCAGTTTTAAACAAAGTACTGATATTATTCCTCTTCAACTCACCGCTTTGTTTTCTATGCAAAAACCACTTCGCCACAGAAGACTCGATATTATTGGCATAGCAAGTTCTGCTCTTCTCCTTTCAAAACTTGCTAAAAGCTGTATTTAAAAGAACAGATTGGCCGGGGTAATTCACACCCTTCAATGCCAGCTTAATGTTTAGGTTAGTGGGAATCACAGAGGAATTAGGGATGGAAACTTCTTTGCTGGTGGTAGAAGCGGTCTGGTGAATTTTTAGAGAGAAGAGGCCGTCGATGTTTGAATGTAGAAAATTGTTCTGGCTGCAGCCTGCAGTATGGACTTGTTGGTGTGTGTAGCTCCCAGTGTTCTGACAGCGCGACGTTTTGGGGAAGCATGTGATTCAGCAGCTACCAGTGGGCTTCGTGCGGCGGAGATTTTGTGGCTGTTAGCGGAGTTGATAACAGAGGGTCGTTAAGAGAAGCCTGCATGCAGTAGGCAAAGGAGTAATGTTTGCCGGCGGGGGACGTGCGGCGATTAACCTGTGCGGTAGTGAAAAGGAGTTAAAAAGAAGGAAGTGTGCGGATGCGGAAAGAATGGAATAATTGTGGTAGGCTGCCGGCTGAGTAGTTTGGTGAATGTTTGGTGTGGGTCCGGCGCTGCCGATTGGATGGTGGGGCTGCAGTGTGAGTCAGATAAAAAAAAAAAAGAACATTAGTAGTATCCAATGGGACCAACTGGCATGTATAGAGGCGTGTAATGCAAAAGGGCTGTTTTTGGTAGCATCTCTCGCTTACGGCCATACCACCCTGAACACGCCTGATCTCGTCTGATCTCGGAAACTAAGCAGGGTAGGGTCTGGTTAGTACTTGGATGGGAGACCACCTGGGAATACCAGGTGCTGTAAGCTTTTCTCACTTTTACTTTATACAGGGGGCGCTCCACTTCACGATTAATTTAAATCTATCACTCCCCTTCCATTTTACTATTTTATATATATATATATTTTTTTCTCTCATTCATAAAGGCAGCTTTTAGAAACCGTTTTACTCTAAATACTTCCTGGTCATTCTAGGTGCTGTAAGCTCTTCGTGCCTTTATTCCACCAGGGCGCGATCTTCTCACAAACTTGAAGACTGTCACTCCCCATTCACGTTTTACAACTTATTGTTAATGATAAAGAGACAGCTTTTTACACACAGTTTTAAACAAAGTACTGATATTATTCCTCTTCAACTGACCGCTTTGTTTTCTATGCAAAAACCACTTCGCCACAGAAGACTCGATATTATTGGCATAGCAAGTTCTGCTCTTCTCCTTTCAAAACTTGCTAAAAGCTGTATTTAAAAGAACAGATTGGCCGGGGTAATTCACACCCTTCAATGCCAGCTTAATGTTTAGGTTAGTGGGAATCACAGAGGAATTAGGGATGGAAACTTCTTTGCTGGTGGTAGAAGCGGTCTGGTGAATTTTTAGAGAGAAGAGGCCGTCGATGTTTGAATGTAGAAAATTGTTCTGGCTGCAGCCTGCAGTATGGACTTGTTGGTGTGTGTAGCTCCCAGTGTTCTGACAGCGCGACGTTTTGGGGAAGCATGTGATTCAGCAGCTACCAGTGGGCTTCGTGCGGCGGAGATTTTGTTGCTGTTAGCGGAGTTGATAACAGAGGGTCGTTAAGAGAAGCCTGCATGCAGTAGGCAAAGGAGTAATGTTTGCTGGCGGGGGACGTGCGGCGATTAACCTGTGCGGTAGTGAAAAGGAGTTAAAAAGAAGGAAGTGTGCGGATGCGGAAAGAATGGAATAATTGTGGTAGGCTGCCGGCTGAGTAGTTTGGTGAATGTTTGGTGTGGGTCCGGCGCTGCCAATTGGATGGTGGGGCTGCAGTGTGAGTCAGATAAAAAAAAAAAAACAGGAGTAGGATCCAATGGGACTAACTGGCATGTATAGACGCGTGTAATGCAAAAGGGCTGTTTTTGGTAGCATCTCTCGCTTACGGCCATACCACCCTGAACACGCCCGATCTCGTCTGATCTCGGAAACTAAGCAGGGTAGGGTCTGGTTAGTACTTGGATGGGAGACCACCTGGAAATACCAGGTGCTGTAAGCTTTTCTCACTTTTACTTTATACAGGGGGCGCTCCACTTCACGATTAATTTAAATCTATCACTCCCCTTCCATTTTACTATTTTATATATATATATTTTTTTTTCTCTCATTCATAAAGGCAGCTTTTAGAAACCGTTTTACTCTAAATACTTCCTTGTAATTCTAGGTGCTGTAAGCTGTTCGTGCCTTTATTCCACCAGGGCGCGATCTTCTCACAAACTTGAAGACTGTCACTCCCCATTCACGTTTTACAACTTATTGTTAATGATAAAGAAACAGCTTTTTACACACAGTTTTAAACAAAGTACTGATATTATTCCTCTTCAACTGACCGCTTTGTTTTCTATGCAAAAACCACTTCGCCACAGAAGACTCGATATTATTGGCATAGCAAGTTCTGCTCTTCTCCTTTCAAAACTTGCTAAAAGCTGTATTTAAAAGAACAGATTGGCCGGGGTAATTCACACCCTTCAGTAGCAGCTTAATGTTTAGGTTAGTGGGAATCACAGAGGAATTAGGGATGGAAACTTCTTTGCTGGTGGTAGAAGCGGTCTGGTGAATTTTTAGAGAGAAGAGGCCGTCGATGTTTGAATGTAGAAAATTGTTCTGGCTGCAGCCTGCAGTATGGACTTGTTGGTGTGTGTAGCTCCCAGTGTTCTGACAGCGCGACGTTTTGGGGAAGCATGTGATTCAGCAGCTACCAGTGGGCTTCGTGTGGCGGAGATTTTGTGGCTGTTAGCGGAGTTGATAACAGAGGGTCGTTAAGAGAAGCCTGCATGCAGTAGGCAAAGGAGTAATGTTTGCCGGCGGGGGACGTGCGGCGATTAACCTGTGCGGTAGTGAAAAGGAGTTAAAAAGAAGGAAGTGTACGGATGCGGAAAGAATGGAATAATTGTGGTAGGCTGCCGGCTGAGTAGTTTGGTGAATGTTTGGTGTGGGTCCGGCGCTGCCGATTGGATGGTGGGGCTGCAGTGTGAGTCAGATAAAAAAAAAAAAACCAGGAGTAGGATCCAATGGGACTAACTGGCATGTATAGACGCGTGTAATGCAAAAGGGCTGTTTTTGGTAGCATGTCTCGCTTACGGCCATACCACCCTGAACACGCCCGATCTCGTCTGATCTCGGAAGCTAAGCAGGGTAGGGTCTGGTTAGTACTTGGATGGGAGACCACCTGGGAATACCAGGTGCTGTAAGCTTTTCTCACTTTTACTTTATACAGGGGGCGCTCCACTTCACGATTAATTTAAATCTATCACTCCCCTTCCATTTTACTATTTTATATATATATATATATATATATATATATTTTTTTTTTTTTTTTTTCTCTCATTCCTAAAGGCAGCTTTTAGAAACCGTTTTACTCTAAATACTTCCTGGTAATTCTAGGTGCTGTAAGCTGTTCGTGCCTTTATTCCACCAGGGCGCGATCTTCTCACAAACTTGAAGACTGTCACTCCCCATTCACGTTTTACAACTTATTGTTAATGATAAAGAAACAGCTTTTTTCACACAGTTTTAAACAAAGTACTGATATAATTCCTCTTCAACTCACCGCTTTGTTTTCTATGCAAAAACCACTTCGCCACAGAATATTCGATATTATTGGCATATTATCTGCTCTTCTCCTCCTTTCAAAACTTGCTAAAAGCTGTATTTAAAAGAGCAGGTTGGCCGGGGTAATTCACACCCTTCAATGCCAGCTTAATGTTTAGGTTAGTGGGAGTCACAGAGGAATTAGGGATGGAAACTTCTTTGCTGGTGGTAGAAGCGGTCTGGTGAATTTTTAGAGAGAAGAGGCCGTCGATGTTTGAATGTAGAAAATTGTTCTGGCTGCAGCCCGCAGTATGGACTTGTTGGTGTGTGTAGCTCCCAGTGTTCTGACAGCGCGACGTTTTGGGGAAGCATGTGATTCAGCAGCTACCAGTGGGCTTCGTGCGGCAGAGATTTTGTGGCTGTTAGCGGAGTTGATAACAGAGGGTTGTTAAGAGAAGCCTGCATGAGGTAGACAAAGGAGTAATGTTTGCCGGCGGGGGACGTGCGGCAATTAACCTGTGCGGTAGTGAAAAGGAGTTAAAGAGAAGGAACTGTGCGGATGCGGAAAGAATGGAATAATTGTGGTAGGCTGCCGGATGAGTAGTTTGGTGAATGTTTGGTGTGGGTCCGGTTCTGCCGATTGGATGGTGGTGCTGCAGTGTGAGTCAGATAAAAAAAAAAAAAAAACAGGCGTAGGATCCAATGGGAATAACTGGCATGTATAGACGCGTGTAATGCAAAAGGGCTATTTTTGGTAGTGTCTCTCGCTTACGGCCATACCACCCTGAACGCGCCCGATCTCGTCTGATCTCGGAAGCTAAGCAGGCTAGGGTCTGGTTAGTACTTGGATGGGAAACCACCTGGGAATACCAGGTGCTGTAAGCTTTTCTCACTTTTACTTTTTCAGGGGGCACTCCACCTCACGATTAATTTAAATCTATCACTCCCCTTCCATTTTACTATTTTATATATTTCTTTTTTCTCTCATTCATGAAGGCAGCTTTTACACACGTTTTACTCTAAATACTGCCTGGTAATTCTAGGTGCTGTAAGCTGTTCGTGCCTTTATTCCACCAGGGCACGATCTTCTCACAAACTTGAAGACTGTCACTCCCCATTCACGTTTTACAACTTATTGTTAATAATAAAGAGACAGCTTTTTACACACAGTTTTAAACAAAGTACTGATATTATTCCTCTTCAACTGACCGCTTTGTTTTCTATGCAAAAACCACTTCGCCACAGAAGACTCGATATTATTGGCATAGCAAGTTCTGCTCTTCTCCTTTCAAAACTTGCTAAAAGCTGTATTTAAAAGAACAGATTGGCCGGGGTAATTCACACCCTTCAATGCCAGATTAATGTTTAGGTTAGTGGGAATCACAGAGGAATTAGGGATGGAAACTTCTTTGCTGGTGGTAGAAGCGGTCTGGTGAATTTTTAGAGAGAAGAGGCCGTCGATGTTTGAATGTAGAAAATTGTTCTGGCTGCAGCCTGCAGTATGGACTTGTTCGTGTGTGTAGCTCCCAGTGTTCTGACAGCGCGACGTTTTGGGGAAGCATGTTATTTAGCAACTACCAGTGGGCTTCATGCGGCGGAGATTTTGTGGCTGTTAGCGGAGTTGATAACAGAGGGTCGTTAAGAGAAGCCTGCATGCAGTAGGCAAAGGAGTAATGTTTGCCGGCGGGGGACGTGCGGCGATTAACCTGTGCGGTAGTGAAAAGGAGTTAAAAAGAAGGAAGTGTGCGGATGCGGAAAGAATGGAATAATTGTGGTAGGCTGCCGGCTGAGTAGTTTGGTGAATGTTTGGTGTGGGTCCGGCGCTGCCGATTGGATGGTGGGGCTGCAGTGTGAGTCAGATAAAAAAAAAAAAAAAGAACATTAGTAGGATCCAATGGGACCAACTGGCATGTATAGAGGCGTGTAATGCAAAAGGGCTGTTTTTGGTAGCATCTCTCGCTTACGGCCATACCACCCTGAACACGCCCGATCTCGTCTGATCTCGGAAGCTAAGCAGGGTAGGGTCTGGTTAGTACTTGGATGGGAGACCACCTGGGAATACCAGGTGCTGTAAGCTTTTCTCACTTTTACTTTATACAGGGGGCGCTCCACTTCACGATTAATTTAAATCTATCACTCCCCTTCCATTTTACTATTTTATATATATATATATTTTTTCTCTCATTCATAAAGGCAGCTTTTAGAAACCGTTTTACTCTAAATACTTCCTTGTAATTCTAGGTGCTGTAAGCTGTTCGTGCCTTTATTCCACCAGGGCGCGATCTTCTCACAAACTTGAAGACTATCACTCCCCATTCACGTTTTACAACTTATTGTTAATGATAAAGAGACAGCTTTTTACACACAGTTTTAAACAAAGTACTGATATTATTCCTCTTCAACTGACCGCTTTGTTTTCTATGCAAAAACCACTTCGCCACAGAAGACTCGATATTATTGGCATAGCAAGTTCTGCTCTTCTCCTTTCAAAACTTGCTAAAAGCTGTATTTAAAAGAACAGATTGGCCGGGGTAATTCACACCCTTCAATGCCAGCTTAATGTTTAGGTTAGTGGGAATCACAGAGGAATTAGGGATGGAAACTTCTTTGCTGGTGGAAGAAGCGGTCTGGTGAATTTTTAGAGAGAAGAGGCCGTCGATGTTTGAATGTAGAAAATTGTTCTGGCTGCAGCCTGCAGTATAGACTTGTTGGTGTGTGTAGCTCCCAGTGTTCTGACAGCGCGACGTTTTGGGGAAGCATGTGATTCAGCAGCTACCAGTGGGCTTCGTGCGGCGGAGATTTTGTGGCTGTTAGCGGAGTTGATAACAGAGGGTCGTTAAGAGAAGCCTGCATGCAGTAGGCAAAGGAGTAATGTTTGCCGGCGGGGGACGTGCGGCGATAAACCTTTGCGGTAGTGAAAAGGAGTTAAAAAGAAGGAAGTGTGCGGATGCGGAAAGAATGGAATAATTGTGGTAGGCTGCCGGCTGAGTAGTTTGGTGAATGTTTGGTGTGGGTCCGGCGCTGCCGATTGGATGGTGGGGCTGCAGTGTGAGTCAGATAAAAAAAAAAAAAAGAACATTAGTAGGATCCAATGGGACCAACTGGCATGTATAGAGGCGTGTAATGCAAAAGGGCTGTTTTTGGTAGCATCTCTCGCTTACGGCCATACCACCCTGAACACGCCCGATCTCGTCTGATCTCGGAAGCTAAGCAGGGTAGGGTCTGGTTAGTACTTGGATGGGAGACCACCTGGGAATACCAGGTGCTGTAAGCTTTTCTCACTTTTACTTTATACAGGGGGCGCTCCACTTCACGATTAATTTAAATCTATCACTCCCCTTCCATTTTACTATTTTATATATATATATATTTTTTCTCTCATTCATAAAGGCAGCTTTTAGAAACCGTTTTACTCTAAATACTTCCTTGTAATTCTAGGTGCTGTAAGCTGTTCGTGCCTTTATTCCACCAGGGCGCGATCTTCTCACAAACTTGAAGACTATCACTCCCCATTCACGTTTTACAACTTATTGTTAATGATAAAGAGACAGCTTTTTACACACAGTTTTAAACAAAGTACTGATATTATTCCTCTTCAACTGACCGCTTTGTTTTCTATGCAAAAACCACTTCGCCACAGAAGACTCGATATTATTGGCATAGCAAGTTCTGCTCTTCTCCTTTCAAAACTTGCTAAAAGCTGTATTTAAAAGAACAGATTGGCCGGGGTAATTCACACCCTTCAATGCCAGCTTAATGTTTAGGTTAGTGGGAATCACAGAGGAATTAGGGATGGAAACTTCTTTGCTGGTGGAAGAAGCGGTCTGGTGAATTTTTAGAGAGAAGAGGCCGTCGATGTTTGAATGTAGAAAATTGTTCTGGCTGCAGCCTGCAGTATAGACTTGTTGGTGTGTGTAGCTCCCAGTGTTCTGACAGCGCGACGTTTTGGGGAAGCATGTGATTCAGCAGCTACCAGTGGGCTTCGTGCGGCGGAGATTTTGTGGCTGTTAGCGGAGTTGATAACAGAGGGTCGTTAAGAGAAGCCTGCATGCAGTAGGCAAAGGAGTAATGTTTGCCGGCGGGGGACGTGCGGCGATTAACCTGTGCGGTAGTGAAAAGGAGTTAAAAAGAAGGAAGTGTGCGGATGCGGAAAGAATGGAATAATTGTGGTAGGCTGCCGGCTGAGTAGTTTGGTGAATGTTTGGTGTGGGTCCGGCGCTGCCGATTGGATGGTGGGGCTGCAGTGTGAGTCAGATAAAAAAAAAAAAAAGAACATTAGTAGGATCCAATGGGACCAACTGGCATGTATAGAGGCGTGTAATGCAAAAGGGCTGTTTTTGGTAGCATCTCTCGCTTACGGCCATACCACCCTGAACACGCCCGATCTCGTCTGATCTCGGAAGCTAAGCAGGGTAGGGTCTGGTTAGTACTTGGATGGGAGACCACCTGGGAATACCAGGTGCTGTAAGCTTTTCTCACTTTTACTTTATACAGGGGGCGCTCCACTTCACGATTAATTTAAATCTATCACTCCCCTTCCATTTTACTATTTTATATATATATATATTTTTTCTCTCATTCATAAAGGCAGCTTTTAGAAACCGTTTTACTCTAAATACTTCCTTGTAATTCTAGGTGCTGTAAGCTGTTCGTGCCTTTATTCCACCAGGGCGCGATCTTCTCACAAACTTGAAGACTATCACTCCCCATTCACGTTTTACAACTTATTGTTAATGATAAAGAGACAGCTTTTTACACACAGTTTTAAACAAAGTACTGATATTATTCCTCTTCAACTGACCGCTTTGTTTTCTATGCAAAAACCACTTCGCCACAGAAGACTCGATATTATTGGCATAGCAAGTTCTGCTCTTCTCCTTTCAAAACTTGCTAAAAGCTGTATTTAAAAGAACAGATTGGCCGGGGTAATTCACACCCTTCAATGCCAGCTTAATGTTTAGGTTAGTGGGAATCACAGAGGAATTAGGGATGGAAACTTCTTTGCTGGTGGAAGAAGCGGTCTGGTGAATTTTTAGAGAGAAGAGGCCGTCGATGTTTGAATGTAGAAAATTGTTCTGGCTGCAGCCTGCAGTATAGACTTGTTGGTGTGTGTAGCTCCCAGTGTTCTGACAGCGCGACGTTTTGGGGAAGCATGTGATTCAGCAGCTACCAGTGGGCTTCGTGCGGCGGAGATTTTGTGGCTGTTAGCGGAGTTGATAACAGAGGGTCGTTAAGAGAAGCCTGCATGCAGTAGGCAAAGGAGTAATGTTTGCCGGCGGGGGACGTGCGGCGATTAACCTGTGCGGTAGTGAAAAGGAGTTAAAAAGAAGGAAGTGTGCGGATGCGGAAAGAATGGAATAATTGTGGTAGGCTGCCGGCTGAGTAGTTTGGTGAATGTTTGGTGTGGGTCCGGCGCTGCCGATTGGATGGTGGGGCTGCAGTGTGAGTCAGATAAAAAAAAAAAAAAGAACATTAGTAGGATCCAATGGGACCAACTGGCATGTATAGAGGCGTGTAATGCAAAAGGGCTGTTTTTGGTAGCATCTCTCGCTTACGGCCATACCACCCTGAACACGCCCGATCTCGTCTGATCTCGGAAGCTAAGCAGGGTAGGGTCTGGTTAGTACTTGGATGGGAGACCACCTGGGAATACCAGGTGCTGTAAGCTTTTCTCACTTTTACTTTATACAGGGGGCGCTCCACTTCACGATTAATTTAAATCTATCACTCCCCTTCCATTTTACTATTTTATATATATATATATTTTTTCTCTCATTCATAAAGGCAGCTTTTAGAAACCGTTTTACTCTAAATACTTCCTTGTAATTCTAGGTGCTGTAAGCTGTTCGTGCCTTTATTCCACCAGGGCGCGATCTTCTCACAAACTTGAAGACTATCACTCCCCATTCACGTTTTACAACTTATTGTTAATGATAAAGAGACAGCTTTTTACACACAGTTTTAAACAAAGTACTGATATTATTCCTCTTCAACTGACCGCTTTGTTTTCTATGCAAAAACCACTTCGCCACAGAAGACTCGATATTATTGGCATAGCAAGTTCTGCTCTTCTCCTTTCAAAACTTGCTAAAAGCTGTATTTAAAAGAACAGATTGGCCGGGGTAATTCACACCCTTCAATGCCAGCTTAATGTTTAGGTTAGTGGGAATCACAGAGGAATTAGGGATGGAAACTTCTTTGCTGGTGGAAGAAGCGGTCTGGTGAATTTTTAGAGAGAAGAGGCCGTCGATGTTTGAATGTAGAAAATTGTTCTGGCTGCAGCCTGCAGTATAGACTTGTTGGTGTGTGTAGCTCCCAGTGTTCTGACAGCGCGACGTTTTGGGGAAGCATGTGATTCAGCAGCTACCAGTGGGCTTCGTGCGGCGGAGATTTTGTGGCTGTTAGCGGAGTTGATAACAGAGGGTCGTTAAGAGAAGCCTGCATGCAGTAGGCAAAGGAGTAATGTTTGCCGGCGGGGGACGTGCGGCGATTAACCTGTGCGGTAGTGAAAAGGAGTTAAAAAGAAGGAAGTGTGCGGATGCGGAAAGAATGGAATAATTGTGGTAGGCTGCCGGCTGAGTAGTTTGGTGAATGTTTGGTGTGGGTCCGGCGCTGCCGATTGGATGGTGGGGCTGCAGTGTGAGTCAGATAAAAAAAAAAAAAAGAACATTAGTAGGATCCAATGGGACTAACTGGCATGTATAGACGCGTGTAATGCAAAAGGGCTGTTTTTGGTAGCGTCTCTCGCTTATGGCTATACCACCCTGAACACGCCTGATCTCATCTGATCTCGTAAGCTACGCAGGGTAGGGTCTGGTTAGTACTTGGATGGGAGACCTCCTGGGAATACCAGGTGCTGTAAGCTTTTCTCACTTTTACTTTATACAGGGGGCGCTCCACTTAACGATTAATTTAAATCTATCACTCCCCTTCCATTTTACTATTTTATATATATATATATTTTTCTCTCATTCATAAAGGCAGCTTTTAGAAACCGTTTTACTCTAAATACTTTCTTGTAATTCTAGGTGCTGTAAGCTGTTCGTGCCTTTATTCCACCAGGGCGCGATCTTCTCACAAACTTGAAGACTATCACTCCCCATTCACGTTTTACAACTTATTGTTAATGATAAAGAGACAGCTTTTTACACACAGTTTTAAACAAAGTACTGATATTATTCCTCTTCAACTGACCGCTTTGTTTTCTATGCAAAAACCACTTCGCCACAGAAGACTCGATATTATTGGCATAGCAAGTTCTGCTCTTCTCCTTTCAAAACTTGCTAAAAGCTGTATTTAAAAGAACAGATTGGCCGGGGTAATTCACACCCTTCAATGCCAGCTTAATGTTTAGGTTAGTGGGAATCACAGAGGAATTAGGGATGGAAACTTCTTTGCTGGTGGAAGAAGCGGTCTGGTGAATTTTTAGAGAGAAGAGGCCGTCGATGTTTGAATGTAGAAAATTGTTCTGGCTGCAGCCTGCAGTATAGACTTGTTGGTGTGTGTAGCTCCCAGTGTTCTGACAGCGCGACGTTTTGGGGAAGCATGTGATTCAGCAGCTACCAGTGGGCTTCGTGCGGCGGAGATTTTGTGGCTGTTAGCGGAGTTGATAACAGAGGGTCGTTAAGAGAAGCCTGCATGCAGTAGGCAAAGGAGTAATGTTTGCCGGCGGGGGACGTGCGGCGATTAACCTGTGCGGTAGTGAAAAGGAGTTAAAAAGAAGGAAGTGTGCGGATGCGGAAAGAATGGAATAATTGTGGTAGGCTGCCGGCTGAGTAGTTTGGTGAATGTTTGGTGTGGGTCCGGCGCTGCCGATTGGATGGTGGGGCTGCAGTGTGAGTCAGATAAAAAAAAAAAAAAAACCAGGAGTAGGATCCAATGGGACTAACTGGCATGTATAGACGCGTGTAATGCAAAAGGGCTGTTTTTGGTAGCGTCTCTCGCTTATGGCTATACCACCCTGAACACGCCTGATCTCATCTGATCTCGTAAGCTACGCAGGGTAGGGTCTGGTTAGTACTTGGATGGGAGACCTCCTGGGAATACCAGGTGCTGTAAGCTTTTCTCACTTTTACTTTATACAGGGGGCGCTCCACTTAACGATTAATTTAAATCTATCACTCCCCTTCCATTTTACTATTTTATATATATATATATTTTTCTCTCATTCATAAAGGCAGCTTTTAGAAACCGTTTTACTCTAAATACTTCCTTGTAATTCTAGGTGCTGTAAGCTGTTCGTGCCTTTATTCCACCAGGGCGCGATCTTCTCACAAACTTGAAGACTATCACTCCCCATTCACGTTTTACAACTTATTGTTAATGATAAAGAGACAGCTTTTTACACACAGTTTTAAACAAAGTACTGATATTATTCCTCTTCAACTGACCGCTTTGTTTTCTATGCAAAAACCACTTCGCCACAGAAGACTCGATATTATTGGCATAGCAAGTTCTGCTCTTCTCCTTTCAAAACTTGCTAAAAGCTGTATTTAAAAGAACAGATTGGCCGGGGTAATTCACACCCTTCAATGCCAGCTTAATGTTTAGGTTAGTGGGAATCACAGAGGAATTAGGGATGGAAACTTCTTTGCTGGTGGAAGAAGCGGTCTGGTGAATTTTTAGAGAGAAGAGGCCGTCGATGTTTGAATGTAGAAAATTGTTCTGGCTGCAGCCTGCAGTATAGACTTGTTGGTGTGTGTAGCTCCCAGTGTTCTGACAGCGCGACGTTTTGGGGAAGCATGTGATTCAGCAGCTACCAGTGGGCTTCGTGCGGCGGAGATTTTGTGGCTGTTAGCGGAGTTGATAACAGAGGGTCGTTAAGAGAAGCCTGCATGCAGTAGGCAAAGGAGTAATGTTTGCCGGCGGGGGACGTGCGGCGATTAACCTGTGCGGTAGTGAAAAGGAGTTAAAAAGAAGGAAGTGTGCGGATGCGGAAAGAATGGAATAATTGTGGTAGGCTGCCGGCTGAGTAGTTTGGTGAATGTTTGGTGTGGGTCCGGCGCTGCCGATTGGATGGTGGTGCTGCAGTGTGAGTCAGATAAAAAAAAAAAAAAAACCAGGAGTAGGATCCAATGGGACTAACTGGCATGTATAGACGCGTGTAATGCAAAAGGGCTGTTTTTGGTAGCGTCTCTCGCTTATGGCTATACCACCCTGAACACGCCTGATCTCATCTGATCTCGTAAGCTACGCAGGGTAGGGTCTGGTTAGTACTTGGATGGGAGACATCCTGGGAATACCAGGTGCTGTAAGCTTTTTTCACTTTAACTTTATACAGGGGGCGCTCCACTTAACGATTAATTTAAATCTATCACTCCCCTTCCATTTTACTATTTTATATATATATATATTTTTCTCTCATTCATAAAGGTAGCTTTTACACACCGTTTTACTCTAAATACTTCCTGGTAATTCAAGGTGCTCTAAGCTGTTCGTGCCTTTATTCCACCAGGGCGCGATCTTCTCACAAACTTGAAGACTGCCACTCCCCATTCACGTTTTACAACTTATTGTTAATGATAAAGAGACAGCTTTTTACACACAGTTTTAAACAAAGTACTGATATTATTCCTCTTCAACTGACCGCTTTGTTTTCTATGCAAAAACCACTTCGCCACAGAAGACTCGATATTATTGGCATAGCAAGTTCTGCTCTTCTCCTTTCAAAACTTGCTAAAAGCTGTATTTAAAAGAACAGATTGGCCGGGGTAATTCACACCCTTCAATGCCAGCTTAATGTTTAGGTTAGTGGGAGTCACAGAGGAATTAGGGATGGAAACTTCTTTGCTGGTGGTAGAAGCGGTCTGGTGAATTTTTAGAGAGAAGAGGCCGTCGATGTTTGAATGTAGAAAATTGTTCTGGCTGCAGCCTGCATTATGGACTTGTTGGTGTGTGTAGCTCCCAGTGTTCTGACAGCGCGACGTTTTGGGGAAGCGTGATTCAGCAGCTACCAGTGGGCTTCGTGCGGCGGAGATTTTGTGGCTGTTAGCGGAGTTGATAACAGAGGGTCGTTAAGGGAAGCCTGCATGCAGTAGGCAAAGGAGTAATGTTTGCCGGCGGGGGACGTGCGGCGATTAACCTGTGCGGTAGTGAAAAGGAGTTAAAAAGAAGGAAGTGTGCGGATGCGGAAAGAATGGAATAATTGTGGTAGGCTGCCGGCTGAGTAGTTTGGTGAATGTTTGGTGTGGGTCCGGCGCTGCCGATTGGATGGTGGGGCTGCAGTGTGAGTCAGATAAAAAAAAAAAAAAAACCAGGAGTAGGATCCAATGGGACTAACTGGCATGTATAGACGCGTGTAATGCAAAAGGGCTGTTTTTGGTAGCATCTCTCACTTACGGCCATACCACCCTGAACACGCCCGATCTCGTCTGATCTCGGAAGCTAAGCAGGGTAGGGTCTGGTTAGTACTTGGATGGGAGACCTCCTGGGAATACCAGGTGCTGTAAGCTTTTCTCACTTTTACTTTATACAGGGGGCGCTCCACTTCACGATTAATTTAAATCTATCACTCCCCTTCCATTTTACTATTTTATACATATATATATATTTTTCTCTCATTCATAAAGGCAGCTTTTACACACCGTTTTACTCCAAATACTTCCTGGTAATTCTAGGTGCTGTAAGCTGTTCGTGCCTTTATTCCACCAGGGCGCGATCTTCTCACAAACTTGAAGACTGTCACTCCCCATTCACGTTTTACAACTTATTGTTAATGATAAAGAGACAGCTTTTTACACACAGTTTTAAACAAAGTACTGATATTATTCCTCTTCAACTGACCGCTTTGTTTTCTATGCATGAAACCACTTCGCCACAGAAGACTCGATATTATTGGCATAGCAAGTTCTGCTCTTCTCCTTTCAAAACTTGCTAAAAGCTGTATTTAAAAGAACAGATTGGCCGGGGTAATTCACACCCTTCAATGCCAGCTTAATGTTTAGGTTAGTGGGAATCACAGAGGAATTAGGGATGGAAACTTCTTTGCTGGTGGTAGAAGCGGTCTGGTGAATTTTTAGAGAGAAGAGGCCGTCGATGTTTGAATGTAGAAAATTGTTCTGGCTGCAGCCTGCAGTATGGACTTGTTGGTGTGTGTAGCTCCCAGTGTTCTGACAGCGCGACGTTTTGGGGAAGCATGTGATTCAGCAGCTACCAGTGGGCTTCGTGCGGCGGAGATTTTGTGGCTGTTAGCGGAGTTGATAACAGAGGGTCGTTAAGAGAAGCCTGCATGCAGTAGGCAAAGGAGTAATGTTTGCCGGCGGGGGACGTGCGGCGATTAACCTGTGCGGTAGTGAAAAGGAGTTAAAAAGAAGGAAGTGTGCGGATGCGGAAAGAATGGAATAATTGTGGTAGGCTGCCGGCTGAGTAGTTTGGTGAATGTTTGGTGTGGGTCCGGCGCTGCCGATTGGATGGTGGTGCTGCAGTGTGAGTCAGATAAAAAAAAAAAAAAAACCAGGAGTAGGATCCAATGGGACCAACTGGCATGTATAGAGGCGTGTAATGCAAAAGGGCTGTTTTTGGTCGCGTCTCTCGCTTATGGCCATACCACCCTGAACACACCCGATCTCATCCGATCTCGGAAGCCAAGCAGGGTAGGGTCTGGTTAGTACTTGGATGGGAGACCTCCTGGGAATACCAGGTGCTGTAAGCTTTTCTCACTTTTACTTTATACAGGGGGCGCTCCACTTCACGATTAATTTAAATCTATCACTCCCCTTCCATTTTACTATTTTATATATATATATATTTTTCTCTCATTCATAAAGGCAGCTTTTACACACCGTTTTACTCCAAATACTTCCTGGTAATTCTAGGTGCTGTAAGCTGTTCGTGCCTTTATTCCACCAGGGCGCGATCTTCTCACAAACTTGAAGACTGTTTCTCCCCATTCACGTTTTACAACTTATTGTTAATGATAAAGAGACAGCTTTTTACACACAGTTTTAAACAAAGTACTGATATTTTTCCTCTTCAACTGACCGCTTTGTTTTCTATGCAAAAACCACTTCGCCACAGAAGACTCAATATTATTGGCATAGCAAGTTCTGCTCTTCTCCTTTCAAAACTTGCTAAAAGCTGTATTTAAAAGAACAGATTGGCCGGGGTAATTCACACCCTTCAATGCCAGCTTAATGTTTAGGTTAGTGGGAATCACAGAGGAATTAGGGATGGAAACTTCTTTGCTGGTGGTAGAAGCGGTCTGGTGAATTTTTAGAGAGAAGAGGCCGTCGATGTTTGAATGTAGAAAATTGTTCTGGCTGCAGCCTGCAGTATGGACTTGTTGGTGTGTGTAGCTCCCAGTGTTCTGACAGCGCGACGTTTTGGGGAAGCATGTGATTCAGCAGCTACCAGTGGGCTTCGTGCGGCGGAGATTTTGTGGCTGTTAGCGGAGTTGATAACAGAGGGTCGTTAAGAGAAGCCTGCATGCAGTAGGCAAAGGAGTAATGTTTGCCGGCGGGGGACGTGCGGCGATTAACCTGTGCGGTAGTGAAAAGGAGTTAAAAAGAAGGAAGTGTGTGGATGCGGAAAGAATGGAATAATTGTGGTAGGCTGCCGGCTGAGTAGTTTGGTGAATGTTTGGTGTGGGTCCGGCGCTGCCGATTGGATGGTGGTGCTGCAGTGTGAGTCAGATAAAAAAAAAAAAAAAACCAGGAGTAGGATCCAATGGGACTAACTGGCATGTATAGACGCGTGTAATGCAAAAGGGCTGTTTTTGGTCGCGTCTCTCGCTTATGGCCATACCACCCTGAACACACCCGATCTCATCCGATCTCGGAAGCCAAGCAGGGTAGGGTCTGGTTAGTACTTGGATGGGAGACCTCCTGGGAATACCAGGTGCTGTAAGCTTTTCTCACTTTTACTTTATACAGGGGGCGCTCCACTTCACGATTAATTTAAATCTATCACTCCCCTTCCATTTTACTATTTTATATATATATATATTTTTCTCTCATTCATAAAGGCAGCTTTTACACACCGTTTTACTCCAAATACTTCCTGGTAATTCTAGGTGCTGTAAGCTGTTCGTGCCTTTATTCCACCAGGGCGCGATCTTCTCACAAACTTGAAGACTGTTTCTCCCCATTCACGTTTTACAACTTATTGTTAATGATAAAGAGACAGCTTTTTACACACAGTTTTAAACAAAGTACTGATATTTTTCCTCTTCAACTGACCGCTTTGTTTTCTATGCAAAAACCACTTCGCCACAGAAGACTCAATATTATTGGCATAGCACGTTCTGCTCTTCTCCTTTCAAAACTTGCTAAAAGCTGTATTTAAAAGAACAGATTGGCCGGGGTAATTCACACCCTTCAATGCCAGCTTAATGTTTAGGTTAGTGGGAATCACAGAGGAATTAGGGATGTAAACTTCTTTGCTGGTGGTAGAAGCAGTCTGGTGAATTTTTAGAGAGAAGAGGCCGTCGATGTTTGAATGTAGAAAATTGTTCTGGCTGCAGCCTGCAGTATGGACTTGTTGGTGTGTGTAGCTCCCAGTGTTCTGACAGCGCGACGTTTTGGGGAAGCATGTGATTCAGCAGCTACCAGTGGGCTTCGTGCGGCGGAGATTTTGTGGCTGTTAGCGGAGTTGATAACAGAGGGTCGTTAAGAGAAGCCTGCATGCAGTAGGCAAAGGAGTAATGTTTGCCGGCGGGGGACGTGCGGCGATTAACCTGTGCGGTAGTGAAAAGGAGTTAAAAAGAAGGAAGTGTGCGGATGCGGAAAGAATGGAATAATTGTGGTAGGCTGCCGGCTGAGTAGTTTGGTGAATGTTTGGTGTGGGTCCGGCGCTGCCGATTGGATGGTGGTGCTGCAGTGTGAGTCAGATAAAAAAAAAAAAAGAACATTAGTAGTATCCAATGGGACTAACTGGCATGTATAGACGCGTGTAATGCAAAAGGGCTGTTTTTGGTAGCATCTTCCGCTTACGGCCATACCACCCTGAACACGCCCGATCTCGTCTGATCTCAGAAGCTAAGCAGGGTAGGTTCTGGTTAGTACTTGGATGGGAGACCACCTGGGAATACCAGGTGCTGTAAGCTTTTCTCACTTTTAATTTATACAGGGTGCGCTCCACTTCACGATTAATTTAAATCTATCACTCCCCTTCCATTTTACTATTTTATATATATATATTTTTTTTTTCTCTCATTCCTAAAGGCAGCTTTTAGAAATCGTTTTACTCTAAATACTTCCTAGTAATTCTAGGTGCTGTAAGCTGTTCGTGCCTTTATTCCACCAGGGCGCGATCTTCTCACAAACTTGAAGACTGTCACTCCCCATTCACGTTTTACAACTTATTGTTAATGATAAAGAGACAGCTTTTTACACACAGTTTTAAACAAAGTACTGATATTTTTCCTCTTCAACTGACCGCTTTGTTTTCTATGCAAAAACCACTTCGCCACAGAAGACTCAATATTATTGGCATAGCAAGTTCTGCTCTTCTCCTTTCAAAACTTGCTAAAAGCTGTATTTAAAAGAACAGATTGGCCGGGGTAATTCACACCCTTCAATGCCAGCCTAATGTTTAGGTTAGTGGGAATCACAGAGGAATTAGGGATGGAAACTTCTTTGCTGGTGGTAGAAGCAGTCTGGTGAATTTTTAGAGAGAAGAGGCCGTCGATGTTTGAATGTAGAAAATTGTTCTGGCTGCAGCCTGCAGTATGGACTTGTTGGTGTGTGTAGCTCCCAGTGTTCTGACAGCGCGACGTTTTGGGGAAGCATGTGATTCAGCAGCTACCAGTGGGCTTCGTGCGGCGGAGATTTTGTGGCTGTTAGCGGAGTTGATAACAGAGGGTCGTTAAGAGAAGCCTGCATGCAGTAGGCAAAGGAGTAATGTTTGCCGGCGGGGGACGTGCGGCGATTAACCTGTGCGGTAGTGAAAAGGAGTTAAAAAGAAGGAAGTGTGCGGATGCGGAAAGAATGGAATAATTGTGGTAGGCTGCCGGCTGAGTAGTTTGGTGAATGTTTGGTGTGGGTCCGGCGCTGCCGATTGGATGGTGGTGCTGCAGTGTGAGTCAGATAAAAAAAAAAAAAAAACCAGGAGTAGGATCCAATGGGACTAACTGGCATGTATAGACGCGTGTAATGCAAAAGGGCTGTTTTTGGTAGCATCTTCCGGTTACGGCCATACCACCCTGAACACGCCCGATCTCGTCTGATCTCAGAAGCTAAGCAGGGTAGGTTCTGGTTAGTACTTGGATGGGAGACCACTTGGGAATACCAGGTGCTGTAAGCTTTTCTCACTTTTAATTTATACAGGGGGCGCTCCACTTCACGATTAATTTAAATCTATCACTCCCCTTCCATTTTACTATTTTATATATATATATATTTTTTTTCTCTCATTCCTAAAGGCAGCTTTTAGAAATCGTTTTACTCTAAATACTTCCTAGTAATTCTAGGTGCTGTAAGCTGTTCGTGCCTTTATTCCACCAGGGCGCGATCTTCTCACAAACTTGAAGACTGTCACTCCCCATTCACGTTTTACAACTTATTGTTAATGATAAAGAGACAGCTTTTTACACACAGTTTTAAACAAAGTACTGATATTTTTCCTCTTCAACTGACCGCTTTGTTTTCTATGCAAAAACCACTTCGCCACAGAAGACTCAATATTATTGGCATAGCAAGTTCTGCTCTTCTCCTTTCAAAACTTGCTAAAAGCTGTATTTAAAAGAACAGATTGGCCGGGGTAATTCACACCCTTCAATGCCAGCTTAATGTTTAGGTTAGTGGGAATCACAGAGGAATTAGGGATGGAAACTTCTTTGCTGGTGGTAGAAGCAGTCTGGTGAATTTTTAGAGAGAAGAGGCCGTCGATGTTTGAATGTAGAAAATTGTTCTGGCTGCAGCCTGCAGTATGGACTTGTTGGTGTGTGTAGCTCCCAGTGTTCTGACAGCGCGACGTTTTGGGGAAGCATGTGATTCAGCAGCTACCAGTGGGCTTCGTGCGGCGGAGATTTTGTGGCTGTTAGCGGAGTTGATAACAGAGGGTCGTTAAGAGAAGCCTGCATGCAGTAGGCAAAGGAGTAATGTTTGCCGGCGGGGGACGTGCGGCGATTAACCTGTGCGGTAGTGAAAAGGAGTTAAAAAGAAGGAAGTGTGCGGATGCGGAAAGAATGGAATAATTGTGGTAGGCTGCCGGCTGAGTAGTTTGGTGAATGTTTGGTGTGGGTCCGGCGCTGCCGATTGGATGGTGGTGCTGCAGTGTGAGTCAGATAAAAAAAAAAAAAAACCAGGAGTAGGATCCAATGGGACTAACTGGCATGTATAGACGCGTGTAATGCAAAAGGGCTGTTTTTGGTAGCATCTTCCGCTTACGGCCATACCACCCTGAACACGCCCGATCTCGTCTGATCTCAGAAGCTAAGCAGGGTAGGTTTTGGTTAGTACTTGGATGGGAGACCACCTGGGAATACCAGGTGCTGTAAGCTTTTCTCACTTTTAATTTATACAGGGGGCGCTCCACTTCACGATTAATTTAAATCTATCACTCCCCTTCCATTTTACTATTTTATATATATATATATTTTTTTTCTCTCATTCCTAAAGGCAGCTTTTAGAAATCGTTTTACTCTAAATACTTCCTAGTAATTCTAGGTGCTGTAAGCTGTTCGTGCCTTTATTCCACCAGGGCGCGATCTTCTCACAAACTTGAAGACTGTCACTCCCCATTCACGTTTTACAACTTATTGTTAATGATAAAGAGACAGCTTTTTACACACAGTTTTAAACAAAGTACTGACATTATTCCTCTTCAACTGACCGCTTTGTTTTCTATGCAAAAACCACTTCGCCACAGAAGACTCGATATTATTGGCATAGCAAGTTCTGCTCTTCTCCTTTCAAAACTTGCTAAAAGCTGTATTTAAAAGAACAGATTGGCCGGGGTAATTCACACCCTTCAATGCCAGCTTAATGTTTAGGTTAGTGGGAATCACAGAGGAATTAGGGATGGAAACTTCTTTGCTGGTGGTAGAAGCGGTCTGGTGAATTTTTAGAGAGAAGAGGCCGTCGATGTTTGAATGTAGAAAATTGTTCTGGCTGCAGCCTGCAGTATGGACTTGTTGGTGTGTGTAGCTCCCAGTGTTCTGACAGCGCGACGTTTTGGGGAAGCATGTGATTCAGCAGCTACCAGTGGGCTTCGTGCGGCGGAGATTTTGTGGCTGTTAGCGGAGTTGATAACAGAGGGTCGTTAAGAGAAGCCTACATGCAGTAGGCAAAGGAGTAATGTTTGCCGGCGGGGGACGTGCGGCGATTACCCTGTGCGGTAGTGAAAAGGAGTTAAAAAGAAGGAAGTGTGCGGATGCGGAAAGAATGGAATAATTGTGGTAGGCTGCCGGCTGAGTAGTTTGGTGAATGTTTGGTGTGGGTCCGGCGCTGCCGATTGGATGGTGGGGCTGCAGTGTGAGTCAGATAAAAAAAAAAAAAAAAAACAGGAGTAGGATCCAATGGGACTAACTGGCATGTATAGACGCGTGTAATGCAAAAGGGCTGTTTTTGGTAGCGTCTCTCACTTATGGCCATACCACCCTGAACACGCCCGATCTCATCCGATCTCGAAAGCCAAGCAGGGTAGGGTCTGGTTAGTACTTGGATGGGAGACCTCCTGGGAATACCAGGTGCTGTAAGCTTTTCTCACTTTTACTTTATACAGGGGGCGCTCCACTTCACGATTAATTTAAATCTATCACTCCCCTTCCGTTTTACTATTTTATATATATATATATTTTTTCTTTCATTCCTAAAGGCAGCTTTTAGAAATCGTTTTACTCTAAATACTTCCTAGTAATTCTAGGTGCTGTAAGCTGTTCGTGCCTTTATTCCACCAGGGCGCGATCTTCTCACAAACTTGAAGACTGTCACTCCCCATTCACGTTTTACAACTTATTGTTAATGATAAAGAGACAGCTTTTTACACACAGTTTTAAACAAAGTACTGATATTTTTCCTCTTCAACTGACCGCTTTGTTTTCTATGCAAAAACCACTTCGCCACAGAAGACTCAATATTATTGGCATAGCAAGTTCTGCTCTTCTCCTTTCAAAACTTGCTAAAAGCTGTATTTAAAAGAACAGATTGGCCGGGGTAATTCACACCCTTCAATGCCAGCTTAATGTTTAGGTTAGTGGGAATCACAGAGGAATTAGGGATGGAAACTTCTTTGCTGGTGGTAGAAGCAGTCTGGTGAATTTTTAGAGAGAAGAGGCCGTCGATGTTTGAATGTAGAAAATTGTTCTGGCTGCAGCCTGCAGTATGGACTTGTTGGTGTGTGTAGCTCCCAGTGTTCTGACAGCGCGACGTTTTGGGGAAGCATGTGATTCAGCAGCTACCAGTGGGCTTCGTGCGGCGGAGATTTTGTGGCTGTTAGCGGAGTTGATAACAGAGGGTCGTTAAGAGAAGCCTGCATGCAGTAGGCAAAGGAGTAATGTTTGCCGGCGGGGGACGTGCGGCGATTAACCTGTGCGGTAGTGAAAAGGAGTTAAAAAGAAGGAAGTGTGCGGATGCGGAAAGAATGGAATAATTGTGGTAGGCTGCCGGCTGAGTAGTTTGGTGAATGTTTGGTGTGGGTCCGGCGCTGCCGATTGGATGGTGGTGCTGCAGTGTGAGTCAGATAAAAAAAAAAAAAAAACCAGGAGTAGGATCCAATGGGACTAACTGGCATGTATAGACGCTTGTAATGCAAAAGGGCTGTTTTTGGTAGCATCTTCCGCTTACGGCCATACCACCCTGAACATGCCCGATCTCGTCTGATCTCAGAAGCTAAGCAGGGTAGGTTCTGGTTAGTACTTGGATGGGAGACCACCTGGGAATACCAGGTGCTGTAAGCCTTTCTCACTTTTACTTTATACAGGGGGCGCTCCACTTCACGATTAATTTAAATCTATCACTCCCCTTCCATTTTACTATTTTATATATATATATTTTTTTTTTCTCTCATTCCTAAAGGCAGCTTTTAGAAATCGTTTTACTCTAAATACTTCCTAGTAATTCTAGGTGCTGTAAGCTGTTCGTGCCTTTATTCCACCAGGGCGCGATCTTCTCACAAACTTGAAGACTGTCACTCCCCATTCACGTTTTACAACTTATTGTTAATGATAAAGAGACAGCTTTTTACACACAGTTTTAAACAAAGTACTGACATTATTCCTCTTCAACTGACCGCTTTGTTTTCTATGCAAAAACCACTTCGCCACAGAAGACTCGATATTATTGGCATAGCAAGTTCTGCTCTTCTCCTTTCAAAACTTGCTAAAAGCTGTATTTAAAAGAACAGATTGGCCGGGGTAATTCACACCCTTCAATGCCAGCTTAATGTTTAGGTTAGTGGGAATCACAGAGGAATTAGGGATGGAAACTTCTTTGCTGGTGGTAGAAGCGGTCTGGTGAATTTTTAGAGAGAAGAGGCCGTCGATGTTTGAATGTAGAAAATTGTTCTGGCTGCAGCCTGCAGTATGGACTTGTTGGTGTGTGTAGCTCCCAGTGTTCTGACAGCGCGACGTTTTGGGGAAGCATGTGATTCAGCAGCTACCAGTGGGCTTCGTGCGGCGGAGATTTTGTGGCTGTTAGCGGAGTTGATAACAGAGGGTCGTTAAGAGAAGCCTGCATGCAGTAGGCAAAGGAGTAATGTTTGCCGGCGGGGGACGTGCGGCGATTACCCTGTGCGGTAGTGAAAAGGAGTTAAAAAGAAGGAAGTGTGCGGATGCGGAAAGAATGGAATAATTGTGGTAGGCTGCCGGCTGAGTAGTTTGGTGAATGTTTGGTGTGGGTCCGGCGCTGCCGATTGGATGGTGGGGCTGCAGTGTGAGTCAGATAAAAAAAAAAAAAAAACCAGGAGTAGGATCCAATGGGACTAACTGGCATGTATAGACGCTTGTAATGCAAAAGGGCTGTTTTTGGTAGCATCTTCCGCTTACGGCCATACCACCCTGAACACGCCCGATCTCGTCTGATCTCAGAAGCTAAGCAGGGTAGGTTCTGGTTAGTACTTGGATGGGAGACCACCTGGGAATACCAGGTGCTGTAAGCTTTTCTCACTTTTAATTTATACAGGGGGCGCTCCACTTCACGATTAATTTAAATCTATCACTCCCCTTCCATTTTACTATTTTATATATATATATATTTTTTTTCTCTCATTCCTAAAGGCAGCTTTTAGAAATCGTTTTACTCTAAATACTTCCTAGTAATTCTAGGTGCTGTAAGCTGTTCGTGCCTTTATTCCACCAGGGCGCGATCTTCTCACAAACTTGAAGACTGTCACTCCCCATTCACGTTTTACAACTTATTGTTAATGATAAAGAGACAGCTTTTTACACACAGTTTTAAACAAAGTACTGACATTATTCCTCTTCAACTGACCGCTTTGTTTTCTATGCAAAAACCACTTCGCCACAGAAGACTCGATATTATTGGCATAGCAAGTTCTGCTCTTCTCCTTTCAAAACTTGCTAAAAGCTGTATTTAAAAGAACAGATTGGCCGGGGTAATTCACACCCTTCAATGCCAGCTTAATGTTTAGGTTAGTGGGAATCACAGAGGAATTAGGGATGGAAACTTCTTTGCTGGTGGTAGAAGCGGTCTGGTGAATTTTTAGAGAGAAGAGGCCGTCGATGTTTGAATGTAGAAAATTGTTCTGGCTGCAGCCTGCAGTATGGACTTGTTGGTGTGTGTAGCTCCCAGTGTTCTGACAGCGCGACGTTTTGGGGAAGCATGTGATTCAGCAGCTACCAGTGGGCTTCGTGCGGCGGAGATTTTGTGGCTGTTAGCGGAGTTGATAACAGAGGGTCGTTAAGAGAAGCCTGCATGCAGTAGGCAAAGGAGTAATGTTTGCCGGCGGGGGACGTGCGGCGATTACCCTGTGCGGTAGTGAAAAGGAGTTAAAAAGAAGGAAGTGTGCGGATGCGGAAAGAATGGAATAATTGTGGTAGGCTGCCGGCTGAGTAGTTTGGTGAATGTTTGGTGTGGGTCCGGCGCTGCCGATTGGATGGTGGGGCTGCAGTGTGAGTCAGATAAAAAAAAAAAAAAAACCAGGAGTAGGATCCAATGGGACTAACTGGCATGTATAGACGCTTGTAATGCAAAAGGGCTGTTTTTGGTAGCATCTTCCGCTTACGGCCATACCACCCTGAACACGCCCGATCTCGTCTGATCTCAGAAGCTAAGCAGGGTAGGTTCTGGTTAGTACTTGGATGGGAGACCACCTGGGAATACCAGGTGCTGTAAGCTTTTCTCACTTTTAATTTATACAGGGGGCGCTCCACTTCACGATTAATTTAAATCTATCACTCCCCTTCCATTTTACTATTTTATATATATATATATTTTTTTTCTCTCATTCCTAAAGGCAGCTTTTAGAAATCGTTTTACTCTAAATACTTCCTAGTAATTCTAGGTGCTGTAAGCTGTTCGTGCCTTTATTCCACCAGGGCGCGATCTTCTCACAAACTTGAAGACTGTCACTCCCCATTCACGTTTTACAACTTATTGTTAATGATAAAGAGACAGCTTTTTACACACAGTTTTAAACAAAGTACTGACATTATTCCTCTTCAACTGACCGCTTTGTTTTCTATGCAAAAACCACTTCGCCACAGAAGACTCGATATTATTGGCATAGCAAGTTCTGCTCTTCTCCTTTCAAAACTTGCTAAAAGCTGTATTTAAAAGAACAGATTGGCCGGGGTAATTCACACCCTTCAATGCCAGCTTAATGTTTAGGTTAGTGGGAATCACAGAGGAATTAGGGATGGAAACTTCTTTGCTGGTGGTAGAAGCGGTCTGGTGAATTTTTAGAGAGAAGAGGCCGTCGATGTTTGAATGTAGAAAATTGTTCTGGCTGCAGCCTGCAGTATGGACTTGTTGGTGTGTGTAGCTCCCAGTGTTCTGACAGCGCGACGTTTTGGGGAAGCATGTGATTCAGCAGCTACCAGTGGGCTTCGTGCGGCGGAGATTTTGTGGCTGTTAGCGGAGTTGATAACAGAGGGTCGTTAAGAGAAGCCTGCATGCAGTAGGCAAAGGAGTAATGTTTGCCGGCGGGGGACGTGCGGCGATTACCCTGTGCGGTAGTGAAAAGGAGTTAAAAAGAAGGAAGTGTGCGGATGCGGAAAGAATGGAATAATTGTGGTAGGCTGCCGGCTGAGTAGTTTGGTGAATGTTTGGTGTGGGTCCGGCGCTGCCGATTGGATGGTGGGGCTGCAGTGTGAGTCAGATAAAAAAAAAAAAAAAACCAGGAGTAGGATCCAATGGGACTAACTGGCATGTATAGACGCTTGTAATGCAAAAGGGCTGTTTTTGGTAGCATCTTCCGCTTACGGCCATACCACCCTGAACACGCCCGATCTCGTCTGATCTCAGAAGCTAAGTAGGGTAGGTTCTGGTTAGTACTTGGATGGGAGACCACCTGGGAATACCAGGTGCTGTAAGCTTTTCTCACTTTTAATTTATACAGGGGGCGCTCCACTTCACGATTAATTTAAATCTATCACTCCCCTTCCATTTTACTATTTTATATATATATATATTTTTTTTCTCTCATTCCTAAAGGCAGCTTTTAGAAATCGTTTTACTCTAAATACTTCCTAGTAATTCTAGGTGCTGTAAGCTGTTCGTGCCTTTATTCCACCAGGGCGCGATCTTCTCACAAACTTGAAGACTGTCACTCCCCATTCACGTTTTACAACTTATTGTTAATGATAAAGAGACAGCTTTTTACACACAGTTTTAAACAAAGTACTGACATTATTCCTCTTCAACTGACCGCTTTGTTTTCTATGCAAAAACCACTTCGCCACAGAAGACTCGATATTATTGGCATAGCAAGTTCTGCTCTTCTCCTTTCAAAACTTGCTAAAAGCTGTATTTAAAAGAACAGATTGGCCGGGGTAATTCACACCCTTCAATGCCAGCTTAATGTTTAGGTTAGTGGGAATCACAGAGGAATTAGGGATGGAAACTTCTTTGCTGGTGGTAGAAGCGGTCTGGTGAATTTTTAGAGAGAAGAGGCCGTCGATGTTTGAATGTAGAAAATTGTTCTGGCTGCAGCCTGCAGTATGGACTTGTTGGTGTGTGTAGCTCCCAGTGTTCTGACAGCGCGACGTTTTGGGGAAGCATGTGATTCAGCAGCTACCAGTGGGCTTCGTGCGGCGGAGATTTTGTGGCTGTTAGCGGAGTTGATAACAGAGGGTCGTTAAGAGAAGCCTACATGCAGTAGGCAAAGGAGTAATGTTTGCCGGCGGGGGACGTGCGGCGATTACCCTGTGCGGTAGTGAAAAGGAGTTAAAAAGAAGGAAGTGTGCGGATGCGGAAAGAATGGAATAATTGTGGTAGGCTGCCGGCTGAGTAGTTTGGTGAATGTTTGGTGTGGGTCCGGCGCTGCCGATTGGATGGTGGGGCTGCAGTGTGAGTCAGATAAAAAAAAAAAAAAAAACCAGGAGTAGGATCCAATGGGACTAACTGGCATGTATAGACGCGTGTAATGCAAAAGGGCTGTTTTTGGTAGGATCCCTCGCTTATGGCCATACCACCCTGAACACGCCCCATCTCGTCTGATCTCGGAAGCCAAGCAGGGTAGGGTCTGGTTAGACCCACGATCTTCGTTCAATTAAGAAGGTGCTTCCAGCCTTACAGCCTCAGTTTACGTAAGTACAACGCCATGTCTACTGTTCCGTGTTCTGAGTGTAATATGTTTAGCTATTCTTCTCCAGTCATTAGCGGTATTTATACATGTGAGAAGTGTCAGTTAGTCGCTAGACTGACGGAGAAGATTGTAGTGTTAGAGGGACGTATCCGGACGTTACATAACATTCAGGAGAATGAGAGTTTTATTGACTCAGTGTTAGCGGCTCCGGATATGTCCGCGATAGCCAGTAAGTCTCCCCCTGCTCCGGCAGCAGAGCCTTCGCAGCAAGGCGAGTGGGTGACGACCCGGCGGCATAGTCGCAAATCCAAACCAAACTTACACCGGCACCATTCGCCTATCCGCGTTTCCAACAGGTTCTCCCCACTCAGTGAAACTCCCACTGAGACGCCTGTTGAAAGTGCTCTAATAATTGGTGATTCTATTCTAAGAAACGTGAGAGTAGCGACTCCAGCGACCATTGTAAATTGTCTCCCGGGTGCCAGAGCGACCGACATCTCGGCAAATTTAAAAGTGCTGGCTAAAAGTAAACGTAAATACTCTCAGATAGTTATCCACGTCGGCACTAATGATGTCCGATTGAGGCAATCGGAGATCACAAAGGCAAATTTTAAAGAGGTGTGCAACATTGCGAAGAAGATGTGTGTGTCAGTAACGTGCTCTGGCCCCATCCCTGCTAGACGTGGCGATGAAATGTACAGCAGATTATCGTCGCTACATCGCTGGCTGTCGGAATGGTGCCCGATAAATGGTGTAGGTTATATAGACAACTGGAGGATGTTCTGGGGTAGGCCTGGGCTTTTGAAGAGGGACGGTATTCACCCCTCGCGGGCTGGTGCCGACCTCCTGTCTAAAAGCATAGCTCGTAGTCTACAGGCAAATCGCTGACTAACTAGAGCCAAGTCCAGGCGGCAGGCAAACCGGCATAACCGACCGCCTGCTAGTCGCTTAGAGTCGTCGCCTAGGGTTCATTTCATTGAGACTGTGTCTGCTCCCCGCGTCTCTAATCATGGAGGACTATTCCACCGTGGAGTGTGCCATAATAACTTAATTAAAATCACAATGAATCCGTTACTAGAAAACAGTTGTGATGCAATATTTAAACTTAAACTTGGACTTCTGAATATAAGATCACTGGCCCCTAAAGCACTATTAATAAATGAAATAATTACTGATTTTAGTCTTGGTGCCCTGTGCCTTACTGAGACCTGGCTTAAACCAGATGAATTCATGGCACTAAATGAATCTACTCCAGCGGAATACAGTTATAAGCATAACCCGCGACCAAATCGCAAAGGTGGTGGTGTTGCTGCAATTTTTCAGTCCAACTTAGGAGTGTCTGAGAAATGTGGTGTGAGTTTCAGCACATTTGAAACTCTTGTTCTTAGCCTTGCTGGCTCATCTCTTTCTAGTTCATCACCCCAAATCACCATGGTTATTGTGTATAGACCGCCTGGGCCGTACAGTGATTTTCTTAAGGAATTTGCTGATTTTTTAACAAACCTGGTGGTCAGTACTGACAAAGCCGTTATTGTGGGTGATTTTAACATTCATATGGAGAAGGATAATGATCCTTTAAAAACAGCGTTTGCAGCTATTCTTGACTCTGTAGGTGTATGTCAGAATGTAGTCGGGCCTACTCATGTCTGTAACCATACCCTTGATTTGATCATTAGTCATGGCATCCTGGTAGAACATGTGTCTATTATGCCACAGAGTCCTCTGCTCTCAGATCATTACTTGTTAACATTTGAAATCCAGTATAGCCTCCTGTTGACCACCACTCCAAAGTATAGAATCAGACGTTCTATTAAGGCACTAACTACAACAACATTTATGAAACAACTTCCACAGCCCTTTAGCCTTACATCTGAAGCATCGTGTGTAAATGAACTTGAACAGGCAACTTCAAACATGGAAAAATCCCTTCGCAGCACTCTAGATCTTGTGGCTCCACTTAGGAGTATAAAGCATAGCAATAACAAACCTGCCCCCTGGTACTCTGATAATACACGTGAACTCAAACAGGCATCACGCAAGCTAGAGCGAAAATGGCGCTCAACTAAACTGGAAGTTTTCAAATCTGCCTGGAAAGAGAGCCTCTCTAAATACAGACAAGCACTAGTAACTGCTCGGTCTGTGTATCTCTCCAGATTAATAGACATGAACAAAACCAATCCTAAATTCCTATTTGAATCCGTGGCTAGGATAACACAGAATTCCTCATTAAACTTGCAAATCCCACAAGCTCTTAAGAGTGATGACTTTCTTACATTTTTTAATGGTAAGATAACTACAATTAGACAGACTATACAGTGCACACCTTTACCTACTTACGGCTGCCTGCCTCCTGCTAGTCTTATGCCTACCAATAATGAGACCTTTGAATCATTCATTCCTATTACACACTCAGAACTTTTGAGCTTAATTTTCTCCTGTAAATCCTCTACTAGCCTTGTAGACCCAATTCCTACAAAATTCTTCAAGGAAATTGCACCACAGATTGGCACTACCGTGTTAAATGTGTTAAACTCTTCTCTTAGGCTTGGATATGTTCCAAAACCTTTTAAAATGGCTGTTATCAGACCCGTCCTAAAGAAACCAAATCTTGAACCCAGTGTTTTAGGAAACTATAGACCTATCTCAAATCTTCCTTTCATTTCAAAGATCATGGAAAAGGTTGTAGTTCGTCAGTTGTCCTCTTTCCTACAAAAAACTAATGCCAATGAATTATATCAGTCTGGCTTTAGACCAAACCATAGCACAGAAACTGCTCTAGTCAAAGTAATGAATGATCTACTTGTGGCTTCTGACCGTGGCTGTGTATCTCTGTTGGTATTGCTAGATTTAACTGCAGCGTTCGATACTGTGGACCATAATATCCTCTTGGACCGGTTAGAAGGTGTAGTTGGCATTACAGGGACAGCGCTCTCTTGGTTCCGCTCATATTTGTCTGATCGCTATCAGTATGCCCATGTGAACAATGAATCATCCAAGGCCACTAAAGTTGAATATGGTGTCCCACAGGGATCAGTCCTGGGCCCGCTACTGTTTACCCTATACATGCTACCTCTTGGTAACATTATTAGAAATCATGGTATTGGGTTTCATTGTTATGCAGATGATACACAGTTGTACATATCTGTTAACCCTGATGATATATCACTGCTATCTCGGTTAGAAGACTGTCTATTAGATATCCAGTGCTGGATGGCAAAAAATTTCCTTATGTTAAACACAGAAAAAACAGAAGTTCTGGTAATTGGTCCCAAGGCTGCTAGAAATAAGTTCCACCACCTCAACGTTGGTAACCTTCCTACACAACCTAACATGGTAGTTAGAAATCTTGGCGTTCTTGTCGATTCAGATCTATGCTTTGATGCTCACATAAGAAGTATTACTAGAACTGCATTTTATCATCTACGGAACATAGCCAAGCTTCGTAAGATGCTCTCACTTAATGATGCAGAAAAACTAATACATGCCTTCGTAAGTTCCAGACTGGATTACTGTAATGCCCTCCTATCGGGTTGCCCGTCTGGATCCTTGCATAAACTTCAGATGGTACAGAATGCTGCAGCCAGAGTTCTAACAAACACTAAAAAATTTGATCATATTACACCGGTCTTATCCTCTCTTCATTGGCTGCCAGTTAAGTCTCGAATTGACTATAAAATACTGCTATTAACTTATAAAGCACTAAATGGCCTTGCACCAGAATACCTTAGTGAACTGCTGACCACATACAACCCTCCACGCTTGCTTCGCTCTCAAGCCATGGGATATCTGTTAGTGCCTAGGGTAGAAAGAGCTACGGCAGGCTGCAGAGCTTTCTCCTACAAAGCTCCTCTGCTGTGGAATGGTCTTCCACCGGATGTGCGGGTTTCAGGTTCACTCTCAATATTCAAGTCCAGACTAAAAACACACCTGTTTAGTTTAGCGTATAGGGACACTAGTTCTAGCCCTAGCTAACTCTTCACTCCCAGTCAGACCTGTAGTGTGAGGTGTAGAGCTGGGTGGGGATCGGTGCCATTGGCTTTGGATGAACTGGATTGTCAGTGCTGTCACTCTAGCTTTGCAATCTCTTGTGGAACTGGAGTGCTGACATTTCAGGGACTCCCCATGCCGGCATTCCCACTTGCCTCTCCCTCCTACTGATGCTGCCATAGCCATATCTGCCGGAGCTTGCAGATTGCACTTCATATTGTACTCACCTAGCTTTTAGCACTGCCAATAGCCTCCTCTACTATGCCTAATTGTACATTTTATTTCCCCTACTCCTCCTGGGGGTGATGCCTGGAGACCTCAATCTATCAAGATATCCAGCACACCCGACCACCACCAGTGACGTCCCTGCATCCAGCTCGCCGTTCTGTTCTTCCGTGTATGACCCGCTGCCTTACCTCTGGTTGCCTGGCAATTGGAAGAAGACTCGGCTTCGGCTCTCTCTATTTGACTATCCCTGCCGGCCCCTGGAGGATGGGCTTCCCCTTTGAGTCTGGTCCCTCTCAAGGTTTCTTCCTTCTAGGGAGTTTTTCCTTGCCACTGTCGCCTATGGCTTACTCACTGGGGGCTTTGGGTGAGGATACTGTAAAGCGCTTTGAGACAATGTAATGTTGTGATAATGCGCTATATAAAAATAAATTTGTTGTTGTTGTTGTTGTACTTGGATGGGAGACCTCCTGGGAATACCAGGTGCTGTAAGCCTTTCTCACTTTTACTTTATACAGGGGGCGCTCCACTTCACGATTAATTTAAATCTATCACTCCCTTTCCATTTTACTATTTTATATATATATTTTTTTTTTTTCTCTCATTCCTAAAGGCAGCTTTTAGAAATCGTTTTACTCTAAATACTTCCTGGTAATTCTAGGTGCTGTAAGCTGTTCGTGCCTTTATTCCACCAGGGCGCGATCTTCTCACAAACTTGAAGACTGTCACTCCCCATTCACGTTTTACAACTTATTGTTAATGATAAAGAGACAGCTTTTTACACACAGTTTTAAACAAAGTACTGATATTATTCCTCTTCAACTGACCGCTTTGTTTTCTATGCAAAAACCACTTCGCCACAGAAGACTCGATATTATTGGCATAGCAAGTTCTGCTCTTCTCCTTTCAAAACTTGCTAAAAGCTGTATTTAAAAGAACAGATTGGCCGGGGTAATTCACACCCTTCAATGCCAGCTTAATGTTTAGGTTAGTGGGAATCACAGAGGAATTAGGGATGGAAACTTCTTTGCTGGTGGAAGAAGCGGTCTGGTGAATTTTTAGAGAGAAGAGGCCGTCGATGTTTGAATGTAGAAAATTGTTCTGGCTGCAGCCTGCAGTATAGACTTGTTGGTGTGTGTAGCTCCCAGTGTTCTGACAGCGCGACGTTTTGGGGAAGCATGTGATTCAGCAGCTACCAGTGGGCTTCGTGCGGCGGAGATTTTGTGGCTGTTAGCGGAGTTGATAACAGAGGGTCGTTAAGAGAAGCCTGCATGCAGTAGGCAAAGGAGTAATGTTTGCCGGCGGGGGACGTGCGGCGATTAACCTGTGCGGTAGTGAAAAGGAGTTAAAAAGAAGGAAGTGTGCGGATGCGGAAAGAATGGAATAATTGTGGTAGGCTGCCGGCTGAGTAGTTTGGTGAATGTTTGGTGTGGGTCCGGCGCTGCCGATTGGATGGTGGGGCTGCAGTGTGAGTCAGATAAAAAAAAAAAAAAGAACATTAGTAGGATCCAATGGGACCAACTGGCATGTATAGAGGCGTGTAATGCAAAAGGGCTGTTTTTGGTAGCATCTCTCGCTTACGGCCATACCACCCTGAACACGCCCGATCTCGTCTGATCTCGGAAGCTAAGCAGGGTAGGGTCTGGTTAGTACTTGGATGGGAGACCACCTGGGAATACCAGGTGCTGTAAGCTTTTCTCACTTTTACTTTATACAGGGGGCGCTCCACTTCACGATTAATTTAAATCTATCACTCCCCTTCCATTTTACTATTTTATATATATATATATTTTTTCTCTCATTCATAAAGGCAGCTTTTAGAAACCGTTTTACTCTAAATACTTCCTTGTAATTCTAGGTGCTGTAAGCTGTTCGTGCCTTTATTCCACCAGGGCGCGATCTTCTCACAAACTTGAAGACTATCACTCCCCATTCACGTTTTACAACTTATTGTTAATGATAAAGAGACAGCTTTTTACACACAGTTTTAAACAAAGTACTGATATTATTCCTCTTCAACTGACCGCTTTGTTTTCTATGCAAAAACCACTTCGCCACAGAAGACTCGATATTATTGGCATAGCAAGTTCTGCTCTTCTCCTTTCAAAACTTGCTAAAAGCTGTATTTAAAAGAACAGATTGGCCGGGGTAATTCACACCCTTCAATGCCAGCTTAATGTTTAGGTTAGTGGGAATCACAGAGGAATTAGGGATGGAAACTTCTTTGCTGGTGGAAGAAGCGGTCTGGTGAATTTTTAGAGAGAAGAGGCCGTCGATGTTTGAATGTAGAAAATTGTTCTGGCTGCAGCCTGCAGTATAGACTTGTTGGTGTGTGTAGCTCCCAGTGTTCTGACAGCGCGACGTTTTGGGGAAGCATGTGATTCAGCAGCTACCAGTGGGCTTCGTGCGGCGGAGATTTTGTGGCTGTTAGCGGAGTTGATAACAGAGGGTCGTTAAGAGAAGCCTGCATGCAGTAGGCAAAGGAGTAATGTTTGCCGGCGGGGGACGTGCGGCGATTAACCTGTGCGGTAGTGAAAAGGAGTTAAAAAGAAGGAAGTGTGCGGATGCGGAAAGAATGGAATAATTGTGGTAGGCTGCCGGCTGAGTAGTTTGGTGAATGTTTGGTGTGGGTCCGGCGCTGCCGATTGGATGGTGGGGCTGCAGTGTGAGTCAGATAAAAAAAAAAAAAAAGAACATTAGTAGGATCCAATGGGACTAACTGGCATGTATAGACGCGTGTAATGCAAAAGGGCTGTTTTTGGTAGCGTCTCTCGCTTATGGCTATACCACCCTGAACACGCCTGATCTCATCTGATCTCGTAAGCTACGCAGGGTAGGGTCTGGTTAGTACTTGGATGGGAGACCTCCTGGGAATACCAGGTGCTGTAAGCTTTTCTCACTTTTACTTTATACAGGGGGCGCTCCACTTCACGATTAATTTAAATCTATCACTCCCCTTCCATTTTACTATTTTATATATATATATATATATTTTTCTCTCATTCATAAAGGCAGCTGTTACACACCGTTTTACTTTAAATACTTCCTGGTAATTCTAGGTGCTGTAAGCTGTTCGTGCCTTTATTCCACCAGGGCGCGATCTTCTCACAAACTTGAAGACTGTCACTCCCCATTCACGTTTTACAACTTATTGTTAATGATAAAGAGACAGCTTTTTACACACAGTTTTAAACAAAGTACTGATATTATTCCTCTTCAACTGACCGCTTTGTTTTCTATGCAAAAACCACTTCGCCACAGAAGACTCGATATTATTGGCATAGCAAGTTCTGCTCTTCTCCTTTCAAAACTTGCTAAAAGCTGTATTTAAAAGAACAGATTGGCCGGGGTAATTCACACCCTTCAATGCCAGCTTAATGTTTAGGTTAGTGGGAATCACAGAGGAATTAGGGATGGAAACTTCTTTGCTGGTGGTAGAAGCGGTCTGGTGAATTTTTAGAGAGAAGAGGCCGTCGATGTTTGAATGTAGAAAATTGTTCTGGCTGCAGCCTGCAGTATGGACTTGTTGGTGTGTGTAGCTCCCAGTGTTCTGACAGCGCGACGTTTTGGGGAAGCATGTGATTCAGCAGCTACCAGTGGGCTTCGTGCGGCGGAGATTTTGTGGCTGTTAGCGGAGTTGATAACAGAGGGTCGTTAAGAGAAGCCTGCATGCAGTAGGCAAAGGAGTAATGTTTGCCGGCGGGGGACGTGCGGCGATTAACCTGTGCGGTAGTGAAAAGGAGTTAAAAAGAAGGAAGTGTGCAGATGCGGAAAGAATGGAATAATTGTGGTAGGCTGCCGGCTGAGTAGTTTGGTGAATGTTTGGTGTGGGTCCGGTGCTGCCGATTGGATGGTGGGGCTGCAGTGTGAGTCAGATAAAAAAAAAAAAAAGAACATTAGTAGTATCCAATGGGACCAACTGGCATGTATAGAGGCGTGTAATGCAAAAGGGCTGTTTTTGGTAGCATCTCTCGCTTACAGCCATACCACCCTGAACACGCCTGATCTCGTCTGATCTCGGAAGCCAAGCAGGGTAGGGTCTGGTTAGTACTTGGATGGGAGACCACCTGGGAATACCAGGTGCTGTAAGCTTTTCTCACTTTTACTTTATACAGGGGGCGCTCCACTTCACGATTATTTTAAATCTATCACTCCCCTTCCATTTTACTATTTTATATATATATATTTTTTTTCTCTCATTCATAAAGGCAGCTTTTAGAAACCATTTTACTCTAAATACTTCCTGGTAATTCTAGGTGCTGTAAGCTGTTCGTGCCTTTATTCCACCAGGGCGCGATCTTCTCACAAACTTGAAGACTGTCACTCCCCATTCACGTTTTACAACTTATTGTTAATGATAAAGAGACAGCTTTTTAAACGCAGTTTTAAACAAAGTACTGATATTATTCCTCTTCAACTCACCGCTTTGTTTTCTATGCAAAAACCACTTCGCCACAGAAGACTCGATATTATTGGCATAGCAAGTTCTGCTCTTCTCCTTTCAAAACTTGCTAAAAGCTGTATTTAAAAGAACAGATTGGCCGGGGTAATTCACACCCTTCAATGCCAGCTTAATGTTTAGGTTAGTGGGAATCACAGAGGAATTAGGGATGGAAACTTCTTTGCTGGTGGTAGAAGCGGTCTGGTGAATTTTTAGAGAGAAGAGGCCGTCGATGTTTGAATGTAGAAAATTGTTCTGGCTGCAGCCTGCAGTATGGACTTGTTGGTGTGTGTAGCTCCCAGTGTTCTGACAGCGCGACGTTTTGGGGAAGCATGTGATTCAGCAGCTACCAGTGGGCTTCGTGCGGCGGAGATTTTGTGGCTGTTAGCGGAGTTGATAACAGAGGGTCGTTAAGAGAAGCCTGCATGCAGTAGGCAAAGGAGTAATGTTTGCCGGCGGGGGACGTGCGGCGATTAACCTGTGCGGTAGTGAAAAGGAGTTAAAAAGAAGGAAGTGTGCGGATGCGGAAAGAATGGAATAATTGTGGTAGGCTGCCGGCTGAGTAGTTTGGTGAATGTTTGGTGTGGGTCCGGCGCTGCCGATTGGATGGTGGGGCTGCAGTGTGAGTCAGATAAAAAAAAAAAAGAACATTAGTAGTATCCAATGGGACCAACTGGCATGTATAGAGGCGTGTAATGCAAAAGGGCTGTTTTTGGTAGCATCTCTCGCTTACGGCCATACCACCCTGAACACGCCTGATCTCGTCTGATCTCGGAAGCTAAGCAGGGTAGGGTCTGGTTAGTACTTGGATGGGAGACCACCTGGGAATACCAGGTGCTGTAAGCTTTTCTCACTTTTACTTTATACAGGGGGCGCTCCACTTCACGATTAATTTAAATCTATCACTCCCCTTCCATTTTACTATTTTATATATATATATATTTTTTTCTCTCATTCATAAAGGCAGCTTTTAGAAACCGTTTTACTCTAAATACTTCCTGGTCATTCTAGGTGCTGTAAGCTGTTCGTGCCTTTATTCCACCAGGGCGCGATCTTCTCACAAACTTGAAGACTGTCACTCCCCATTCACGTTTTACAACTTATTGTTAATGATAAAGAGACAGCTTTTTACACACAGTTTTAAACAAAGTACTGATATTATTCCTCTTCAACTGACCGCTTTGTTTTCTATGCAAAAACCACTTCGCCACAGAAGACTCGATATTATTGGCATAGCAAGTTCTGCTCTTCTCCTTTCAAAACTTGCTAAAAGCTGTATTTAAAAGAACAGATTGGCCGGGGTAATTCACACCCTTCAATGCCAGCTTAATGTTTAGGTTAGTGGGAATCACAGAGGAATTAGGGATGGAAACTTCTTTGCTGGTGGTAGAAGCGGTCTGGTGAATTTTTAGAGAGAAGAGGCCGTCGATGTTTGAATGTAGAAAATTGTTCTGGCTGCAGCCTGCAGTATGGACTTGTTGGTGTGTGTAGCTCCCAGTGTTCTGACAGCGTGACGTTTTGGGGAAGCATGTGATTCAGCAGCTACCAGTGGGCTTCGTGCGGCGGAGATTTTGTGGCTGTTAGCGGAGTTGATAACAGAGGGTCGTTAAGAGAAGCCTGCATGCAGTAGGCAAAGGAGTAATGTTTGCCGGCGGGGGACGTGCGGCGATTAACCTGTGCGGTAGTGAAAAGGAGTTAAAAAGAAGGAAGTGTGCGGATGCGGAAAGAATGGAATAATTGTGGTAGGCTGCCGGCTGAGTAGTTTGGTGAATGTTTGGTGTGGGTCCGGCGCTGCCGATTGGATGGTGGGGCTGCAGTGTGAGTCAGATAAAAAAAAAAAAAAGAACATTAGTAGTATCCAATGGGACCAACTGGCATGTATAGAGAAGTGTAATGCAAAAGGGCTGTTTTTGGTAGCATCTCTCGCTTACGGCCATACCACCCTGAACACGCCTGATCTCGTCTGATCTCGGAAGCTAAGCAGGGTAGGGTCTGGTTAGTACTTGGATGGGAGACCACCTGGGAATACCAGGTGCTGTAAGCTTTTCTCACTTTTTCTTTATACAGGGGGCGCTCCACTTCACGATTAATTTAAATCTATCACTCCCCTTCCATTTTACTATTTTATATATATATATTTTTTTTTCTCTCATTCATAAAGGCAGCTTTTAGAAACCGTTTTACTCTAAATACTTCCTGGTCATTCTAGGTGCTGTAAGCTGTTCGTGCCTTTATTCCACCAGGGCGCGATCTTCTCACAAACTTGAAGACTGTCACTCCCCATTCACGTTTTAGAACTTATTGTTAATGATAAAGAGACAGCTTTTTACACACAGTTTTAAACAAAGTACTGATATTATTCCTCTTCAACTGACCGCTTTGTTTTCTATGCAAAAACCACTTCGCCACAGAAGACTCGATATTATTGGCATAGCAAGTTCTGCTCTTCTCCTTTCAAAACTTGCTAAAAGCTGTATTTAAAAGAACAGATTGGCCGGGGTAATTCACACCCTTCAATGCCAGCTTAATGTTTAGGTTAGTGGGAATCACAGAGGAATTAGGGATGGAAACTTCTTTGCTGGTGGTAGAAGCGGTCTGCTGAATTTTTAGAGAGAAGAGGCCGTCGATGTTTGAATGTAGAAAATTGTTCTGGCTGCAGCCTGCAGTATGGACTTGTTGGTGTGTGTAGCTCACAGTGTTCTGACAGCGCGACATTTTGGGGAAGCATGTGATTCAGCAGCTACCAGTGGGCTTCGTGCGGCGGAGATTTTGTGGCTGTTAGCGGAGTTGATAACAGAGGGTCGTTAAGAGAAGCCTGCATGCAGTAGGCAAAGGAGTAATGTTTGCCGGCGGGGGACGTGCGGCGATTAACCTGTGCGGTAGTGAAAAGGAGTTAAAAAGAAGGAAGTGTGCGGATGCGGAAAGAATGGAATAATTGTGATAGGCTGCCGGCTGAGTAGTTTGGTGAATGTTTGGTGTGGGTCCGGCGCTGCCGATTGGATGGTGGGGCTGCAGTGTGAGTCAGATAAAAAAAAAAAAAGAACATTAGTAGTATCCAATGGGACTAACTGGCATGTATAGACGCGTGTAATGCAAAAGGGCTGTTTTTGGTAGCATCTCTCGCTTACGGCCATACCACCCTGAACACGCCTGATCTCGTCTGATCTCGGAAGCTAAGCAGGGTAGGGTCTGGTTAGTACTTGGATGGGAGACCACCTGGGAATACCAGGTGCTGTAAGCTTTTCTCACTTTTTCTTTATACAGGGGGCGCTCCACTTCACGATTAATTTAAATCTATCACTCCCCTTCCATTTTACTATTTTATATATATATTTTTTTTTTTTTCTCATTCATAAAGGCAGCTTTTAGAAACCGTTTAACTCTAAATACTTCCTGGTCATTCTAGGTGCTGTAAGCTGTTCGTGCCTTTATTCCACCAGGGCGCGATCTTCTCACAAACTTGAAGACTGTCACTCCCCATTCACGTTTTACAACTTATTGTTAATGATAAAGAGACAGCTTTTTACACACAGTTTTAAACAAAGTACTGATATTATTCCTCTTCAACTGACCGCTTTGTTTTCTATGCAAAAACCACTTCGCCACAGAAGACTCGATATTATTGGCATAGCAAGTTCTGCTCTTCTCCTTTCAAAACTTGCTAAAAGCTGTATTTAAAAGAACAGATTGGCCGGGGTAATTCACACCCTTCAATGCCAGCTTAATGTTTAGGTTAGTGGGAATCACAGAGGAATTAGGGATGGAAACTTCTTTGCTGGTGGTAGAAGCGGTCTGGTGAATTTTTAGAGAGAAGAGGCCGTCGATGTTTGAATGTAGAAAATTGTTCTGGCTGCAGCCTGCAGTATGGACTTGTTGGTGTGTGTAGCTCCCAGTGTTCTGACAACGCGACGTTTTGGGGAAGCATGTGATTCAGCAGCTACCAGTGGGCTTCGTGCGGCGGAGATTTTGTTGCTGTTAGCGGAGTTGATAACAGAGGGTCGTTAAGAGAAGCCTACATGCAGTAGGCAAAGGAGTAATGTTTGCCGGCGGGGGACGTGCGGCGATTAACCTGTGCGGTAGTGAAAAGGAGTTAAAAAGAAGGAAGTGTGCGGATGCGGAAAGAATGGAATAATTGTGGTAGGCTGCCGGCTGAGTAGTTTGGTGAATGTTTGGTGTGGGTCCGGCGCTGCCGATTGGATGATGGGGCTGCAGTGTGAGTCAGATAAAAAAAAAAAAAAACAGGAGTAGGATCCAATGGGACTAACTGGCATGTATAGACGCATGTAATGCAAAAGGGCTGTTTTTGGTAGCATCTCTCGCTTACGGCCATACCACCCTGAACACGCCCGATCTCGTCTGATCTCGGAAGCTAAGCAGGGTAGGGTCTGGTTAGTACTTGGATGGGAGACCTCCTGGGAATACCAGGTGCTGTAAGCATTTCTCACTTTTACTTTATACAGGGGGCGCTCCACTTCACGATTAATTTAAATCTATCACTCCCCTTCCATTTTACTATTTTATATATATATATATATATTTTTCTCTCATTCATAAAGGCAGCTGTTACACACCGTTTTACTTTAAATACTTCCTGGTAATTCTAGGTGCTGTAAGCTGTTCGTGCCTTTATTCCACCAGGGCGCGATCTTCTCACAAACTTGAAGACTGTCACTCCCCATTCACGTTTTACAACTTATTGTTAATGATAAAGAGACAGCTTTTTACACACAGTTTTAAACAAAGTACTGATATTATTCCTCTTCAACTGACCGCTTTGTTTTCTATGCAAAAACCACTTCGCCACAGAAGACTCGATATTATTGGCATAGCAAGTTCTGCTCTTCTCCTTTCAAAACTTGCTAAAAGCTGTATTTAAAAGAACAGATTGGCCGGGGTAATTCACACCCTTCAATGCCAGCTTAATGTTTAGGTTAGTGGGAATCACAGAGGAATTAGGGATGGAAACTTCTTTGCTGGTGGTAGAAGCGGTCTGGTGAATTTTTAGAGAGAAGAGGCCGTCGATGTTTGAATGTAGAAAATTGTTCTGGCTGCAGCCTGCAGTATGGACTTGTTGGTGTGTGTAGCTCCCAGTGTTCTGACAGCGCGACGTTTTGGGGAAGCATGTGATTCAGCAGCTACCAGTGGGCTTCGTGCGGCGGAGATTTTGTGGCTGTTAGCGGAGTTGATAACAGAGGGTCGTTAAGAGAAGCCTGCATGCAGTAGGCAAAGGAGTAATGTTTGCCGGCGGGGGACGTGCGGCGATTAACCTGTGCGGTAGTGAAAAGGAGTTAAAAAGAAGGAAGTGTGCAGATGCGGAAAGAATGGAATAATTGTGGTAGGCTGCCGGCTGAGTAGTTTGGTGAATGTTTGGTGTGGGTCCGGTGCTGCCGATTGGATGGTGGGGCTGCAGTGTGAGTCAGATAAAAAAAAAAAAAAAGAACATTAGTAGTATCCAATGGGACCAACTGGCATGTATAGAGGCGTGTAATGCAAAAGGGCTGTTTTTGGTAGCATCTCTCGCTTACAGCCATACCACCCTGAACACGCCTGATCTCATCTGATCTCGGAAGCCAAGCAGGGTAGGGTCTGGTTAGCACTTGGATGGGAGACCACCTGGGAATACCAGGTGCTGTAAGCTTTTCTCACTTTTACTTTATACAGGGGGCGCTCCACTTCACGATTATTTTAAATCTATCACTCCCCTTCCATTTTACTATTTTATATATATATTTTTTTTTTCTCTCATTCATAAAGGCAGCTTTTAGAAACCATTTTACTCTAAATACTTCCTGGTAATTCTAGGTGCTGTAAGCTGTTCGTGCCTTTATTCCACCAGGGCGCGATCTTCTCACAAACTTGAAGACTGTCACTCCCCATTCACGTTTTACAACTTATTGTTAATGATAAAGAGACAGCTTTTTAAACGCAGTTTTAAACAAAGTACTGATATTATTCCTCTTCAACTCACCGCTTTGTTTTCTATGCAAAAACCACTTCGCCACAGAAGACTCGATATTATTGGCATAGCAAGTTCTGCTCTTCTCCTTTCAAAACTTGCTAAAAGCTGTATTTAAAAGAACAGATTGGCCGGGGTAATTCACACCCTTCAATGCCAGCTTAATGTTTAGGTTAGTGGGAATCACAGAGGAATTAGGGATGGAAACTTCTTTGCTGGTGGTAGAAGCGGTCTGGTGAATTTTTAGAGAGAAGAGGCCGTCGATGTTTGAATGTAGAAAATTGTTCTGGCTGCAGCCTGCAGTATGGACTTGTTGGTGTGTGTAGCTCCCAGTGTTCTGACAGCGCGACGTTTTGGGGAAGCATGTGATTCAGCAGCTACCAGTGGGCTTCGTGCGGCGGAGATTTTGTGGCTGTTAGCGGAGTTGATAACAGAGGGTCGTTAAGAGAAGCCTGCATGCAGTAGGCAAAGGAGTAATGTTTGCCGGCGGGGGACGTGCGGCGATTAACCTGTGCGGTAGTGAAAAGGAGTTAAAAAGAAGGAAGTGTGCGGATGCGGAAAGAATGGAATAATTGTGGTAGGCTGCCGGCTGAGTAGTTTGGTGAATGTTTGGTGTGGGTCCGGCGCTGCCGATTGGATGGTGGGGCTGCAGTGTGAGTCAGATAAAAAAAAAAAAGAACATTAGTAGTATCCAATGGGACCAACTGGCATGTATAGAGGCGTGTAATGCAAAAGGGCTGTTTTTGGTAGCATCTCTCGCTTACGGCCATACCACCCTGAACACGCCTGATCTCGTCTGATCTCGGAAGCTAAGCAGGGTAGGGTCTGGTTAGTACTTGGATGGGAGACCACCTGGGAATACCAGGTGCTGTAAGCTTTTCTCACTTTTACTTTATACAGGGGGCGCTCCACTTCACGATTAATTTAAATCTATCACTCCCCTTCCATTTTACTATTTTATATATATATATATTTTTTTCTCTCATTCATAAAGGCAGCTTTTAGAAACCGTTTTACTCTAAATACTTCCTGGTCATTCTAGGTGCTGTAAGCTGTTCGTGCCTTTATTCCACCAGGGCGCGATCTTCTCACAAACTTGAAGACTGTCACTCCCCATTCACGTTTTACAACTTATTGTTAATGATAAAGAGACAGCTTTTTACACACAGTTTTAAACAAAGTACTGATATTATTCCTCTTCAACTGACCGCTTTGTTTTCTATGCAAAAACCACTTCGCCACAGAAGACTCGATATTATTGGCATAGCAAGTTCTGCTCTTCTCCTTTCAAAACTTGCTAAAAGCTGTATTTAAAAGAACAGATTGGCCGGGGTAATTCACACCCTTCAATGCCAGCTTAATGTTTAGGTTAGTGGGAATCACAGAGGAATTAGGGATGGAAACTTCTTTGCTGGTGGTAGAAGCGGTCTGGTGAATTTTTAGAGAGAAGAGGCCGTCGATGTTTGAATGTAGAAAATTGTTCTGGCTGCAGCCTGCAGTATGGACTTGTTGGTGTGTGTAGCTCCCAGTGTTCTGACAGCGCGACGTTTTGGGGAAGCATGTGATTCAGCAGCTACCAGTGGGCTTCGTGCGGCGGAGATTTTGTGGCTGTTAGCGGAGTTGATAACAGAGGGTCGTTAAGAGAAGCCTGCATGCAGTAGGCAAAGGAGTAATGTTTGCCGGCGGGGGACGTGCGGCGATTAACCTGTGCGGTAGTGAAAAGGAGTTAAAAAGAAGGAAGTGTGCGGATGCGGAAAGAATGGAATAATTGTGGTAGGCTGCCGGCTGAGTAGTTTGGTGAATGTTTGGTGTGGGTCCGGCGCTGCCGATTGGATGGTGGGGCTGCAGTGTGAGTCAGATAAAAAAAAAAAAAAGAACATTAGTAGTATCCAATGGGACCAACTGGCATGTATAGAGAAGTGTAATGCAAAAGGGCTGTTTTTGGTAGCATCTCTCGCTTACGGCCATACCACCCTGAACACGCCTGATCTCGTCTGATCTCGGAAGCTAAGCAGGGTAGGGTCTGGTTAGTACTTGGATGGGAGACCACCTGGGAATACCAGGTGCTGTAAGCTTTTCTCACTTTTTCTTTATACAGGGGGCGCTCCACTTCACGATTAATTTAAATCTATCACTCCCCTTCCATTTTACTATTTTATATATATATATTTTTTTTTCTCTCATTCATAAAGGCAGCTTTTAGAAACCGTTTTACTCTAAATACTTCCTGGTCATTCTAGGTGCTGTAAGCTGTTCGTGCCTTTATTCCACCAGGGCGCGATCTTCTCACAAACTTGAAGACTGTCACTCCCCATTCACGTTTTAGAACTTATTGTTAATGATAAAGAGACAGCTTTTTACACACAGTTTTAAACAAAGTACTGATATTATTCCTCTTCAACTGACCGCTTTGTTTTCTATGCAAAAACCACTTCGCCACAGAAGACTCGATATTATTGGCATAGCAAGTTCTGCTCTTCTCCTTTCAAAACTTGCTAAAAGCTGTATTTAAAAGAACAGATTGGCCGGGGTAATTCACACCCTTCAATGCCAGCTTAATGTTTAGGTTAGTGGGAATCACAGAGGAATTAGGGATGGAAACTTCTTTGCTGGTGGTAGAAGCGGTCTGCTGAATTTTTAGAGAGAAGAGGCCGTCGATGTTTGAATGTAGAAAATTGTTCTGGCTGCAGCCTGCAGTATGGACTTGTTGGTGTGTGTAGCTCACAGTGTTCTGACAGCGCGACATTTTGGGGAAGCATGTGATTCAGCAGCTACCAGTGGGCTTCGTGCGGCGGAGATTTTGTGGCTGTTAGCGGAGTTGATAACAGAGGGTCGTTAAGAGAAGCCTGCATGCAGTAGGCAAAGGAGTAATGTTTGCCGGCGGGGGACGTGCGGCGATTAACCTGTGCGGTAGTGAAAAGGAGTTAAAAAGAAGGAAGTGTGCGGATGCGGAAAGAATGGAATAATTGTGATAGGCTGCCGGCTGAGTAGTTTGGTGAATGTTTGGTGTGGGTCCGGCGCTGCCGATTGGATGGTGGGGCTGCAGTGTGAGTCAGATAAAAAAAAAAAAAGAACATTAGTAGTATCCAATGGGACTAACTGGCATGTATAGACGCGTGTAATGCAAAAGGGCTGTTTTTGGTAGCATCTCTCGCTTACGGCCATACCACCCTGAACACGCCTGATCTCGTCTGATCTCGGAAGCTAAGCAGGGTAGGGTCTGGTTAGTACTTGGATGGGAGACCACCTGGGAATACCAGGTGCTGTAAGCTTTTCTCACTTTTTCTTTATACAGGGGGCGCTCCACTTCACGATTAATTTAAATCTATCACTCCCCTTCCATTTTACTATTTTATATATATATTTTTTTTTTTTCTCTCATTCATAAAGGCAGCTTTTAGAAACCGTTTAACTCTAAATACTTCCTGGTCATTCTAGGTGCTGTAAGCTGTTCGTGCCTTTATTCCACCAGGGCGCGATCTTCTCACAAACTTGAAGACTGTCACTCCCCATTCACGTTTTACAACTTATTGTTAATGATAAAGAGACAGCTTTTTACACACAGTTTTAAACAAAGTACTGATATTATTCCTCTTCAACTGACCGCTTTGTTTTCTATGCAAAAACCACTTCGCCACAGAAGACTCGATATTATTGGCATAGCAAGTTCTGCTCTTCTCCTTTCAAAACTTGTTAAAAGCTGTATTTAAAAGAACAGATTGGCCGGGGTAATTCACACCCTTCAATGCCAGCTTAATGTTTAGGTTAGTGGGAATCACAGAGGAATTAGGGATGGAAACTTCTTTGCTGGTGGTAGAAGCGGTCTGGTGAATTTTTAGAGAGAAGAGGCCGTCGATGTTTGAATGTAGAAAATTGTTCTGGCTGCAGCCTGCAGTATGGACTTGTTGGTGTGTGTAGCTCCCAGTGTTCTGACAGCGCGACGTTTTGGGGAAGCATGTGATTCAGCAGCTACCAGTGGGCTTCGTGCGGCGGAGATTTTGTTGCTGTTAGCGGAGTTGATAACAGAGGGTCGTTAAGAGAAGCCTACATGCAGTAGGCAAAGGAGTAATGTTTGCCGGCGGGGGACGTGCGGCGATTAACCTGTGCGGTAGTGAAAAGGAGTTAAAAAGAAGGAAGTGTGCGGATGCGGAAAGAATGGAATAATTGTGGTAGGCTGCCGGCTGAGTAGTTTGGTGAATGTTTGGTGTGGGTCCGGCGCTGCCGATTGGATGATGGGGCTGCAGTGTGAGTCAGATAAAAAAAAAAAAAAACAGGAGTAGGATCCAATGGGACTAACTGGCATGTATAGACGCATGTAATGCAAAAGGGCTGTTTTTGGTAGCATCTCTCGCTTACGGCCATACCACCCTGAACACGCCCGATCTCGTCTGATCTCGGAAGCTAAGCAGGGTAGGGTCTGGTTAGTACTTGGATGGGAGACCTCCTGGGAATACCAGGTGCTGTAAGCCTTTCTCACTTTTACTTTATACAGGGGGCACTCCACTTCACGATTAATTTAAATCTATCACTCCCCTTCCATTTTACTATTTTATATATATATATATATTTTTTTCTCTCATTCATAAAGGCAGCTTTTAGAAACCGTTTTACTCTAAATACTTCCTGGTAATTCTAGGTGCTGTAAGCTGTTCGTGCCTTTATTCCACCAGGGCGCGATCTTCTCACAAACTTGAAGACTGTCACTCCCCATTCACGTTTTCAACTTATTGTTAATGATAAAGAGACAGCTTTTTACACACAGTTTTAAACAAAGTACTGATATTATTCCTCTTCAACTGACCGCTTTGTTTTCTATGCAAAAACCACTTCGCCACAGAAGACTCGATATTATTGGCATAGCAAGTTCTGCTCTTCTCCTTTCAAAACTTGCTAAAAGCTGTATTTAAAAGAACAGATTGGCCGGGGTAATTCACACCCTTCAATGCCAGCTTAATGTTTAGGTTAGTGGGAATCACAGAGGAATTAGGGATGGAAACTTCTTTGCTGGTGGTAGAAGCAGTCTGGTGAATTTTTAGAGAGAAGAGGCCGTCGATGTTTGAATGTAGAAAATTGTTCTGGCTGCAGCCTGCAGTATGGACTTGTTGGTGTGTGTAGCTCCCAGTGTTCTGACAGCGCGACGTTTTGGGGAAGCATGTGATTCAGCAGCTACCAGTGGGCTTCGTGCGGCGGAGATTTTGTGGCTGTTAGCGGAGTTGATAACAGAGGGTCGTTAAGAGAAGCCTACATGCAGTAGGCAAAGGAGTAATGTTTGCTGGCGGGGGACGTGCGGCGATTAACCTGTGCGGTAGTGAAAAGGAGTTAAAAAGAAGGAAGTGTGCGGATGCGGAAAGAATGGAATAATTGTGGTAGGCTGCCGGCTGAGTAGTTTGGTGAATGTTTGGTGTGGGTCCGGCGCTGCCGATTGGATGGTGGGGCTGCAGTGTGAGTCAGATAAAAAAAAAAAAACAGGAGTAGGATCCAATGGGACTAACTGGCATGTATAGACGCGTGTAATGCAAAAGGGCTGTTTTTGGTAGCATCTCTCGCTTACGGCCATACCACCCTGAACACGCCCGATCTCGTCTGATCTCGGAAACTAAGCAGGGTAGGGTCTGGTTAGTACTTGGATGGGAGACCACCTGGAAATACCAGGTGCTGTAAGCTTTTCTCACTTTTACTTTATACAGGGGGCGCTCCACTTCACGATTAATTTAAATCTATCACTCCCCTTCCATTTTACTATTTTATATATATATATATTTTTTTCTCTCATTCATAAAGGCAGCTTTTAGAAACCGTTTTACTCTAAATACTTCCTTGTAATTCTAGGTGCTGTAAGCTGTTCGTGCCTTTATTCCACCAGGGCGCGATCTTCTCACAAACTTGAAGACTGTCACTCCCCATTCACGTTTTACAACTTATTGTTAATGATAAAGAAACAGCTTTTTACACACAGTTTTAAACAAAGTACTGATATTATTCCTCTTCAACTGACCGCTTTGTTTTCTATGCAAAAACCACTTCGCCACAGAAGACTCGATATTATTGGCATAGCAAGTTCTGCTCTTCTCCTTTCAAAACTTGCTAAAAGCTGTATTTAAAAGAACAGATTGGCCGGGGTAATTCACACCCTTCAGTAGCAGCTTAATGTTTAGGTTAGTGGGAATCACAGAGGAATTAGGGATGGAAACTTCTTTGCTGGTGGTAGAAGCGGTCTGGTGAATTTTTAGAGAGAAGAGGCCGTCGATGTTTGAATGTAGAAAATTGTTCTGGCTGCAGCCTGCAGTATGGACTTGTTGGTGTGTGTAGCTCCCAGTGTTCTGACAGCGCGACGTTTTGGGGAAGCATGTGATTCAGCAGCTACCAGTGGGCTTCGTGTGGCGGAGATTTTGTGGCTGTTAGCGGAGTTGATAACAGAGGGTCGTTAAGAGAAGCCTGCATGCAGTAGGCAAAGGAGTAATGTTTGCCGGCGGGGGACGTGCGGCGATTAACCTGTGCGGTAGTGAAAAGGAGTTAAAAAGAAGGAAGTGTACGGATGCGGAAAGAATGGAATAATTGTGGTAGGCTGCCGGCTGAGTAGTTTGGTGAATGTTTGGTGTGGGTCCGGCGCTGCCGATTGGATGGTGGGGCTGCAGTGTGAGTCAGATAAAAAAAAAAAAACCAGGAGTAGGATCCAATGGGACTAACTGGCATGTATAGACGCGTGTAATGCAAAAGGGCTGTTTTTGGTAGCATGTCTCGCTTACGGCCATACCACCCTGAACACGCCCGATCTCGTCTGATCTCGGAAGCTAAGCAGGGTAGGGTCTGGTTAGTATTTGGATGGGAGACCACCTGGGAATACCAGGTGCTGTAAGCTTTTCTCACTTTTACTTTATACAGGGGGCGCTCCACTTCACGATTAATTTAAATCTATCACTCCCCTTCCATTTTACTATTTTATATATATATATATATATATATATATATATATATATTTTTTTTTTTTTCTCTCATTCCTAAAGGCAGCTTTTAGAAACCGTTTTACTCTAAATACTTCCTTGTAATTCTAGGTGCTGTAAGCTGTTCGTGCCTTTATTCCACCAGGGCGCGATCTTCTCACAAACTTGAAGACTGTCACTCCCCATTCACGTTTTACAACTTATTGTTAATGATAAAGAAACAGCTTTTTACACACAGTTTTAAACAAAGTACTGATATTATTCCTCTTCAACTGACCGCTTTGTTTTCTATGCAAAAACCACTTCGCCACAGAATATTCGATATTATTGGCATATTATCTGCTCTTCTCCTCCTTTCAAAACTTGCTAAAAGCTGTATTTAAAAGAGCAGGTTGGCCGGGGTAATTCACACCCTTCAATGCCAGCTTAATGTTTAGGTTAGTGGGAGTCACAGAGGAATTAGGGATGGAAACTTCTTTGCTGGTGGTAGAAGCGGTCTGGTGAATTTTTAGAGAGAAGAGGCCGTCGATGTTTGAATGTAGAAAATTGTTCTGGCTGCAGCCCGCAGTATGGACTTGTTGGTGTGTGTAGCTCCCAGTGTTCTGACAGCGCGACGTTTTGGGGAAGCATGTGATTCAGCAGCTACCAGTGGGCTTCGTGCGGCAGAGATTTTGTGGCTGTTAGCGGAGTTGATAACAGAGGGTTGTTAAGAGAAGCCTGCATGAGGTAGACAAAGGAGTAATGTTTGCCGGCGGGGGACGTGCGGCAATTAACCTGTGCGGTAGTGAAAAGGAGTTAAAGAGAAGGAACTGTGCGGATGCGGAAAGAATGGAATAATTGTGGTAGGCTGCCGGATGAGTAGTTTGGTGAATGTTTGGTGTGGGTCCGGTTCTGCCGATTGGATGGTGGTGCTGCAGTGTGAGTCAGATAAAAAAAAAAAAAAAACAGGCGTAGGATCCAATGGGAATAACTGGCATGTATAGACGCGTGTAATGCAAAAGGGCTATTTTTGGTAGTGTCTCTCGCTTACGGCCATACCACCCTGAACGCGCCCGATCTCGTCTGATCTCGGAAGCTAAGCAGGCTAGGGTCTGGTTAGTACTTGGATGGGAAACCACCTGGGAATACCAGGTGCTGTAAGCTTTTCTCACTTTTACTTTTTCAGGGGGCACTCCACCTCACGATTAATTTAAATCTATCACTCCCCTTCCATTTTACTATTTTATATATTTCTTTTTTCTCTCATTCATGAAGGCAGCTTTTACACACGTTTTACTCTAAATACTGCCTGGTAATTCTAGGTGCTGTAAGCTGTTCGTGCCTTTATTCCACCAGGGCACGATCTTCTCACAAACTTGAAGACTGTCACTCCCCATTCACGTTTTACAACTTATTGTTAATAATAAAGAGACAGCTTTTTACACACAGTTTTAAACAAAGTACTGATATTATTCCTCTTCAACTGACCGCTTTGTTTTCTATGCAAAAACCACTTCGCCACAGAAGACTCGATATTATTGGCATAGCAAGTTCTGCTCTTCTCCTTTCAAAACTTGCTAAAAGCTGTATTTAAAAGAACAGATTGGCCGGGGTAATTCACACCCTTCAATGCCAGATTAATGTTTAGGTTAGTGGGAATCACAGAGGAATTAGGGATGGAAACTTCTTTGCTGGTGGTAGAAGCGGTCTGGTGAATTTTTAGAGAGAAGAGGCCGTCGATGTTTGAATGTAGAAAATTGTTCTGGCTGCAGCCTGCAGTATGGACTTGTTCGTGTGTGTAGCTCCCAGTGTTCTGACAGCGCGACGTTTTGGGGAAGCATGTTATTTAGCAACTACCAGTGGGCTTCATGCGGCGGAGATTTTGTGGCTGTTAGCGGAGTTGATAACAGAGGGTCGTTAAGAGAAGCCTGCATGCAGTAGGCAAAGGAGTAATGTTTGCCGGCGGGGGACGTGCGGCGATTAACCTGTGCGGTAGTGAAAAGGAGTTAAAAAGAAGGAAGTGTGCGGATGCGGAAAGAATGGAATAATTGTGGTAGGCTGCCGGCTGAGTAGTTTGGTGAATGTTTGGTGTGGGTCCGGCGCTGCCGATTGGATGGTGGGGCTGCAGTGTGAGTCAGATAAAAAAAAAAAAAAAGAACATTAGTAGGATCCAATGGGACCAACTGGCATGTATAGAGGCGTGTAATGCAAAAGGGCTGTTTTTGGTAGCATCTCTCGCTTACGGCCATACCACCCTGAACACGCCCGATCTCGTCTGATCTCGGAAGCTAAGCAGGGTAGGGTCTGGTTAGTACTTGGATGGGAGACCACCTGGGAATACCAGGTGCTGTAAGCTTTTCTCACTTTTACTTTATACAGGGGGCGCTCCACTTCACGATTAATTTAAATCTATCACTCCCCTTCCATTTTACTATTTTATATATATATATATTTTTTCTCTCATTCATAAAGGCAGCTTTTAGAAACCGTTTTACTCTAAATACTTCCTTGTAATTCTAGGTGCTGTAAGCTGTTCGTGCCTTTATTCCACCAGGGCGCGATCTTCTCACAAACTTGAAGACTATCACTCCCCATTCACGTTTTACAACTTATTGTTAATGATAAAGAGACAGCTTTTTACACACAGTTTTAAACAAAGTACTGATATTATTCCTCTTCAACTGACCGCTTTGTTTTCTATGCAAAAACCACTTCGCCACAGAAGACTCGATATTATTGGCATAGCAAGTTCTGCTCTTCTCCTTTCAAAACTTGCTAAAAGCTGTATTTAAAAGAACAGATTGGCCGGGGTAATTCACACCCTTCAATGCCAGCTTAATGTTTAGGTTAGTGGGAATCACAGAGGAATTAGGGATGGAAACTTCTTTGCTGGTGGAAGAAGCGGTCTGGTGAATTTTTAGAGAGAAGAGGCCGTCGATGTTTGAATGTAGAAAATTGTTCTGGCTGCAGCCTGCAGTATAGACTTGTTGGTGTGTGTAGCTCCCAGTGTTCTGACAGCGCGACGTTTTGGGGAAGCATGTGATTCAGCAGCTACCAGTGGGCTTCGTGCGGCGGAGATTTTGTGGCTGTTAGCGGAGTTGATAACAGAGGGTCGTTAAGAGAAGCCTGCATGCAGTAGGCAAAGGAGTAATGTTTGCCGGCGGGGGACGTGCGGCGATAAACCTTTGCGGTAGTGAAAAGGAGTTAAAAAGAAGGAAGTGTGCGGATGCGGAAAGAATGGAATAATTGTGGTAGGCTGCCGGCTGAGTAGTTTGGTGAATGTTTGGTGTGGGTCCGGCGCTGCCGATTGGATGGTGGGGCTGCAGTGTGAGTCAGATAAAAAAAAAAAAAAGAACATTAGTAGGATCCAATGGGACCAACTGGCATGTATAGAGGCGTGTAATGCAAAAGGGCTGTTTTTGGTAGCATCTCTCGCTTACGGCCATACCACCCTGAACACGCCCGATCTCGTCTGATCTCGGAAGCTAAGCAGGGTAGGGTCTGGTTAGTACTTGGATGGGAGACCACCTGGGAATACCAGGTGCTGTAAGCTTTTCTCACTTTTACTTTATACAGGGGGCGCTCCACTTCACGATTAATTTAAATCTATCACTCCCCTTCCATTTTACTATTTTATATATATATATATTTTTTCTCTCATTCATAAAGGCAGCTTTTAGAAACCGTTTTACTCTAAATACTTCCTTGTAATTCTAGGTGCTGTAAGCTGTTCGTGCCTTTATTCCACCAGGGCGCGATCTTCTCACAAACTTGAAGACTATCACTCCCCATTCACGTTTTACAACTTATTGTTAATGATAAAGAGACAGCTTTTTACACACAGTTTTAAACAAAGTACTGATATTATTCCTCTTCAACTGACCGCTTTGTTTTCTATGCAAAAACCACTTCGCCACAGAAGACTCGATATTATTGGCATAGCAAGTTCTGCTCTTCTCCTTTCAAAACTTGCTAAAAGCTGTATTTAAAAGAACAGATTGGCCGGGGTAATTCACACCCTTCAATGCCAGCTTAATGTTTAGGTTAGTGGGAATCACAGAGGAATTAGGGATGGAAACTTCTTTGCTGGTGGAAGAAGCGGTCTGGTGAATTTTTAGAGAGAAGAGGCCGTCGATGTTTGAATGTAGAAAATTGTTCTGGCTGCAGCCTGCAGTATAGACTTGTTGGTGTGTGTAGCTCCCAGTGTTCTGACAGCGCGACGTTTTGGGGAAGCATGTGATTCAGCAGCTACCAGTGGGCTTCGTGCGGCGGAGATTTTGTGGCTGTTAGCGGAGTTGATAACAGAGGGTCGTTAAGAGAAGCCTGCATGCAGTAGGCAAAGGAGTAATGTTTGCCGGCGGGGGACGTGCGGCGATTAACCTGTGCGGTAGTGAAAAGGAGTTAAAAAGAAGGAAGTGTGCGGATGCGGAAAGAATGGAATAATTGTGGTAGGCTGCCGGCTGAGTAGTTTGGTGAATGTTTGGTGTGGGTCCGGCGCTGCCGATTGGATGGTGGGGCTGCAGTGTGAGTCAGATAAAAAAAAAAAAAAGAACATTAGTAGGATCCAATGGGACTAACTGGCATGTATAGACGCGTGTAATGCAAAAGGGCTGTTTTTGGTAGCGTCTCTCGCTTATGGCTATACCACCCTGAACACGCCTGATCTCATCTGATCTCGTAAGCTACGCAGGGTAGGGTCTGGTTAGTACTTGGATGGGAGACCTCCTGGGAATACCAGGTGCTGTAAGCTTTTCTCACTTTTACTTTATACAGGGGGCGCTCCACTTAACGATTAATTTAAATCTATCACTCCCCTTCCATTTTACTATTTTATATATATATATATTTTTCTCTCATTCATAAAGGCAGCTTTTAGAAACCGTTTTACTCTAAATACTTCCTTGTAATTCTAGGTGCTGTAAGCTGTTCGTGCCTTTATTCCACCAGGGCGCGATCTTCTCACAAACTTGAAGACTATCACTCCCCATTCACGTTTTACAACTTATTGTTAATGATAAAGAGACAGCTTTTTACACACAGTTTTAAACAAAGTACTGATATTATTCCTCTTCAACTGACCGCTTTGTTTTCTATGCAAAAACCACTTCGCCACAGAAGACTCGATATTATTGGCATAGCAAGTTCTGCTCTTCTCCTTTCAAAACTTGCTAAAAGCTGTATTTAAAAGAACAGATTGGCCGGGGTAATTCACACCCTTCAATGCCAGCTTAATGTTTAGGTTAGTGGGAATCACAGAGGAATTAGGGATGGAAACTTCTTTGCTGGTGGAAGAAGCGGTCTGGTGAATTTTTAGAGAGAAGAGGCCGTCGATGTTTGAATGTAGAAAATTGTTCTGGCTGCAGCCTGCAGTATAGACTTGTTGGTGTGTGTAGCTCCCAGTGTTCTGACAGCGCGACGTTTTGGGGAAGCATGTGATTCAGCAGCTACCAGTGGGCTTCGTGCGGCGGAGATTTTGTGGCTGTTAGCGGAGTTGATAACAGAGGGTCGTTAAGAGAAGCCTGCATGCAGTAGGCAAAGGAGTAATGTTTGCCGGCGGGGGACGTGCGGCGATTAACCTGTGCGGTAGTGAAAAGGAGTTAAAAAGAAGGAAGTGTGCGGATGCGGAAAGAATGGAATAATTGTGGTAGGCTGCCGGCTGAGTAGTTTGGTGAATGTTTGGTGTGGGTCCGGCGCTGCCGATTGGATGGTGGTGCTGCAGTGTGAGTCAGATAAAAAAAAAAAAAAAACCAGGAGTAGGATCCAATGGGACTAACTGGCATGTATAGACGCGTGTAATGCAAAAGGGCTGTTTTTGGTAGCGTCTCTCGCTTATGGCTATACCACCCTGAACACGCCTGATCTCATCTGATCTCGTAAGCTACGCAGGGTAGGGTCTGGTTAGTACTTGGATGGGAGACCTCCTGGGAATACCAGGTGCTGTAAGCTTTTCTCACTTTTACTTTATACAGGGGGCGCTCCACTTAACGATTAATTTAAATCTATCACTCCCCTTCCATTTTACTATTTTATATATATATATATTTTTCTCTCATTCATAAAGGCAGCTTTTAGAAACCGTTTTACTCTAAATACTTCCTTGTAATTCTAGGTGCTGTAAGCTGTTCGTGCCTTTATTCCACCAGGGCGCGATCTTCTCACAAACTTGAAGACTATCACTCCCCATTCACGTTTTACAACTTATTGTTAATGATAAAGAGACAGCTTTTTACACACAGTTTTAAACAAAGTACTGATATTATTCCTCTTCAACTGACCGCTTTGTTTTCTATGCAAAAACCACTTCGCCACAGAAGACTCGATATTATTGGCATAGCAAGTTCTGCTCTTCTCCTTTCAAAACTTGCTAAAAGCTGTATTTAAAAGAACAGATTGGCCGGGGTAATTCACACCCTTCAATGCCAGCTTAATGTTTAGGTTAGTGGGAATCACAGAGGAATTAGGGATGGAAACTTCTTTGCTGGTGGAAGAAGCGGTCTGGTGAATTTTTAGAGAGAAGAGGCCGTCGATGTTTGAATGTAGAAAATTGTTCTGGCTGCAGCCTGCAGTATAGACTTGTTGGTGTGTGTAGCTCCCAGTGTTCTGACAGCGCGACGTTTTGGGGAAGCATGTGATTCAGCAGCTACCAGTGGGCTTCGTGCGGCGGAGATTTTGTGGCTGTTAGCGGAGTTGATAACAGAGGGTCGTTAAGAGAAGCCTGCATGCAGTAGGCAAAGGAGTAATGTTTGCCGGCGGGGGACGTGCGGCGATTAACCTGTGCGGTAGTGAAAAGGAGTTAAAAAGAAGGAAGTGTGCGGATGCGGAAAGAATGGAATAATTGTGGTAGGCTGCCGGCTGAGTAGTTTGGTGAATGTTTGGTGTGGGTCCGGCGCTGCCGATTGGATGGTGGTGCTGCAGTGTGAGTCAGATAAAAAAAAAAAAAAAAACCAGGAGTAGGATCCAATGGGACTAACTGGCATGTATAGACGCGTGTAATGCAAAAGGGCTGTTTTTGGTAGCGTCTCTCGCTTATGGCTATACCACCCTGAACACGCCTGATCTCATCTGATCTCGTAAGCTACGCAGGGTAGGGTCTGGTTAGTACTTGGATGGGAGACATCCTGGGAATACCAGGTGCTGTAAGCTTTTTTCACTTTAACTTTATACAGGGGGCGCTCCACTTAACGATTAATTTAAATCTATCACTCCCCTTCCATTTTACTATTTTATATATATATATATTTTTCTCTCATTCATAAAGGTAGCTTTTACACACCGTTTTACTCTAAATACTTCCTGGTAATTCAAGGTGCTCTAAGCTGTTCGTGCCTTTATTCCACCAGGGCGCGATCTTCTCACAAACTTGAAGACTGCCACTCCCCATTCACGTTTTACAACTTATTGTTAATGATAAAGAGACAGCTTTTTACACACAGTTTTAAACAAAGTACTGATATTATTCCTCTTCAACTGACCGCTTTGTTTTCTATGCAAAAACCACTTCGCCACAGAAGACTCGATATTATTGGCATAGCAAGTTCTGCTCTTCTCCTTTCAAAACTTGCTAAAAGCTGTATTTAAAAGAACAGATTGGCCGGGGTAATTCACACCCTTCAATGCCAGCTTAATGTTTAGGTTAGTGGGAGTCACAGAGGAATTAGGGATGGAAACTTCTTTGCTGGTGGTAGAAGCGGTCTGGTGAATTTTTAGAGAGAAGAGGCCGTCGATGTTTGAATGTAGAAAATTGTTCTGGCTGCAGCCTGCATTATGGACTTGTTGGTGTGTGTAGCTCCCAGTGTTCTGACAGCGCGACGTTTTGGGGAAGCGTGATTCAGCAGCTACCAGTGGGCTTCGTGCGGCGGAGATTTTGTGGCTGTTAGCGGAGTTGATAACAGAGGGTCGTTAAGGGAAGCCTGCATGCAGTAGGCAAAGGAGTAATGTTTGCCGGCGGGGGACGTGCGGCGATTAACCTGTGCGGTAGTGAAAAGGAGTTAAAAAGAAGGAAGTGTGCGGATGCGGAAAGAATGGAATAATTGTGGTAGGCTGCCGGCTGAGTAGTTTGGTGAATGTTTGGTGTGGGTCCGGCGCTGCCGATTGGATGGTGGGGCTGCAGTGTGAGTCAGATAAAAAAAAAAAAAAAACAGGAGTAGGATCCAATGGGACTAACTGGCATGTATAGAGGCGTGTAATGCAAAAGGGCTGTTTTTGGTAGCATCTCTCACTTACGGCCATACCACCCTGAACACGCCCGATCTCGTCTGATCTCGGAAGCTAAGCAGGGTAGGGTCTGGTTAGTACTTGGATGGGAGACCTCCTGGGAATACCAGGTGCTGTAAGCTTTTCTCACTTTTACTTTATACAGGGGGCGCTCCACTTCACGATTAATTTAAATCTATCACTCCCCTTCCATTTTACTATTTTATACATATATATATATTTTTCTCTCATTCATAAAGGCAGCTTTTACACACCGTTTTACTCCAAATACTTCCTGGTAATTCTAGGTGCTGTAAGCTGTTCGTGCCTTTATTCCACCAGGGCGCGATCTTCTCACAAACTTGAAGACTGTCACTCCCCATTCACGTTTTACAACTTATTGTTAATGATAAAGAGACAGCTTTTTACACACAGTTTTAAACAAAGTACTGATATTATTCCTCTTCAACTGACCGCTTTGTTTTCTATGCATGAAACCACTTCGCCACAGAAGACTCGATATTATTGGCATAGCAAGTTCTGCTCTTCTCCTTTCAAAACTTGCTAAAAGCTGTATTTAAAAGAACAGATTGGCCGGGGTAATTCACACCCTTCAATGCCAGCTTAATGTTTAGGTTAGTGGGAATCACAGAGGAATTAGGGATGGAAACTTCTTTGCTGGTGGTAGAAGCGGTCTGGTGAATTTTTAGAGAGAAGAGGCCGTCGATGTTTGAATGTAGAAAATTGTTCTGGCTGCAGCCTGCAGTATGGACTTGTTGGTGTGTGTAGCTCCCAGTGTTCTGACAGCGCGACGTTTTGGGGAAGCATGTGATTCAGCAGCTACCAGTGGGCTTCGTGCGGCGGAGATTTTGTGGCTGTTAGCGGAGTTGATAACAGAGGGTCGTTAAGAGAAGCCTGCATGCAGTAGGCAAAGGAGTAATGTTTGCCGGCGGGGGACGTGCGGCGATTAACCTGTGCGGTAGTGAAAAGGAGTTAAAAAGAAGGAAGTGTGCGGATGCGGAAAGAATGGAATAATTGTGGTAGGCTGCCGGCTGAGTAGTTTGGTGAATGTTTGGTGTGGGTCCGGCGCTGCCGATTGGATGGTGGTGCTGCAGTGTGAGTCAGATAAAAAAAAAAAAAAAAACCAGGAGTAGGATCCAATGGGACCAACTGGCATGTATAGAGGCGTGTAATGCAAAAGGGCTGTTTTTGGTCGCGTCTCTCGCTTATGGCCATACCACCCTGAACACACCCGATCTCATCCGATCTCGGAAGCCAAGCAGGGTAGGGTCTGGTTAGTACTTGGATGGGAGACCTCCTGGGAATACCAGGTGCTGTAAGCTTTTCTCACTTTTACTTTATACAGGGGGCGCTCCACTTCACGATTAATTTAAATCTATCACTCCCCTTCCATTTTACTATTTTATATATATATATATTTTTCTCTCATTCATAAAGGCAGCTTTTACACACCGTTTTACTCCAAATACTTCCTGGTAATTCTAGGTGCTGTAAGCTGTTCGTGCCTTTATTCCACCAGGGCGCGATCTTCTCACAAACTTGAAGACTGTTTCTCCCCATTCACGTTTTACAACTTATTGTTAATGATAAAGAGACAGCTTTTTACACACAGTTTTAAACAAAGTACTGATATTTTTCCTCTTCAACTGACCGCTTTGTTTTCTATGCAAAAACCACTTCGCCACAGAAGACTCAATATTATTGGCATAGCAAGTTCTGCTCTTCTCCTTTCAAAACTTGCTAAAAGCTGTATTTAAAAGAACAGATTGGCCGGGGTAATTCACACCCTTCAATGCCAGCTTAATGTTTAGGTTAGTGGGAATCACAGAGGAATTAGGGATGGAAACTTCTTTGCTGGTGGTAGAAGCGGTCTGGTGAATTTTTAGAGAGAAGAGGCCGTCGATGTTTGAATGTAGAAAATTGTTCTGGCTGCAGCCTGCAGTATGGACTTGTTGGTGTGTGTAGCTCCCAGTGTTCTGACAGCGCGACGTTTTGGGGAAGCATGTGATTCAGCAGCTACCAGTGGGCTTCGTGCGGCGGAGATTTTGTGGCTGTTAGCGGAGTTGATAACAGAGGGTCGTTAAGAGAAGCCTGCATGCAGTAGGCAAAGGAGTAATGTTTGCCGGCGGGGGACGTGCGGCGATTAACCTGTGCGGTAGTGAAAAGGAGTTAAAAAGAAGGAAGTGTGTGGATGCGGAAAGAATGGAATAATTGTGGTAGGCTGCCGGCTGAGTAGTTTGGTGAATGTTTGGTGTGGGTCCGGCGCTGCCGATTGGATGGTGGTGCTGCAGTGTGAGTCAGATAAAAAAAAAAAAAAAACCAGGAGTAGGATCCAATGGGACTAACTGGCATGTATAGACGCGTGTAATGCAAAAGGGCTGTTTTTGGTCGCGTCTCTCGCTTATGGCCATACCACCCTGAACACACCCGATCTCATCCGATCTCGGAAGCCAAGCAGGGTAGGGTCTGGTTAGTACTTGGATGGGAGACCTCCTGGGAATACCAGGTGCTGTAAGCTTTTCTCACTTTTACTTTATACAGGGGGCGCTCCACTTCACGATTAATTTAAATCTATCACTCCCCTTCCATTTTACTATTTTATATATATATATATTTTTCTCTCATTCATAAAGGCAGCTTTTACACACCGTTTTACTCCAAATACTTCCTAGTAATTCTAGGTGCTGTAAGCTGTTCGTGCCTTTATTCCACCAGGGCGCGATCTTCTCACAAACTTGAAGACTGTCACTCCCCATTCACGTTTTACAACTTATTGTTAATGATAAAGAGACAGCTTTTTACACACAGTTTTAAACAAAGTACTGATATTTTTCCTCTTCAACTGACCGCTTTGTTTTCTATGCAAAAACCACTTCGCCACAGAAGACTCAATATTATTGGCATAGCAAGTTCTGCTCTTCTCCTTTCAAAACTTGCTAAAAGCTGTATTTAAAAGAACAGATTGGCCGGGGTAATTCACACCCTTCAATGCCAGCTTAATGTTTAGGTTAGTGGGAATCACAGAGGAATTAGGGATGGAAACTTCTTTGCTGGTGGTAGAAGCAGTCTGGTGAATTTTTAGAGAGAAGAGGCCGTCGATGTTTGAATGTAGAAAATTGTTCTGGCTGCAGCCTGCAGTATGGACTTGTTGGTGTGTGTAGCTCCCAGTGTTCTGACAGCGCGACGTTTTGGGGAAGCATGTGATTCAGCAGCTACCAGTGGGCTTCGTGCGGCGGAGATTTTGTGGCTGTTAGCGGAGTTGATAACAGAGGGTCGTTAAGAGAAGCCTGCATGCAGTAGGCAAAGGAGTAATGTTTGCCGGCGGGGGACGTGCGGCGATTAACCTGTGCGGTAGTGAAAAGGAGTTAAAAAGAAGGAAGTGTGCGGATGCGGAAAGAATGGAATAATTGTGGTAGGCTGCCGGCTGAGTAGTTTGGTGAATGTTTGGTGTGGGTCCGGCGCTGCCGATTGGATGGTGGTGCTGCAGTGTGAGTCAGATAAAAAAAAAAAAAAACCAGGAGTAGGATCCAATGGGACTAACTGGCATGTATAGACGCGTGTAATGCAAAAGGGCTGTTTTTGGTAGCATCTTCCGCTTACGGCCATACCACCCTGAACACGCCCGATCTCGTCTGATCTCAGAAGCTAAGCAGGGTAGGTTCTGGTTAGTACTTGGATGGGAGACCACCTGGGAATACCAGGTGCTGTAAGCTTTTCTCACTTTTAATTTATACAGGGGGCGCTCCACTTCACGATTAATTTAAATCTATCACTCCCCTTCCATTTTACTATTTTATATATATATATATTTTTTTTCTCTCATTCCTAAAGGCAGCTTTTAGAAATCGTTTTACTCTAAATACTTCCTAGTAATTCTAGGTGCTGTAAGCTGTTCGTGCCTTTATTCCACCAGGACGCGATCTTCTCACAAACTTGAAGACTGTCACTCCCCATTCACGTTTTACAACTTATTGTTAATGATAAAGAGACAGCTTTTTACACACAGTTTTAAACAAAGTACTGACATTATTCCTCTTCAACTGACCGCTTTGTTTTCTATGCAAAAACCACTTCGCCACAGAAGACTCGATATTATTGGCATAGCAAGTTCTGCTCTTCTCCTTTCAAAACTTGCTAAAAGCTGTATTTAAAAGAACAGATTGGCCAGGGTAATTCACACCCTTCAATGCCAGCTTAATGTTTAGGTTAGTGGGAATCACAGAGGAATTAGGGATGGAAACTTCTTTGCTGGTGGTAGAAGCGGTCTGGTGAATTTTTAGAGAGAAGAGGCCGTCGATGTTTGAATGTAGAAAATTGTTCTGGCTGCAGCCTGCAGTATGGACTTGTTGGTGTGTGTAGCTCCCAGTGTTCTGACAGCGCGACGTTTTGGGGAAGCATGTGATTCAGCAGCTACCAGTGGGCTTCGTGCGGCGGAGATTTTGTGGCTGTTAGCGGAGTTGATAACAGAGGGTCGTTAAGAGAAGCCTACATGCAGTAGGCAAAGGAGTAATGTTTGCCGGCGGGGGACGTGCGGCGATTACCCTGTGCGGTAGTGAAAAGGAGTTAAAAAGAAGGAAGTGTGCGGATGCGGAAAGAATGGAATAATTGTGGTAGGCTGCCGGCTGAGTAGTTTGGTGAATGTTTGGTGTGGGTCCGGCGCTGCCGATTGGATGGTGGGGCTGCAGTGTGAGTCAGATAAAAAAAAAAAAAAAAAAACAGGAGTAGGATCCAATGGGACTAACTGGCATGTATAGACGCGTGTAATGCAAAAGGGCTGTTTTTGGTAGCGTCTCTCACTTATGGCCATACCACCCTGAACACGCCCGATCTCATCCGATCTCGAAAGCCAAGCAGGGTAGGGTCTGGTTAGTACTTGGATGGGAGACCTCCTGGGAATACCAGGTGCTGTAAGCTTTTCTCACTTTTACTTTATACAGGGGGCGCTCCACTTCACGATTAATTTAAATCTATCACTCCCCTTCCGTTTTACTATTTTATATATATATATATTTTTTCTTTCATTCCTAAAGGCAGCTTTTAGAAATCGTTTTACTCTAAATACTTCCTAGTAATTCTAGGTGCTGTAAGCTGTTCGTGCCTTTATTCCACCAGGGCGCGATCTTCTCACAAACTTGAAGACTGTCACTCCCCATTCACGTTTTACAACTTATTGTTAATGATAAAGAGACAGCTTTTTACACACAGTTTTAAACAAAGTACTGATATTTTTCCTCTTCAACTGACCGCTTTGTTTTCTATGCAAAAACCACTTCGCCACAGAAGACTCAATATTATTGGCATAGCAAGTTCTGCTCTTCTCCTTTCAAAACTTGCTAAAAGCTGTATTTAAAAGAACAGATTGGCCGGGGTAATTCACACCCTTCAATGCCAGCTTAATGTTTAGGTTAGTGGGAATCACAGAGGAATTAGGGATGGAAACTTCTTTGCTGGTGGTAGAAGCAGTCTGGTGAATTTTTAGAGAGAAGAGGCCGTCGATGTTTGAATGTAGAAAATTGTTCTGGCTGCAGCCTGCAGTATGGACTTGTTGGTGTGTGTAGCTCCCAGTGTTCTGACAGCGCGACGTTTTGGGGAAGCATGTGATTCAGCAGCTACCAGTGGGCTTCGTGCGGCGGAGATTTTGTGGCTGTTAGCGGAGTTGATAACAGAGGGTCGTTAAGAGAAGCCTGCATGCAGTAGGCAAAGGAGTAATGTTTGCCGGCGGGGGACGTGCGGCGATTAACCTGTGCGGTAGTGAAAAGGAGTTAAAAAGAAGGAAGTGTGCGGATGCGGAAAGAATGGAATAATTGTGGTAGGCTGCCGGCTGAGTAGTTTGGTGAATGTTTGGTGTGGGTCCGGCGCTGCCGATTGGATGGTGGTGCTGCAGTGTGAGTCAGATAAAAAAAAAAAAAAAAACCAGGAGTAGGATCCAATGGGACTAACTGGCATGTATAGACGCTTGTAATGCAAAAGGGCTGTTTTTGATAGCATCTTCCGCTTACGGCCATACCACCCTGAACATGCCCGATCTCGTCTGATCTCAGAAGCTAAGCAGGGTAGGTTCTGGTTAGTACTTGGATGGGAGACCACCTGGGAATACCAGGTGCTGTAAGCCTTTCTCACTTTTAATTTATACAGGGGGCGCTCCACTTCACGATTAATTTAAATCTATCACTCCCCTTCCATTTTACTATTTTATATATATATATATTTTTTTTCTCTCATTCCTAAAGGCAGCTTTTAGAAATCGTTTTACTCTAAATACTTCCTAGTAATTCTAGGTGCTGTAAGCTGTTCGTGCCTTTATTCCACCAGGGCGCGATCTTCTCACAAACTTGAAGACTGTCACTCCCCATTCACGTTTTACAACTTATTGTTAATGATAAAGAGACAGCTTTTTACACACAGTTTTAAACAAAGTACTGACATTATTCCTCTTCAACTGACCGCTTTGTTTTCTATGCAAAAACCACTTCGCCACAGAAGACTCGATATTATTGGCATAGCAAGTTCTGCTCTTCTCCTTTCAAAACTTGCTAAAAGCTGTATTTAAAAGAACAGATTGGCCGGGGTAATTCACACCCTTCAATGCCAGCTTAATGTTTAGGTTAGTGGGAATCACAGAGGAATTAGGGATGGAAACTTCTTTGCTGGTGGTAGAAGCGGTCTGGTGAATTTTTAGAGAGAAGAGGCCGTCGATGTTTGAATGTAGAAAATTGTTCTGGCTGCAGCCTGCAGTATGGACTTGTTGGTGTGTGTAGCTCCCAGTGTTCTGACAGCGCGACGTTTTGGGGAAGCATGTGATTCAGCAGCTACCAGTGGGCTTCGTGCGGCGGAGATTTTGTGGCTGTTAGCGGAGTTGATAACAGAGGGTCGTTAAGAGAAGCCTGCATGCAGTAGGCAAAGGAGTAATGTTTGCCGGCGGGGGACGTGCGGCGATTACCCTGTGCGGTAGTGAAAAGGAGTTAAAAAGAAGGAAGTGTGCGGATGCGGAAAGAATGGAATAATTGTGGTAGGCTGCCGGCTGAGTAGTTTGGTGAATGTTTGGTGTGGGTCCGGCGCTGCCGATTGGATGGTGGGGCTGCAGTGTGAGTCAGATAAAAAAAAAAAAAAAAACCAGGAGTAGGATCCAATGGGACTAACTGGCATGTATAGACGCTTGTAATGCAAAAGGGCTGTTTTTGGTAGCATCTTCCGCTTACGGCCATACCACCCTGAACACGCCCGATCTCGTCTGATCTCAGAAGCTAAGCAGGGTAGGTTCTGGTTAGTACTTGGATGGGAGACCACCTGGGAATACCAGGTGCTGTAAGCTTTTCTCACTTTTAATTTATACAGGGGGCGCTCCACTTCACGATTAATTTAAATCTATCACTCCCCTTCCATTTTACTATTTTATATATATATATATTTTTTTTCTCTCATTCCTAAAGGCAGCTTTTAGAAATCGTTTTACTCTAAATACTTCCTAGTAATTCTAGGTGCTGTAAGCTGTTCGTGCCTTTATTCCACCAGGGCGCGATCTTCTCACAAACTTGAAGACTGTCACTCCCCATTCACGTTTTACAACTTATTGTTAATGATAAAGAGACAGCTTTTTACACACAGTTTTAAACAAAGTACTGACATTATTCCTCTTCAACTGACCGCTTTGTTTTCTATGCAAAAACCACTTCGCCACAGAAGACTCGATATTATTGGCATAGCAAGTTCTGCTCTTCTCCTTTCAAAACTTGCTAAAAGCTGTATTTAAAAGAACAGATTGGCCGGGGTAATTCACACCCTTCAATGCCAGCTTAATGTTTAGGTTAGTGGGAATCACAGAGGAATTAGGGATGGAAACTTCTTTGCTGGTGGTAGAAGCGGTCTGGTGAATTTTTAGAGAGAAGAGGCCGTCGATGTTTGAATGTAGAAAATTGTTCTGGCTGCAGCCTGCAGTATGGACTTGTTGGTGTGTGTAGCTCCCAGTGTTCTGACAGCGCGACGTTTTGGGGAAGCATGTGATTCAGCAGCTACCAGTGGGCTTCGTGCGGCGGAGATTTTGTGGCTGTTAGCGGAGTTGATAACAGAGGGTCGTTAAGAGAAGCCTGCATGCAGTAGGCAAAGGAGTAATGTTTGCCGGCGGGGGACGTGCGGCGATTACCCTGTGCGGTAGTGAAAAGGAGTTAAAAAGAAGGAAGTGTGCGGATGCGGAAAGAATGGAATAATTGTGGTAGGCTGCCGGCTGAGTAGTTTGGTGAATGTTTGGTGTGGGTCCGGCGCTGCCGATTGGATGGTGGGGCTGCAGTGTGAGTCAGATAAAAAAAAAAAAAAACCAGGAGTAGGATCCAATGGGACTAACTGGCATGTATAGACGCTTGTAATGCAAAAGGGCTGTTTTTGGTAGCATCTTCCGCTTACGGCCATACCACCCTGAACACGCCCGATCTCGTCTGATCTCAGAAGCTAAGCAGGGTAGGTTCTGGTTAGTACTTGGATGGGAGACCACCTGGGAATACCAGGTGCTGTAAGCTTTTCTCACTTTTAATTTATACAGGGGGCGCTCCACTTCACGATTAATTTAAATCTATCACTCCCCTTCCATTTTACTATTTTATATATATATATATTTTTTTTCTCTCATTCCTAAAGGCAGCTTTTAGAAATCGTTTTACTCTAAATACTTCCTAGTAATTCTAGGTGCTGTAAGCTGTTCGTGCCTTTATTCCACCAGGGCGCGATCTTCTCACAAACTTGAAGACTGTCACTCCCCATTCACGTTTTACAACTTATTGTTAATGATAAAGAGACAGCTTTTTACACACAGTTTTAAACAAAGTACTGACATTATTCCTCTTCAACTGACCGCTTTGTTTTCTATGCAAAAACCACTTCGCCACAGAAGACTCGATATTATTGGCATAGCAAGTTCTGCTCTTCTCCTTTCAAAACTTGCTAAAAGCTGTATTTAAAAGAACAGATTGGCCGGGGTAATTCACACCCTTCAATGCCAGCTTAATGTTTAGGTTAGTGGGAATCACAGAGGAATTAGGGATGGAAACTTCTTTGCTGGTGGTAGAAGCGGTCTGGTGAATTTTTAGAGAGAAGAGGCCGTCGATGTTTGAATGTAGAAAATTGTTCTGGCTGCAGCCTGCAGTATGGACTTGTTGGTGTGTGTAGCTCCCAGTGTTCTGACAGCGCGACGTTTTGGGGAAGCATGTGATTCAGCAGCTACCAGTGGGCTTCGTGCGGCGGAGATTTTGTGGCTGTTAGCGGAGTTGATAACAGAGGGTCGTTAAGAGAAGCCTACATGCAGTAGGCAAAGGAGTAATGTTTGCCGGCGGGGGACGTGCGGCGATTACCCTGTGCGGTAGTGAAAAGGAGTTAAAAAGAAGGAAGTGTGCGGATGCGGAAAGAATGGAATAATTGTGGTAGGCTGCCGGCTGAGTAGTTTGGTGAATGTTTGGTGTGGGTCCGGCGCTGCCGATTGGATGGTGGGGCTGCAGTGTGAGTCAGATAAAAAAAAAAAAAAAAACCAGGAGTAGGATCCAATGGGACTAACTGGCATGTATAGACGCGTGTAATGCAAAAGGGCTGTTTTTGGTAGGATCCCTCGCTTATGGCCATACCACCCTGAACACGCCCCATCTCGTCTGATCTCGGAAGCCAAGCAGGGTAGGGTCTGGTTAGACCCACGATCTTCGTTCAATTAAGAAGGTGCTTCCAGCCTTACAGCCTCAGTTTACGTAAGTACAACGCCATGTCTACTGTTCCGTGTTCTGAGTGTAATATGTTTAGCTATTCTTCTCCAGTCATTAGCGGTATTTATACATGTGAGAAGTGTCAGTTAGTCGCTAGACTGACGGAGAAGATTGTAGTGTTAGAGGGACGTATCCGGACGTTACATAACATTCAGGAGAATGAGAGTTTTATTGACTCAGTGTTAGCGGCTCCGGATATGTCCGCGATAGCCAGTAAGTCTCCCCCTGCTCCGGCAGCAGAGCCTTCGCAGCAAGGCGAGTGGGTGACGACCCGGCGGCATAGTCGCAAATCCAAACCAAACTTACACCGGCACCATTCGCCTATCCGCGTTTCCAACAGGTTCTCCCCACTCAGTGAAACTCCCACTGAGACGCCTGTTGAAAGTGCTCTAATAATTGGTGATTCTATTCTAAGAAACGTGAGAGTAGCGACTCCAGCGACCATTGTAAATTGTCTCCCGGGTGCCAGAGCGACCGACATCTCGGCAAATTTAAAAGTGCTGGCTAAAAGTAAACGTAAATACTCTCAGATAGTTATCCACGTCGGCACTAATGATGTCCGATTGAGGCAATCGGAGATCACAAAGGCAAATTTTAAAGAGGTGTGCAACATTGCGAAGAAGATGTGTGTGTCAGTAACGTGCTCTGGCCCCATCCCTGCTAGACGTGGCGATGAAATGTACAGCAGATTATCGTCGCTACATCGCTGGCTGTCGGAATGGTGCCCGATAAATGGTGTAGGTTATATAGACAACTGGAGGATGTTCTGGGGTAGGCCTGGGCTTTTGAAGAGGGACGGTATTCACCCCTCGCGGGCTGGTGCCGACCTCCTGTCTAAAAGCATAGCTCGTAGTCTACAGGCAAATCGCTGACTAACTAGAGCCAAGTCCAGGCGGCAGGCAAACCGGCATAACCGACCGCCTGCTAGTCGCTTAGAGTCGTCGCCTAGGGTTCATTTCATTGAGACTGTGTCTGCTCCCCGCGTCTCTAATCATGGAGGACTATTCCACCGTGGAGTGTGCCATAATAACTTAATTAAAATCACAATGAATCCGTTACTAGAAAACAGTTGTGATGCAATATTTAAACTTAAACTTGGACTTCTGAATATAAGATCACTGGCCCCTAAAGCACTATTAATAAATGAAATAATTACTGATTTTAGTCTTGGTGCCCTGTGCCTTACTGAGACCTGGCTTAAACCAGATGAATTCATGGCACTAAATGAATCTACTCCAGCGGAATACAGTTATAAGCATAACCCGCGACCAAATCGCAAAGGTGGTGGTGTTGCTGCAATTTTTCAGTCCAACTTAGGAGTGTCTGAGAAATGTGGTGTGAGTTTCAGCACATTTGAAACTCTTGTTCTTAGCCTTGCTGGCTCATCTCTTTCTAGTTCATCACCCCAAATCACCATGGTTATTGTGTATAGACCGCCTGGGCCGTACAGTGATTTTCTTAAGGAATTTGCTGATTTTTTAACAAACCTGGTGGTCAGTACTGACAAAGCCGTTATTGTGGGTGATTTTAACATTCATATGGAGAAGGATAATGATCCTTTAAAAACAGCGTTTGCAGCTATTCTTGACTCTGTAGGTGTATGTCAGAATGTAGTCGGGCCTACTCATGTCTGTAACCATACCCTTGATTTGATCATTAGTCATGGCATCCTGGTAGAACATGTGTCTATTATGCCACAGAGTCCTCTGCTCTCAGATCATTACTTGTTAACATTTGAAATCCAGTATAGCCTCCTGTTGACCACCACTCCAAAGTATAGAATCAGACGTTCTATTAAGGCACTAACTACAACAACATTTATGAAACAACTTCCACAGCCCTTTAGCCTTACATCTGAAGCATCGTGTGTAAATGAACTTGAACAGGCAACTTCAAACATGGAAAAATCCCTTCGCAGCACTCTAGATCTTGTGGCTCCACTTAGGAGTATAAAGCATAGCAATAACAAACCTGCCCCCTGGTACTCTGATAATACACGTGAACTCAAACAGGCATCACGCAAGCTAGAGCGAAAATGGCGCTCAACTAAACTGGAAGTTTTCAAATCTGCCTGGAAAGAGAGCCTCTCTAAATACAGACAAGCACTAGTAACTGCTCGGTCTGTGTATCTCTCCAGATTAATAGACATGAACAAAACCAATCCTAAATTCCTATTTGAATCCGTGGCTAGGATAACACAGAATTCCTCATTAAACTTGCAAATCCCACAAGCTCTTAAGAGTGATGACTTTCTTACATTTTTTAATGGTAAGATAACTACAATTAGACAGACTATACAGTGCACACCTTTACCTACTTACGGCTGCCTGCCTCCTGCTAGTCTTATGCCTACCAATAATGAGACCTTTGAATCATTCATTCCTATTACACACTCAGAACTTTTGAGCTTAATTTTCTCCTGTAAATCCTCTACTAGCCTTGTAGACCCAATTCCTACAAAATTCTTCAAGGAAATTGCACCACAGATTGGCACTACCGTGTTAAATGTGTTAAACTCTTCTCTTAGGCTTGGATATGTTCCAAAACCTTTTAAAATGGCTGTTATCAGACCCGTCCTAAAGAAACCAAATCTTGAACCCAGTGTTTTAGGAAACTATAGACCTATCTCAAATCTTCCTTTCATTTCAAAGATCATGGAAAAGGTTGTAGTTCGTCAGTTGTCCTCTTTCCTACAAAAAACTAATGCCAATGAATTATATCAGTCTGGCTTTAGACCAAACCATAGCACAGAAACTGCTCTAGTCAAAGTAATGAATGATCTACTTGTGGCTTCTGACCGTGGCTGTGTATCTCTGTTGGTATTGCTAGATTTAACTGCAGCGTTCGATACTGTGGACCATAATATCCTCTTGGACCGGTTAGAAGGTGTAGTTGGCATTACAGGGACAGCGCTCTCTTGGTTCCGCTCATATTTGTCTGATCGCTATCAGTATGCCCATGTGAACAATGAATCATCCAAGGCCACTAAAGTTGAATATGGTGTCCCACAGGGATCAGTCCTGGGCCCGCTACTGTTTACCCTATACATGCTACCTCTTGGTAACATTATTAGAAATCATGGTATTGGGTTTCATTGTTATGCAGATGATACACAGTTGTACATATCTGTTAACCCTGATGATATATCACTGCTATCTCGGTTAGAAGACTGTCTATTAGATATCCAGTGCTGGATGGCAAAAAATTTCCTTATGTTAAACACAGAAAAAACAGAAGTTCTGGTAATTGGTCCCAAGGCTGCTAGAAATAAGTTCCACCACCTCAACGTTGGTAACCTTCCTACACAACCTAACATGGTAGTTAGAAATCTTGGCGTTCTTGTCGATTCAGATCTATGCTTTGATGCTCACATAAGAAGTATTACTAGAACTGCATTTTATCATCTACGGAACATAGCCAAGCTTCGTAAGATGCTCTCACTTAATGATGCAGAAAAACTAATACATGCCTTCGTAAGTTCCAGACTGGATTACTGTAATGCCCTCCTATCGGGTTGCCCGTCTGGATCCTTGCATAAACTTCAGATGGTACAGAATGCTGCAGCCAGAGTTCTAACAAACACTAAAAAATTTGATCATATTACACCGGTCTTATCCTCTCTTCATTGGCTGCCAGTTAAGTCTCGAATTGACTATAAAATACTGCTATTAACTTATAAAGCACTAAATGGCCTTGCACCAGAATACCTTAGTGAACTGCTGACCACATACAACCCTCCACGCTTGCTTCGCTCTCAAGCCATGGGATATCTGTTAGTGCCTAGGGTAGAAAGAGCTACGGCAGGCTGCAGAGCTTTCTCCTACAAAGCTCCTCTGCTGTGGAATGGTCTTCCACCGGATGTGCGGGTTTCAGGTTCACTCTCAATATTCAAGTCCAGACTAAAAACACACCTGTTTAGTTTAGCGTATAGGGACACTAGTTCTAGCCCTAGCTAACTCTTCACTCCCAGTCAGACCTGTAGTGTGAGGTGTAGAGCTGGGTGGGGATCGGTGCCATTGGCTTTGGATGAACTGGATTGTCAGTGCTGTCACTCTAGCTTTGCAATCTCTTGTGGAACTGGAGTGCTGACATTTCAGGGACTCCCCATGCCGGCATTCCCACTTGCCTCTCCCTCCTACTGATGCTGCCATAGCCATATCTGCCGGAGCTTGCAGATTGCACTTCATATTGTACTCACCTAGCTTTTAGCACTGCCAATAGCCTCCTCTACTATGCCTAATTGTACATTTTATTTCCCCTACTCCTCCTGGGGGTGATGCCTGGAGACCTCAATCTATCAAGATATCCAGCACACCCGACCACCACCAGTGACGTCCCTGCATCCAGCTCGCCGTTCTGTTCTTCCGTGTATGACCCGCTGCCTTACCTCTGGTTGCCTGGCAATTGGAAGAAGACTCGGCTTCGGCTCTCTCTATTTGACTATCCCTGCCGGCCCCTGGAGGATGGGCTTCCCCTTTGAGTCTGGTCCCTCTCAAGGTTTCTTCCTTCTAGGGAGTTTTTCCTTGCCACTGTCGCCTATGGCTTACTCACTGGGGGCTTTGGGTGAGGATACTGTAAAGCGCTTTGAGACAATGTAATGTTGTGATAATGCGCTATATAAAAATAAATTTGTTGTTGTTGTTGTTGTACTTGGATGGGAGACCTCCTGGGAATACCAGGTGCTGTAAGCCTTTCTCACTTTTACTTTATACAGGGGGCGCTCCACTTCACGATTAATTTAAATCTATCACTCCCTTTCCATTTTACTATTTTATATATATATTTTTTTTTTTTCTCTCATTCCTAAAGGCAGCTTTTAGAAATCGTTTTACTCTAAATACTTCCTGGTAATTCTAGGTGCTGTAAGCTGTTCGTGCCTTTATTCCACCAGGGCGCGATCTTCTCACAAACTTGAAGACTGTCACTCCCCATTCACGTTTTACAACTTATTGTTAATGATAAAGAGACAGCTTTTTACACACAGTTTTAAACAAAGTACTGATATTATTCCTCTTCAACTGACCGCTTTGTTTTCTATGCAAAAACCACTTCGCCACAGAAGACTCGATATTATTGGCATAGCAAGTTCTGCTCTTCTCCTTTCAAAACTTGCTAAAAGCTGTATTTAAAAGAACAGATTGGCCGGGGTAATTCACACCCTTCAATGCCAGCTTAATGTTTAGGTTAGTGGGAATCACAGAGGAATTAGGGATGGAAACTTCTTTGCTGGTGGTAGAAGCGGTCTGGTGAATTTTTAGAGAGAAGAGGCCGTCGATGTTTGAATGTAGAAAATTGTTCTGGCTGCAGCCTGCAGTATGGACTTGTTGGTGTGTGTAGCTCCCAGTGTTCTGACAGCGCGACGTTTTGGGGAAGCATGTGATTCAGCAGCTACCAGTGGGCTTCGTGCGGCGGAGATTTTGTGGCTGTTAGCGGAGTTGATAACAGAGGGTCGTTAAGAGAAGCCTACATGCAGTAGGCAAAGGAGTAATGTTTGCCGGCGGGGGACGTGCGGCGATTACCCTGTGCGGTAGTGAAAAGGAGTTAAAAAGAAGGAAGTGTGCGGATGCGGAAAGAATGGAATAATTGTGGTAGGCTGCCGGCTGAGTAGTTTGGTGAATGTTTGGTGTGGGTCCGGCGCTGCCGATTGGATGGTGGTGCTGCAGTGTGAGTCAGATAAAAAAAAAAAAAAAACCAGGAGTAGGATCCAATGGGACTAACTGGCATGTATAGACGCGTGTAATGCAAAAGGGCTGTTTTTGGTAGCATCTTCCGCTTACGGCCATACCACCCTGAACACGCCCGATCTCGTCTGATCTCGGAAGCTAAGCAGGGTAGGTTCTGGTTAGTACTTGGATGGGAGACCACCTGGGAATACCAGGTGCTGTAAGCTTTTCTCACTTTTACTTTATACAGGGGGCGCTCCACTTCACGATTAATTTAAATCTATCACTCCCCTTCCATTTTACTATTTTATATATATATATTTTTTTTTTTCTCTCATTCATAAAGGCAGCTTTTAGAAACCGTTTTACTCTAAATACTTCCTGGTAATTCTAGGTGCTGTAAGCTGTTCGTCCCTTTATTCCACCAGGGCGCGATCTTCTCACAAACTTGAAGACTGTCACTCCCCATTCACGTTTTACAACTTATTGTTAATGATAAAGAGACAGCTTTTTACACACAGTTTTAAACAAAGTACTGATATTATTCCTCTTCAACTGACCGCTTTGTTTTCTATGCAAAAACCACTTTGCCACAGAAGACTCGATATTATTGGCATAGCAAGTTCTGCTCTTCTCCTTTCAAAACTTGCTAAAAGCTGTATTTAAAAGAACAGATTGGCCGGGGTAATTCACACCCTTCAATGCCAGCTTAATGTTTAGGTTAGTGGGAATCACAGAGGAATTAGGGATGGAAACTTCTTTGCTGGTGGTAGAAGCGGTCTGGTGAATTTTTAGAGAGAAGAGGCCGTCGATGTTTGAATGTAGAAAATTGTTCTGGCTGCAGCCTGCAGTATGGACTTGTTGGTGTGTGTAGCTCCCAGTGTTCTGACAGCGCGACGTTTTGGGGAAGCATGTGATTCAGCAGCTACCAGTGGGCTTCGTGCGGCGGAGATTTTGTGGCTGTTAGCGGAGTTGATAACAGAGGGTCGTTAAGAGAAGCCTGCATGCAGTAGGCAAAGGAGTAATGTTTGCCGGCGGGGGACGTGCGGCGATTAACCTGTGCGGTAGTGAAAAGGAGTTAAAAAGAAGGAAGTGTGCGGATGCGGAAAGAATGGAATAATTGTGGTAGGCTGCCGGCTGAGTAGTTTGGTGAATGTTTGGTGTGGGTCCGGCGCTGCCGATTGGATGGTGGGGCTGCAGTGTGAGTCAGATAAAAAAAAAAAAAAAAACCAGGAGTAGGATCCAATGGGACTAACTGGCATGTATAGACGCGTGTAATGCAAAAGGGCTGTTTTTGGTAGGATCCCTCGCTTATGGCCATACCACCCTGAACACGCCCCATCTCGTCTGATCTCGGAAGCCAAGCAGGGTAGGGTCTGGTTAGTACTTGGATGGGAGACCTCCTGGGAATACCAGGTGCTGTAAGCCTTTCTCACTTTTACTTTATACAGGGGGCGCTCCACTTCACGATTAATTTAAATCTATCACTCCCTTTCCATTTTACTATTTTATATATATATATTTTTTTTTTCTCTCATTCCTAAAGGCAGCTTTTAGAAATCGTTTTACTCTAAATACTTCCTGGTAATTCTAGGTGCTGTAAGCTGTTCGTGCCTTTATTCCACCAGGGCGCGATCTTCTCACAAACTTGAAGACTGTCACTCCCCATTCACGTTTTACAACTTATTGTTAATGATAAAGAGACAGCTTTTTACACACAGTTTTAAACAAAGTACTGATATTATTCCTCTTCAACTGACCGCTTTGTTTTCTATGCAAAAACCACTTCGCCACAGAAGACTCGATATTATTGGCATAGCAAGTTCTGCTCTTCTCCTTTCAAAACTTGCTAAAAGCTGTATTTAAAAGAACAGATTGGCCGGGGTAATTCACACCCTTCAATGCCAGCTTAATGTTTAGGTTAGTGGGAATCACAGAGGAATTAGGGATGGAAACTTCTTTGCTGGTGGTAGAAGCGGTCTGGTGTATTTTTAGAGAGAAGAGGCCGTCGATGTTTGAATGTAGAAAATTGTTCTGGCTGCAGCCTGCAGTATGGACTTGTTGGTGTGTGTAGCTCCCAGTGTTCTGACAGCGCGACGTTTTGGGGAAGCATGTGATTCAGCAGCTACCAGTGGGCTTCGTGCGGCGGAGATTTTGTGGCTGTTAGCGGAGTTGATAACAGAGGGTCGTTAAGAGAAGCCTACATGCAGTAGGCAAAGGAGTAATGTTTGCCGGCGGGGGACGTGCGGCGATTAACCTGTGCGGTAGTGAAAAGGAGTTAAAAAGAAGGAAGTGTGCGGATGCGGAAAGAATGGAATAATTGTGGTAGGCTGCCGGCTGAGTAGTTTGGTGAATGTTTGGTGTGGGTCCGGCGCTGCCGATTGGATGGTGGTGCTGCAGTGTGAGTCAGATAAAAAAAAAAAAAAAACCAGGAGTAGGATCCAATGGGACTAACTGGCATGTATAGACGCGTGTAATGCAAAAGGGCTGTTTTTGGTAGCATCTTCCGCTTACGGCCATACCACCCTGAACACGCCCGATCTCGTCTGATCTCGGAAGCTAAGCAGGGTAGGTTCTGGTTAGTACTTGGATGGGAGACCACCTGGGAATACCAGGTGCTGTAAGCTTTTCTCACTTTTACTTTATACAGGGGGCGCTCCACTTCACGATTAATTTAAATCTATCACTCCCCTTCCATTTTACTATTTTATATATATATATATTTTTTTTTTTCTCTCATTCATAAAGGCAGCTTTTAGAAACCGTTTTACTCTAAATACTTCCTGGTAATTCTAGGTGCTGTAAGCTGTTCGTCCCTTTATTCCACCAGGGCGCGATCTTCTCACAAACTTGAAGACTGTCACTCCCCATTCACGTTTTACAACTTATTGTTAATGATAAAGAGACAGCTTTTTACACACAGTTTTAAACAAAGTACTGATATTATTCCTCTTCAACTGACCGCTTTGTTTTCTATGCAAAAACCACTTTGCCACAGAAGACTCGATATTATTGGCATAGCAAGTTCTGCTCTTCTCCTTTCAAAACTTGCTAAAAGCTGTATTTAAAAGAACAGATTGGCCGGGGTAATTCACACCCTTCAATGCCAGCTTAATGTTTAGGTTAGTGGGAATCACAGAGGAATTAGGGATGGAAACTTCTTTGCTGGTGGTAGAAGCGGTCTGGTGAATTTTTAGAGAGAAGAGGCCGTCAATGTTTGAATGTAGAAAATTGTTCTGGCTGCAGCCTGCAGTATGGACTTGTTGGTGTGTGTAGCTCCCAGTTTTCTAACAGCGCGACGTTTTGGGGAAGCATGTGATTCAGCAGCTACCAGTGGGCTTCGTGCGGCGGAGATTTTGTGGCTGTTAGCGGAGTTGATAACAGAGGGTCGTTAAGAGAAGCCTGCATGCAGTAGGCAAAGGAGTAATGTTTGCCGGCGGGGGACGTGCGGCGATTAACCTGTGCGGTAGTGAAAAGGAGTTAAAAAGAAGGAAGTGTGCGGATGCGGAAAGAATGGAATAATTGTGGTAGGCTGCCGGCTGAGTAGTTTGGTGAATGTTTGGTGTGGGTCCGGCGCTGCCGATTGGATGGTGGTGCTGCAGTGTGAGTCAGATAAAAAAAAAAAAAACCAGGAGTAGGATCCAATGGGACTAACTGGCATGTATAGACGCGTGTAATGCAAAAGGGCTGTTTTTGGTCGCGTCTCTCGCTTATGGCCATACCACCCTGAACACACCCGATCTCATCCGATCTCGGAAGCCAAGCAGGGTAGGGTCTGGTTAGTACTTGGATGGGAGACCTCCTGGGAATACCAGGTGCTGTAAGCTTTTCTCACTTTTACTTTATACAGGGGGCGCTCCACTTCACGATTAATTTAAATCTATCACTCCCCTTCCATTTTACTATTTTATATATATATATATTTTTCTCTCATTCATAAAGGCAGCTTTTACACACCGTTTTACTCCAAATACTTCCTGGTAATTCTAGGTGCTGTAAGCTGTTCGTGCCTTTATTCCACCAGGGCGCGATCTTCTCACAAACTTGAAGACTGTTTCTCCCCATTCACGTTTTACAACTTATTGTTAATGATAAAGAGACAGCTTTTTACACACAGTTTTAAACAAAGTACTGATATTTTTCCTCTTCAACTGACCGCTTTGTTTTCTATGCAAAAACCACTTCGCCACAGAAGACTCAATATTATTGGCATAGCAAGTTCTGCTCTTCTCCTTTCAAAACTTGCTAAAAGCTGTATTTAAAAGAACAGATTGGCCGGGGTAATTCACACCCTTCAATGCCAGCTTAATGTTTAGGTTAGTGGGAATCACAGAGGAATTAGGGATGGAAACTTCTTTGCTGGTGGTAGAAGCAGTCTGGTGAATTTTTAGAGAGAAGAGGCCGTCGATGTTTGAATGTAGAAAATTGTTCTGGCTGCAGCCTGCAGTATGGACTTGTTGGTGTGTGTAGCTCCCAGTGTTCTGACAGCGCGACGTTTTGGGGAAGCATGTGATTCAGCAGCTACCAGTGGGCTTCGTGCGGCGGAGATTTTGTGGCTGTTAGCGGAGTTGATAACAGAGGGTCGTTAAGAGAAGCCTGCATGCAGTAGGCAAAGGAGTAATGTTTGCCGGCGGGGGACGTGCGGCGATTAACCTGTGCGGTAGTGAAAAGGAGTTAAAAAGAAGGAAGTGTGCGGATGCGGAAAGAATGGAATAATTGTGGTAGGCTGCCGGCTGAGTAGTTTGGTGAATGTTTGGTGTGGGTCCGGCGCTGCCGATTGGATGGTGGGGCTGCAGTGTGAGTCAGATAAAAAAAAAAAAAAAAACCAGGAGTAGGATCCAATGGGACTAACTGGCATGTATAGACGCGTGTAATGCAAAAGGGCTGTTTTTGGTAGGATCCCTCGCTTATGGCCATACCACCCTGAACACGCCCCATCTCGTCTGATCTCGGAAGCCAAGCAGGGTAGGGTCTGGTTAGTACTTGGATGGGAGACCTCCTGGGAATACCAGGTGCTGTAAGCCTTTCTCACTTTTACTTTATACAGGGGGCGCTCCACTTCACGATTAATTTAAATCTATCACTCCCTTTCCATTTTACTATTTTATATATATATATTTTTTTTTTCTCTCATTCCTAAAGGCAGCTTTTAGAAATCGTTTTACTCTAAATACTTCCTGGTAATTCTAGGTGCTGTAAGCTGTTCGTGCCTTTATTCCACCAGGGCGCGATCTTCTCACAAACTTGAAGACTGTCACTCCCCATTCACGTTTTACAACTTATTGTTAATGATAAAGAGACAGCTTTTTACACACAGTTTTAAACAAAGTACTGATATTATTCCTCTTCAACTGACCGCTTTGTTTTCTATGCAAAAACCACTTCGCCACAGAAGACTCGATATTATTGGCATAGCAAGTTCTGCTCTTCTCCTTTCAAAACTTGCTAAAAGCTGTATTTAAAAGAACAGATTGGCCGGGGTAATTCACACCCTTCAATGCCAGCTTAATGTTTAGGTTAGTGGGAATCACAGAGGAATTAGGGATGGAAACTTCTTTGCTGGTGGTAGAAGCGGTCTGGTGAATTTTTAGAGAGAAGAGGCCGTCGATGTTTGAATGTAGAAAATTGTTCTGGCTGCAGCCTGCAGTATGGATTTGTTGGTGTGTGTAGCTCCCAGTGTTCTGACAGCGCGACGTTTTGGGGAAGCATGTGATTCAGCAGCTACCAGTGGGCTTCGTGCGGCGGAGATTTTGTGGCTGTTAGCGGAGTTGATAACAGAGGGTCGTTAAGAGAAGCCTACATGCAGTAGGCAAAGGAGTAATGTTTGCCGGCGGGGGACGTGCGGCGATTACCCTGTGCGGTAGTGAAAAGGAGTTAAAAAGAAGGAAGTGTGCGGATGCGGAAAGAATGGAATAATTGTGGTAGGCTGCCGGCTGAGTAGTTTGGTGAATGTTTGGTGTGGGTCCGGCGCTGCCGATTGGATGGTGGTGCTGCAGTGTGAGTCAGATAAAAAAAAAAAAAAAACCAGGAGTAGGATCCAATGGGACTAACTGGCATGTATAGACGCGTGTAATGCAAAAGGGCTGTTTTTGGTAGCATCTTCCGCTTACGGCCATACCACCCTGAACACGCCCGATCTCGTCTGATCTCGGAAGCTAAGCAGGGTAGGTTCTGGTTAGTACTTGGATGGGAGACCACCTGGGAATACCAGGTGCTGTAAGCTTTTCTCACTTTTACTTTATACAGGGGGCGCTCCACTTCACGATTAATTTAAATCTATCACTCCCCTTCCATTTTACTATTTTATATATATATATATTTTTTTTTTCTCTCATTCATAAAGGCAGCTTTTAGAAACCGTTTTACTCTAAATACTTCCTGGTAATTCTAGGTGCTGTAAGCTGTTCGTCCCTTTATTCCACCAGGGCGCGATCTTCTCACAAACTTGAAGACTGTCACTCCCCATTCACGTTTTACAACTTATTGTTAATGATAAAGAGACAGCTTTTTACACACAGTTTTAAACAAAGTACTGATATTATTCCTCTTCAACTGACCGCTTTGTTTTCTATGCAAAAACCACTTTGCCACAGAAGACTCGATATTATTGGCATAGCAAGTTCTGCTCTTCTCCTTTCAAAACTTGCTAAAAGCTGTATTTAAAAGAACAGATTGGCCGGGGTAATTCACACCCTTCAATGCCAGCTTAATGTTTAGGTTAGTGGGAATCACAGAGGAATTAGGGATGGAAACTTCTTTGCTGGTGGTAGAAGCAGTCTGGTGAATTTTTAGAGAGAAGAGGCCGTCGATGTTTGAATGTAGAAAATTGTTCTGGCTGCAGCCTGCAGTATGGATTTGTTGGTGTGTGTAGCTCCCAGTGTTCTGACAGCGCGACGTTTTGGGGAAGCATGTGATTCAGCAGCTACCAGTGGGCTTCGTGCGGCGGAGATTTTGTGGCTGTTAGCGGAGTTGATAACAGAGGGTCGTTAAGAGAAGCCTACATGCAGTAGGCAAAGGAGTAATGTTTGCCGGCGGGGGACGTGCGGCGATTACCCTGTGCGGTAGTGAAAAGGAGTTAAAAAGAAGGAAGTGTGCGGATGCGGAAAGAATGGAATAATTGTGGTAGGCTGCCGGCTGAGTAGTTTGGTGAATGTTTGGTGTGGGTCCGGCGCTGCCGATTGGATGGTGGTGCTGCAGTGTGAGTCAGATAAAAAAAAAAAAAAAACCAGGAGTAGGATCCAATGGGACTAACTGGCATGTATAGACGCGTGTAATGCAAAAGGGCTGTTTTTGGTAGCATCTTCCGCTTACGGCCATACCACCCTGAACACGCCCGATCTCGTCTGATCTCGGAAGCTAAGCAGGGTAGGTTCTGGTTAGTACTTGGATGGGAGACCACCTGGGAATACCAGGTGCTGTAAGCTTTTCTCACTTTTACTTTATACAGGGGGCGCTCCACTTCACGATTAATTTAAATCTATCACTCCCCTTCCATTTTACTATTTTATATATATATATATTTTTTTTTTCTCTCATTCATAAAGGCAGCTTTTAGAAACCGTTTTACTCTAAATACTTCCTGGTAATTCTAGGTGCTGTAAGCTGTTCGTCCCTTTATTCCACCAGGGCGCGATCTTCTCACAAACTTGAAGACTGTCACTCCCCATTCACGTTTTACAACTTATTGTTAATGATAAAGAGACAGCTTTTTACACACAGTTTTAAACAAAGTACTGATATTATTCCTCTTCAACTGACCGCTTTGTTTTCTATGCAAAAACCACTTTGCCACAGAAGACTCGATATTATTGGCATAGCAAGTTCTGCTCTTCTCCTTTCAAAACTTGCTAAAAGCTGTATTTAAAAGAACAGATTGGCCGGGGTAATTCACACCCTTCAATGCCAGCTTAATGTTTAGGTTAGTGGGAATCACAGAGGAATTAGGGATGGAAACTTCTTTGCTGGTGGTAGAAGCAGTCTGGTGAATTTTTAGAGAGAAGAGGCCGTCGATGTTTGAATGTAGAAAATTGTTCTGGCTGCAGCCTGCAGTATGGACTTGTTGGTGTGTGTAGCTCCCAGTGTTCTGACAGCGCGACGTTTTGGGGAAGCATGTGATTCAGCAGCTACCAGTGGGCTTCGTGCGGCGGAGATTTTGTGGCTGTTAGCGGAGTTGATAACAGAGGGTCGTTAAGAGAAGCCTGCATGCAGTAGGCAAAGGAGTAATGTTTGCCGGCGGGGGACGTGCGGCGATTAACCTGTGCGGTAGTGAAAAGGAGTTAAAAAGAAGGAAGTGTGCGGATGCGGAAAGAATGGAATAATTGTGGTAGGCTGCCGGCTGAGTAGTTTGGTGAATGTTTGGTGTGGGTCCGGCGCTGCCGATTGGATGGTGGTGCTGCAGTGTGAGTCAGATAAAAAAAAAAAAAAAACCAGGAGTAGGATCCAATGGGACTAACTGGCATGTATAGACGCGTGTAATGCAAAAGGGCTGTTTTTGGTAGCATCTTCCGCTTACGGCCATACCACCCTGAACACGCCCGATCTCGTCTGATCTCAGAAGCTAAGCAGGGTAGGTTCTGGTTAGTACTTGGATGGGAGACCACCTGGGAATACCAGGTGCTGTAAGCTTTTCTCACTTTTAATTTATACAGGGGGCGCTCCACTTCACGATTAATTTAAATCTATCACTCCCCTTCCATTTTACTATTTTATATATATATATATTTTTTTTCTCTCATTCCTAAAGGCAGCTTTAAGAAATCGTTTTACTCTAAATACTTCCTAGTAATTCTAGGTGCTGTAAGCTGTTCGTGCCTTTATTCCACCAGGGCGCGATCTTCTCACAAACTTGAAGACTGTCACTCCCCATTCACGTTTTACAACTTATTGTTAATGATAAAGAGACAGCTTTTTACACACAGTTTTAAACAAAGTACTGATATTTTTCCTCTTCAACTGACCGCTTTGTTTTCTATGCAAAAACCACTTCGCCACAGAAGACTCAATATTATTGGCATAGCAAGTTCTGCTCTTCTCCTTTCAAAACTTGCTAAAAGCTGTATTTAAAAGAACAGATTGGCCGGGGTAATTCACACCCTTCAATGCCAGCTTAATGTTTAGGTTAGTGGGAATCACAGAGGAATTAGGGATGGAAACTTCTTTGCTGGTGGTAGAAGCAGTCTGGTGAATTTTTAGAGAGAAGAGGCCGTCGATGTTTGAATGTAGAAAATTGTTCTGGCTGCAGCCTGCAGTATGGACTTGTTGGTGTGTGTAGCTCCCAGTGTTCTGACAGCGCGACGTTTTGGGGAAGCATGTGATTCAGCAGCTACCAGTGGGCTTCGTGCGGCGGAGATTTTGTGGCTGTTAGCGGAGTTGATAACAGAGGGTCGTTAAGAGAAGCCTGCATGCAGTAGGCAAAGGAGTAATGTTTGCCGGCGGGGGACGTGCGGCGATTAACCTGTGCGGTAGTGAAAAGGAGTTAAAAAGAAGGAAGTGTGCGGATGCGGAAAGAATGGAATAATTGTGGTAGGCTGCCGGCTGAGTAGTTTGGTGAATGTTTGGTGTGGGTCCGGCGCTGCCGATTGGATGGTGGGGCTGCAGTGTGAGTCAGATAAAAAAAAAAAAAAAAAACAGGAGTAGGATCCAATGGGACTAACTGGCATGTATAGACGCGTGTAATGCAAAAGGGCTGTTTTTGGTAGGATCCCTCGCTTATGGCCATACCACCCTGAACACGCCCCATCTCGTCTGATCTCGGAAGCCAAGCAGGGTAGGGTCTGGTTAGTACTTGGATGGGAGACCTCCTGGGAATACCAGGTGCTGTAAGCCTTTCTCACTTTTACTTTATACAGGGGGCGCTCCACTTCACGATTAATTTAAATCTATCACTCCCTTTCCATTTTACTATTTTATATATATATATTTTTTTTTTCTCTCATTCCTAAAGGCAGCTTTTAGAAATCGTTTTACTCTAAATACTTCCTGGTAATTCTAGGTGCTGTAAGCTGTTCGTGCCTTTATTCCACCAGGGCGCGATCTTCTCACAAACTTGAAGACTGTCACTCCCCATTCACGTTTTACAACTTATTGTTAATGATAAAGAGACAGCTTTTTACACACAGTTTTAAACAAAGTACTGATATTATTCCTCTTCAACTGACCGCTTTGTTTTCTATGCAAAAACCACTTCGCCACAGAAGACTCGATATTATTGGCATAGCAAGTTCTGCTCTTCTCCTTTCAAAACTTGCTAAAAGCTGTATTTAAAAGAACAGATTGGCCGGGGTAATTCACACCCTTCAATGCCAGCTTAATGTTTAGGTTAGTGGGAATCACAGAGGAATTAGGGATGGAAACTTCTTTGCTGGTGGTAGAAGCGGTCTGGTGAATTTTTAGAGAGAAGAGGCCGTCGATGTTTGAATGTAGAAAATTGTTCTGGCTGCAGCCTGCAGTATGGACTTGTTGGTGTGTGTAGCTCCCAGTGTTCTGACAGCGCGACGTTTAGGGGAAGCATGTGATTCAGCAGCTACCAGTGGGCTTCGTGCGGCGGAGATTTTGTGGCTGTTAGCGGAGTTGATAACAGAGGGTCGTTAAGAGAAGCCTACATGCAGTAGGCAAAGGAGTAATGTTTGCCGGCGGGGGACGTGCGGCGATTACCCTGTGCGGTAGTGAAAAGGAGTTAAAAAGAAGGAAGTGTGCGGATGCGGAAAGAATGGAATAATTGTGGTAGGCTGCCGGCTGAGTAGTTTGGTGAATGTTTGGTGTGGGTCCGGCGCTGCCGATTGGATGGTGGTGCTGCAGTGTGAGTCAGATAAAAAAAAAAAAAAAACCAGGAGTAGGATCCAATGGGACTAACTGGCATGTATAGACGCGTGTAATGCAAAAGGGCTGTTTTTGGTAGCATCTTCCGCTTACGGCCATACCACCCTGAACACGCCCGATCTCGTCTGATCTCGGAAGCTAAGCAGGTTAGGTTCTGGTTAGTACTTGGATGGGAGACCACCTGGGAATACCAGGTGCTGTAAGCTTTTCTCACTTTTACTTTATACAGGGGGCGCTCCACTTCACGATTAATTTAAATCTATCACTCCCCTTCCATTTTACTATTTTATATATATATATATATTTTTTTCTCTCATTCATAAAGGCAGCTTTTAGAAACCGTTTTACTCTAAATACTTCCTGGTAATTCTAGGTGCTGTAAGCTGTTCGTCCCTTTATTCCACCAGGGCGCGATCTTCTCACAAACTTGAAGACTGTCACTCCCCATTCACGTTTTACAACTTATTGTTAATGATAAAGAGACAGCTTTTTACACACAGTTTTAAACAAAGTACTGATATTATTCCTCTTCAACTGACCGCTTTGTTTTCTATGCAAAAACCACTTTGCCACAGAAGACTCGATATTATTGGCATAGCAAGTTCTGCTCTTCTCCTTTCAAAACTTGCTAAAAGCTGTATTTAAAAGAACAGATTGGCCGGGGTAATTCACACCCTTCAATGCCAGCTTAATGTTTAGGTTAGTGGGAATCACAGAGGAATTAGGGATGGAAACTTCTTTGCTGGTGGTAGAAGCGGTCTGGTGAATTTTTAGAGAGAAGAGGCCGTCGATGTTTGAATGTAGAAAATTGTTCTGGCTGCAGCCTGCAGTATGGACTTGTTGGTGTGTGTAGCTCCCAGTGTTCTGACAGCGCGACGTTTTGGGGAAGCATGTGATTCAGCAGCTACCAGTGGGCTTCGTGCGGCGGAGATTTTGTGGCTGTTAGCGGAGTTGATAACAGAGGGTCGTTAAGAGAAGCCTGCATGCAGTAGGCAAAGGAGTAATGTTTGCCGGCGGGGGACGTGCGGCGATTAACCTGTGCGGTAGTGAAAAGGAGTTAAAAAGAAGGAAGTGTGCGGATGCGGAAAGAATGGAATAATTGTGGTAGGCTGCCGGCTGAGTAGTTTGGTGAATGTTTGGTGTGGGTCCGGCGCTGCCGATTGGATGGTGGGGCTGCAGTGTGAGTCAGATAAAAAAAAAAAAAAAAAAACCAGGAGTAGGATCCAATGGGACTAACTGGCATGTATAGACGCGTGTAATGCAAAAGGGCTGTTTTTGGTAGGATCCCTCGCTTATGGCCATACCACCCTGAACACGCCCCATCTCGTCTGATCTCGGAAGCCAAGCAGGGTAGGGTCTGGTTAGTACTTGGATGGGAGACCTCCTGGGAATACCAGGTGCTGTAAGCCTTTCTCACTTTTACTTTATACAGGGGGCGCTCCACTTTACGATTAATTTAAATCTATCACTCCCTTTCCATTTTACTATTTTATATATATATATTTTTTTTTTCTCTCATTCCTAAAGGCAGCTTTTAGAAATCGTTTTACTCTAAATACTTCCTGGTAATTCTAGGTGCTGTAAGCTGTTCGTGCCTTTATTCCACCAGGGCGCGATCTTCTCACAAACTTGAAGACTGTCACTCCCCATTCACGTTTTACAACTTATTGTTAATGATAAAGAGACAGCTTTTTACACACAGTTTTAAACAAAGTACTGATATTATTCCTCTTCAACTGACCGCTTTGTTTTCTATGCAAAAACCACTTCGCCACAGAAGACTCGATATTATTGGCATAGCAAGTTCTGCTCTTCTCCTTTCAAAACTTGCTAAAAGCTGTATTTAAAAGAACAGATTGGCCGGGGTAATTCACACCCTTCAATGCCAGCTTAATGTTTAGGTTAGTGGGAATCACAGAGGAATTAGGGATGAAAACTTCTTTGCTGGTGGTAGAAGCGGTCTGGTGAATTTTTAGAGAGAAGAGGCCGTCGATGTTTGAATGTAGAAAATTGTTCTGGCTGCAGCCTGCAGTATGGACTTGTTGGTGTGTGTAGCTCCCAGTGTTCTGACAGCGCGACGTTTTGGGGAAGCATGTGATTCAGCAGCTACCAGTGGGCTTCGTGCGGCGGAGATTTTGTGGCTGTTAGCGGAGTTGATAACAGAGGGTCGTTAAGAGAAGCCTACATGCAGTAGGCAAAGGAGTAATGTTTGCCGGCGGGGGACGTGCGGCGATTACCCTGTGCGGTAGTGAAAAGGAGTTAAAAAGAAGGAAGTGTGCGGATGCGGAAAGAATGGAATAATTGTGGTAGGCTGCCGGCTGAGTAGTTTGGTGAATGTTTGGTGTGGGTCCGGCGCTGCCGATTGGATGGTGGTGCTGCAGTGTGAGTCAGATAAAAAAAAAAAAAAAAACCAGGAGTAGGATCCAATGGGACTAACTGGCATGTATAGACGCGTGTAATGCAAAAGGGCTGTTTTTGGTAGCATCTTCCGCTTACGGCCATACCACCCTGAACACGCCCGATCTCGGAAGCCAAGCAGTGTAGGGTCTGGTTAGTACTTGGATGGGAGACCTCCTGGGAATACCAGGTGCTGTAAGCTTTTCTCACTTTTACTTTATACAGGGGGCGCTCCACTTCACGATTAATTTAAATCTATCACTCCCCTTCCATTTTACTATTTTATATATATATATTTTTTTTTTTCTCTCATTCATAAAGGCAGCTTTTAGAAACCGTTTTACTCTAAATACTTCCTGGTAATTCTAGGTGCTGTAAGCTGTTCGTCCCTTTATTCCACCAGGGCGCGATCTTCTCACAAACTTGAAGACTGTCACTCCCCATTCACGTTTTACAACTTATTGTTAATGATAAAGAGACAGCTTTTTACACACAGTTTTAAACAAAGTACTGATATTATTCCTCTTCAACTGACCGCTTTGTTTTCTATGCAAAAACCACTTCGCCACAGAAGACTCGATATTATTGGCATAGCAAGTTCTGCTCTTCTCCTTTCAAAACTTGCTAAAAGCTGTATTTAACACTAGATTTACCGAGTTTTTATTCTCTGCTGAGAGTCCCAAGGTGTTTGTCACCCCTGCTGTGATTTTCGCAGGTCTTCAGCCCCATCCTCCTCCTGCTTTTGTTGTGCAAACACACCCATTACCTGTGAGGCCTGGCGCATTTGCATTTTTTACTCAGAGTAGCTCAAATCCAAGGCAGGCTAAACCTCTGTGTGTGACATGGAAACCTTCACAAAAGTCTGCCATATCTATACCAAATATCCCACACGCTGACTGACCTGCAAATATGAAAGACGCACATTCACAAAATATATTATAACACAAGTCTGTGTTATTTATAAAACAAATTGAGTGAAAATAGAATGAAAAGTTGCTAATAGAATGAAATGAATAAAATGAAAACATGCTAACACTTCAGTCTCCAATGCATGTTTGTATATAAATGTCATAAGCTGAGTGAAGTCATGGTCCATGGTTTTTGACATGCTCATACACATACAGAATAAAATGTCATTTCATTTTCATTGGCCATCACTGAATTATAACACCAAAAGTGAATTTTGTTTTTGTGTGATCTCTCCAGCTTTGCATGTTTGGCTGTTCATGTAAAAATTGATGTATCCGTGCCTCAGTTCCAGGTTCATCTCTTCGTCATCTTTCTGCCTTTTGTCTCAGTGGTTACTGTCCCACACAGTCTGTCTATCTTTCAAAGTCTGTGTTTGCAGCGTTTGAAAACCCAGTGACCATCATCCCTGTATTTGGCAATGGAGTTCCTTGGCTAGAAGAATCGGAAACAATCTTCTTTTTCCTTTCCACCCTGTAGAAGCTTTGTACAGAACGTAGGCATTCACCGCCACCAAGTCCAGCATGTTGTAAAACACAGCTACTGGCCACTTGCTTGTTGCTGCTCGTACTGAATACATGCGCGCCATTCTAAACACTGACGTGGAGAATTCCTCTCCCTGTGCAGTGTCCTTTGCCAATGGAGGAAGTTCACGGCAAACGTTATTCACCATGCCCAGTAAAGTGAAGCAGTCTGTGTGACAGTGACAGTGAGGTGAAGAAATTGTCCATTGTGACATTTCTCCCGTCATCCAGAAATGACTCCATCAGACTCATGACCACGTTCTCTGCCAGCCTTCACCAAGAACTGTGCTGAAAGTTTCACTCCAGGAGAACACATGAACATAGATGTACAGCTGTTCTCGACCAAGATTCATTGTCCATGCAGTATATTTACATTTACATTTACAGGATTTGGCAGACGCCCTTAACCAGAGCGACTTACATAAGTGCTTTGAGACTCTGCAATGAATTTCCGATGCTAGCTCAATAAGGACCCCAGCTACGAATACTATCTCTGAGAACGCCATTGAGTAGTGCAGAATTTTTATTTTATTTTATTTTTTTAAAACACACACCAGAAAAAGAGTCGAGTAAGAATATAGAAGTTCTACGTCAGGTATTTCTGAAAAAGAAAAGTTTTGAGTCGTCGCTTGAAGACATTCAAGGATTCAGCTGTTCGGACATCTAGGGGGAGTTCATTCCATCTATTAGGTGCTAGGACAGAGAAGAGCCGAGATGCGTGTCTTCCTTGTGCCTTGAGGGGAGGTGGGACCAGTCGAGCAGTGCTGGAGGATCGGAGAGATCGTGGTGCAGAGCGGGGTGTGATGAGGTCCTTTAGGTAGGATGGTGACAGAGAATTTTTGGCGTTGTATGCGAGCATCAGTGTTTTGAATCTGATGCGTGCAGCTACAGGAAGCCAGTGGAGGGAGCGCAGCAAAGGAGTGGTGTGGGAGAACTTGGGAAGGATGAAAACAAGACGAGCAGCTGCATTCTGAATCAGTTGGAGGGGACGGATGGCGCTCAGTGGTAAACCCGCTAGAAGCGAGTTACAGTAGTCAAGGCGTGAGATGACGAGGGACTGGACGAGTATCTGGGTAGCCTGGGTGGAAAGAAATGGACGTATCCTCCTGATGTTAAAGAGGAGAAACCGACAAGAGCGAGAAAGACTGGTGATATGTGAGGAAAATGACAACCGATCATCTATGGTAACTCCAAGGTTTCTAGCAGAAACCGAAGGACGGATCAGGGAGTTGTCAAAGGAGATCGCAAGGTCCTGGAGGGGGGATGAGTCAGCCGGGATGTAAAGCAACTCAGTTTTACTAGTTTTGAGTTTTAGCTGGTGAGTGGTAATCCAAGATGAGATGTCTGCCAAGCATGTAGAGATCTTAGTGGAGACATGAGTGTCTGAGGGAGGGAAGGAGAGGATGAGTTGAGTGTCATCGGCATAGCAGTGGTAGGAGAAGCCATGTGAGGATATAACTTCGCCAAGAGATTTAGTGTAGAGGGAGAATAGGAGAGGGCCAAGAACCGAGCCCTGAGGGACACCGGTGGAAAGACAACGTGGAGTAGATGTGGATCCATTCCATGTCACTTGGTATATCGCATCCAAGCCGGACAAATTTGGGATCAAGTTCTGGATGGCCACGGATTTGGAGACCAAATACGTCTGCAACGTGTCCCCTAACTTGGGAAAGGACCCCAGTCACCAGAAAAGGGAGAGGCTGGCAGAGAACATGGTCATGAGTCTGATGGAGCCATTTCTGGATGACGGGAGAAATGTCACAACGGACAATTTCTTCACCTCACTGGCACTGTCACACAGACTGCTTCAGCGCAAAACAACACTACTGAGCACAGGGAATAAAGTTTGGTATGAACTTCCTCCAATTTCAAAGGACACTGCACAGCAAGAGGAATTCTCCGCGTCAGTGCTTAGAAGTGGCAGTGTCTCCTTGACAATTTATGCACCTAAAAAAACAAGATTGTGTGTGTTCTGAGTTCCTTGGACCAAGATGTGGCGATCTGTGAAGGCAGAAAGAGGAAACCCAACACGATAACAGACTATAACCACATGAAGGTATGTGAATGTGTGTATAATTTTACATCAGTGCTACAATGTTTTCTGATATGTACTATACAGGCCTATATAGAAAGAAGGTAGAAAAAAAGCAAATACACTCATGACTCTCTCTCTCTCTGCTGTTATAGTGTGGTGTAAATGTGTTGGACCAAATGGCGCGCATGTATTCCGTAAGAGCAGCAACATGCAGGTGGCCAGTAGCTGTATTTTACAACATGCTGGACCTGGTGGTGGCAAATTCCTACGTTCTGTACAAGGCATGTACAGGGTGGGAAGGCAAAAGAAGATTATTTTTGAGTCATCTAGCCAAGGAACTCCATTGCCAATTTATGCCACAAAAGGCTATGGGGACAGAGGAAGGCTGCTGCTGTGCCAGGACTTGTATGGACAACTCAGTGTCAGGTACAGGAGAACTGCAACAGAAACCGCAGCAGGTTTACCAGTGCAAAGTGTTACAAATTCACTTGCGCCAAATGCAGGGATGATGGTCACTGGGTCTGCAAACACTGCAAAGTTTGAAACACTCAATTTTTTTTATAAATAAAACAGACTTGTGCTTCCATATATTTTGTGAATGTGTGTCTTTCATTTTTGCAGGTCAGTCAGCATGTGGGATATTTGGTATAGATATGGCAGACTTTTGTGAAGGTTTCCATGTCACACACAGAGGTTTAGCCTGCCTTGGATTTTAGCTGCTCTGAGTAAAAAAATGCAAATGCGCCAGGCCTCACAGGTAATGGGTGTGTTTGCACAACAAAAGCAGGAGGACAATGGCCCAAGAAACTCTCAGCAGGGATGCTAGTAGGTGTTAGGCCCAGGGAATTTACGCAAATTTGCGTAGATTTGGCAGTTCTAGTGTTAAAAGAACAGATTGGCCGGGGTAATTCACACCCTTCAATGCCAGCTTAATGTTTAGGTTAGTGGGAATCACAGAGGAATTAGGGATGGAAACTTCTTTGCTGGTGGTAGAAGCGGTCTGGTGAATTTTTAGAGAGAAGAGGCCGTCGATGTTTGAATGTAGAAAATTGTTCTGGCTGCAGCCTGCAGTATGGACTTGTTGGTGTGTGTAGCTCCCAGTGTTCTGACAGCGCGACGTTTTGGGGAAGCATGTGATTCAGCAGCTACCAGTGGGTTTCGTGCGGCGGAGATTTTGTGGCTGTTAGCGGAGTTGATAACAGAGGGTCGTTAAGAGAAGCCTACATGCAGTAGGCAAAGGAGTAATGTTTGCTGGCGGGGGACGTGCGGCGATTAACCTGTGCGGTAGTGAAAAGGAGTTAAAAAGAAGGAAGTGTGCGGATGCGGAAAGAATGGAATAATTGTGGTAGGCTGCCGGCTGAGTAGTTTGGTGAATGTTTGGTGTGGGTCCGGCGCTGCCGATTGGATGGTGGGGCTGCAGTGTGAGTCAGATAAAAAAAAAAAAAACAGGAGTAGGATCCAATGGGACTAACTGGCATGTATAGACGCGTGTAATGCAAAAGCGCTGTTTTTGGCACCATCTCTCGCTTATGGCCATACCACCCTGAACACGCCCGATCTCGTCTGATCTCAGAAGCCAAGCAGGGTAGGGTCTGGTTAGTACTTGGATGGGAGACCTCCTGAGAATACCAGGTGCTGTAAGCCTTTCTCACTTTTACTTTATACAGGGGGCGCTCCACTTCACGATTAATTTAAATCTATCACTCCCCTTCCATTTTACTATTTTATATATATAAATTTTTTTTTTTCTCTTATTCCTAAAGGCAGCTTTTAGAAACCGTTTTACTCTAAATACTTCCTGGTAATTCTAGGTGCTGTAAGCTGTTCGTGCCTTTATTCCACCAGGGCGCGATCTTCTCACAAACTTGAAGACTGTCACTCCCCATTCACGTTTTACAACTTATTGTTAATGATAAAGAGACAGCTTTTTACACACAGTTTTAAACAAAGTACTGATATTATTTCTCTTCAACTCACCGCTTTGTTTTCTATGCAAAAACCACTTCGCCACAGAAGACTCGATATTATTGGCATAGCAAGTTCTGCTCTTCTCCTTTCAAAACTTGCTAAAAGCTGTATTTAAAAGAACAGATTGGCCGGGGTAATTCACACCCTTCAATGCCAGATTAATGTTTAGGTTAGTGGGAATCACAGAGGAATTAGGGATGGAAACTTCTTTGCTGGTGGTAGAAGCGGTCTGGTGAATTTTTAGAGAGAAGAGGCCGTCGATGTTTGAATGTAGAAAATAGTTCTGGCTGCAGCCTGCAGTATGGACTTGTTTGTGTGTGTAGCTCCCAGTGTTCTGACAGCGCGACGTTTTGGGGAAGCATGTGATTCAGCAGCTACCAGTGGGTTTCGTGCGGCGGAGATTTTGTGGCTGTTAGCGGAGTTGATAACAGAGGGTCGTTAAGAGAAGCCTACATGCAGTAGGCAAAGGAGTAATGTTTGCTGGCGGGGGACGTGCGGCGATTAACCTGTGCGGTAGTGAAAAGGAGTTAAAAAGAAGGAAGTGTGCGGATGCGGAAAGAATGGAATAATTGTGGTAGGCTGCCGGCTGAGTAGTTTGGTGAATGTTTGGTGTGGGTCCGGCGCTGCCGATTGGATGGTGGGGCTGCAGTGTGAGTCAGATAAAAAAAAAAAAAAAAAAACCAGGAGTAGGATCCAATGGGACTAACTGGCATGTATAGACGCGTGTAATGCAAAAGGGCTGTTTTTGGTAGGATCCCTCGCTTATGGCCATACCACCCTGAACACGCCCCATCTCGTCTGATCTCGGAAGCCAAGCAGGGTAGGGTCTGGTTAGTACTTGGATGGGAGACCTCCTGGGAATACCAGGTGCTGTAAGCCTTTCTCACTTTTACTTTATACAGGGGGCGCTCCACTTTACGATTAATTTAAATCTATCACTCCCTTTCCATTTTACTATTTTATATATATATATTTTTTTTTTCTCTCATTCCTAAAGGCAGCTTTTAGAAATCGTTTTACTCTAAATACTTCCTGGTAATTCTAGGTGCTGTAAGCTGTTCGTGCCTTTATTCCACCAGGGCGCGATCTTCTCACAAACTTGAAGACTGTCACTCCCCATTCACGTTTTACAACTTATTGTTAATGATAAAGAGACAGCTTTTTACACACAGTTTTAAACAAAGTACTGATATTATTCCTCTTCAACTGACCGCTTTGTTTTCTATGCAAAAACCACTTCGCCACAGAAGACTCGATATTATTGGCATAGCAAGTTCTGCTCTTCTCCTTTCAAAACTTGCTAAAAGCTGTATTTAAAAGAACAGATTGGCCGGGGTAATTCACACCCTTCAATGCCAGCTTAATGTTTAGGTTAGTGGGAATCACAGAGGAATTAGGGATGGAAACTTCTTTGCTGGTGGTAGAAGCGGTCTGGTGAATTTTTAGAGAGAAGAGGCCGTCGATGTTTGAATGTAGAAAATTGTTCTGGCTGCAGCCTGCAGTATGGACTTGTTGGTGTGTGTAGCTCCCAGTGTTCTGACAGCGCGACGTTTTGGGGAAGCATGTGATTCAGCAGCTACCAGTGGGCTTCGTGTGGCGGAGATTTTGTGGCTGTTAGCGGAGTTGATAACAGAGGGTCGTTAAGAGAAGCCTACATGCAGTAGGCAAAGGAGTAATGTTTGCTGGCGGGGGACGTGCGGCGATTAACCTGTGCGGTAGTGAAAAGGAGTTAAAAAGAAGGAAGTGTGCGGATGCGGAAAGAATGGAATAATTGTGGTAGGCTGCCGGCTGAGTAGTTTGGTGAATGTTTGGTGTGGGTCCGGCGCTGCCGATTGGATGGTGGGGCTGCAGTGTGAGTCAGATAAAAAAAAAAAAAAAACAGGAGTAGGATCCAATGGGACTAACTGGCATGTATAGACGCGTGTAATGCAAAAGCGCTGTATTTGGCAGCATCTCTCGCTTATGGCCATACCACCCTGAACACGCCCGATCTCGTCTGATCTCAGAAGCCAAGCAGGTTAGGGTCTGGTTAGTACTTGGATGGGAGACCTCCTGAGAATACCAGGTGCTGTAAGCCTTTCTCACTTTTACTTTATACAGGGGGCGCTCCACTTCACGATTAATTTAAATCTATCACTCCCCTTCCATTTTACTATTTTATATATATAATTTTTTTTTTTTCTCTCATTCCTAAAGGCAGCTTTTAGAAACCGTTTTACTCTAAATACTTCCTGGTAATTCTAGGTGCTGTAAGCTGTTCGTGCCTTTATTCCACCAGGGCGCGATCTTCTCACAAACTTGAAGACTGTCACTCCCCATTCACGTTTTACAACTTATTGTTAATGATAAAGAGACAGCTTTTTACACACAGTTTTAAACAAAGTACTGATATTATTTCTCTTCAACTCACCGCTTTGTTTTCTATGCAAAAACCACTTCGCCACAGAAGACTCGATATTATTGGCATAGCAAGTTCTGCTCTTCTCCTTTCAAAACTTGCTAAAAGCTGTATTTAAGAGAACAGATTGGCCGGGGTAATTCACACCCTTCAATGCCAGCTTAATGTTTAGGTTAGTGGGAATCACAGAGGAATTAGGGATGGAAACTTCTTTGCTGGTGGTAGAAGCGGTCTGGTGAATTTTTAGAGAGAAGAGGCCGTCGATGTTTGAATGTAGAAAATAGTTCTGGCTGCAGCCTGCAGTATGGACTTGTTGGTGTGTGTAGCTCCCAGTGTTCTGACAGCGCGACGTTTTGGGGAAGCATGTGATTCAGCAGCTACCAGTGGGTTTCGTGCGGCGGAGATTTTGTGGCTGTTAGCGGAGTTGATAACAGAGGGTCGTTAAGAGAAGCCTACATGCAGTAGGCAAAGGAGTAATGTTTGCTGGCGGGGGACGTGCGGCGATTAACCTGTGCGGTAGTGAAAAGGAGTTAAAAAGAAGGAAGTGTGCGGATGCGGAAAGAATGGAATAATTGTGGTAGGCTGCCGGCTGAGTAGTTTGGTGAATGTTTGGTGTGGGTCCGGCGCTGCCGATTGGATGGTGGGGCTGCAGTGTGAGTCAGATAAAAAAAAAAAAAACAGGAGTAGGATCCAATGGGACTAACTGGCATGTATAGACGCGTGTAATGCAAAAGGGCTGTTTTTGGTAGCATCTCTCGCTTACGGCCATACCACCCTGAACACGCCCGATCTCGTCTGATCTAGGAAGCCAAGCAGGGTAGGGTCTGGTTAGTACTTGGATGGGAGACCTCCTGGGAATACCAGGTGCTGTAAGCCTTTCTCACTTACTTTATACAGGGGGCGCTCCACTTCACGATTAATTTAAATCTATCACTCCCCTTCCATTTTACTATTTTATATATATATATATATTTTTTTCTCTCATTCCTAAAGGCAGCTTTTAGAAACCGTTTTACTCTAAATACTTCCTGGTAATTCTAGGTGCTGTAAGCTGTTCGTGCCTTTATTCCACCAGGGCGCGATCTTCTCACAAACTTGAAGACTGTCACTCCCCATTCACGTTTTACAACTTATTGTTAATGATAAAGAGACAGCTTTTTACACACAGTTTTAAACAAAGTACTGATATTATTCCTCTTCAACTCACCGCTTTGTTTTCTATGCAAAAACCACTTCGCCACAGAAGACTCGATATTATTGGCATAGCAAGTTCTGCTCTTCTCCTTTCAAAACTTGCTAAAAGCTGTATTTAAAAGAACAGATTGGCCGGGGTAATTCACACCCTTCAATGCCAGCTTAATGTTTAGGTTAGTGGGAGTCACAGAGGAATTAGGGATGGAAACTTCTTTGCTGGTGGTAGAAGCGGTCTGGTGAATTTTTAGAGAGAAGAGGCCGTCGATGTTTGAATGTAGAAAATTGTTCTGGCTGCAGCCTGCAGTATGGACTTGTTGGTGTGTGTAGCTCCCAGTGTTCTGACAGCGTGACGTTTTGGGGAAGCATGTGATTCAGCAGCTACCAGTGGGCTTCGTGCGGCGGAGATTTTGTGGCTGTTAGCGGAGTTGATAACAGAGGGTCGTTAAGAGAAGCCTACATGCAGTAGGCAAAGGAGTAATGTTTGCTGGCGGGGGACGTGCGGCGATTAACCTGTGCGGTAGTGAAAAGGAGTTAAAAAGAAGGAAGTGTGCGGATGCGGAAAGAATGGAATAATTGTGGTAGGCTGCCGGCTGAGTAGTTTGGTGAATGTTTGGTGTGGGTCCGGCGCTGCCGATTGGATGGTGGGGCTGCAGTGTGAGTCAGATAAAAAAAAAAAAAAACAGGAGTAGGATCCAATGGGACTAACTGGCATGTATAGACGCGTGTAATGCAAAAGCGCTGTTTTTGGCAGCATCTCTCGCTTACGGCCATACCACCCTGAACACGCCCGATCTCGTCTGATCTCAGAAGCCAAGCAGGCTAGGGTCTGGTTAGTACTTGGATGGGAGACCTCCTGAGAATGCCAGGTGCTGTAAGCCTTTCTCACTTTTACTTTATACAGGGGGCGCTCCACTTCACGATTAATTTAAATCTATCACTCCCCTTCCATTTTACTATTTTATATATATATATATATTTTTTTTCTCTCATTCCTAAAGGCAGCTTTTAGAAACCGTTTTACTCTAAATACTTCCTGGTAATTCTAGGTGCTGTAAGCTGTTCGTGCCTTTATTCCACCAGGGCGCGATCTTCTCACAAACTTGAAGACTGTCACTCCCCATTCACGTTTTACAACTTATTGTTAATGATAAAGAGACAGCTTTTTACACACAGTTTTAAACAAAGTACTGATATTATTCCTCTTCAACTGACCGCTTTGTTTTCTATGCAAAAACCACTTCGCCACAGAAGACTCGATATTATTGGCATAGCAAGTTCTGCTCTTCTCCTTTCAAAACTTGCTAAAAGCTGTATTTAAAAGAACAGATTGGCCGGGGTAATTCACACCCTTCAATGCCAGCTTAATGTTTAGGTTAGTGGGAATCACAGAGGAATTAGGGATGGAAACTTCTTTGCTGGTGGTAGAAGCGGTCTGGTGAATTTTTAGAGAGAAGAGGCCGTCGATGTTTGAATGTAGAAAATTGTTCTGGCTGCAGCCTGCAGTATGGACTTGTTGGTGTGTGTAGCTCCCAGTGTTCTGACAGCGCGACGTTTTGGGGAAGCATGTGATTCAGCAGCTACCAGTGGGCTTCGTGCGGCGGAGATTTTGTGGCTGTTAGCGGAGTTGATAACAGAGGGTCGTTAAGAGAAGCCTACATGCAGTAGGCAAAGAAGTAATGTTTGCTGGCGGGGGACGTGCGGCGATTAACCTGTGCGGTAGTGAAAAGGAGTTAAAAAGAAGGAAGTGTGCGGATGCGGAAAGAATGGAATAATTGTGGTAGGCTGCCGGCTGAGTAGTTTGGTGAATGTTTGGTGTGGGTCCGGCGCTGCCGATTGGATGGTGGGGCTGCAGTGTGAGTCAGATAAAAAAAAAAAAAAAACAGGAGTAGGATCCAATGGGACTAACTGGCATGTATAGACGCGTGTAATGCAAAAGGGCTGTTTTTGGCAGCATCTCTCGCTTACGGCCATACCACCCTGAACACGCCCGATCTTGTCTGATCTCAGAAGCCAAGCAGGGTAGGGTCTGTTTAGTACTTGGATGGGAGACCTCCTGAGAATACCAGGTGCTGTAAGCCTTTCTCACTTTTACTTTATACAGGGGGCGCTCCACTTCACGATTAATTTAAATCTATCACTCCCCTTCCATTTTACTATTTTATATATATATATATTTTTTTTTTTTTCTCTCATTCCTAAAGGCAGCTTTTAGAAACCGTTTTACTCTAAATACTTCCTGGTAATTCTAGGTGCTGTAAGCTGTTCGTGCCTTTATTCCACCAGGGCGCGATCTTCTCACAAACTTGAAGACTGTCACTCCCCATTCACGTTTTACAACTTATTGTTAATGATAAAGAGACAGCTTTTTACACACAGTTTTAAACAAAGTACTGATATTATTCCTCTTCAACTGACCGCTTTGTTTTCTATGCAAAAACCACTTCGCCACAGAAGACTCGATATTATTGGCATAGCAAGTTCTGCTCTTCTCCTTTCAAAACTTGCTAAAAGCTGTATTTAAAAGAACAGATTGGCCGGGGTAATTCACACCCTTCAATGCCAGCTTAATGTTTAGGTTAGTGGGAATCACAGAGGAATTAGGGATGGAAACTTCTTTGCTGGTGGTAGAAGCGGTCTGGTGAATTTTTAGAGAGAAGAGGCCGTCGATGTTTGAATGTAGAAAATAGTTCTGGCTGCAGCCTGCATTATGGACTTGTTGGTGTGTGTAGCTCCCAGTGTTCTGACAGCGCGACGTTTTGGGGAAGCATGTGATTCAGCAGCTACCAGTGGGCTTCGTGCGGCGGAGATTTTGTGGCTGTTAGCGGAGTTGATAACAGAGGATCGTTAAGAGAAGCCTACATGCAGTAGGCAAAGGATTAATGTTTGCTGGCGGGGGACGTGCGGCGATTAACCTGTGCGGTAGTGAAAAGGAGTTAAAAAGAAGGAAGTGTGCGGATGCGGAAAGAATGGAATAATTGTGGTAGGCTGCCGGCTGAGTAGTTTGGTGAATGTTTGGTGTGGGTCCGGCGCTGCCGATTGGATGGTGGGGCTGCAGTGTGAGTCAGATAAAAAAAAAAAAAAACAGGAGTAGGATCCAATGGGACTAACTGGCATGTATAGACGCGTGTAATGCAAAAGCGCTGTTTTTGGCAGCATCTCTCGCTTACGGCCATACCACCCTGAACACGCCCGATCTCATCTGATCTCAGAAGCCAAGCAGGGTAGGGTCTGGTTAGTACTTGAATGGGAGACCTCCTGAGAATACCAGGTGCTGTAAGCCTTTCTCACTTTTACTTTATACAGGGGGCGCTCCACTTCACGATTAATTTAAATCTATCACTCCCCTTCCATTTTACTATTTTATATATATAAATTTTTTTTTTTCTCTTATTCCTAAAGGCAGCTTTTAGAAACCGTTTTACTCTAAATACTTCCTGGTAATTCTAGGTGCTGTAAGCTGTTCGTGCCTTTATTCCACCAGGGCGCGATCTTCTCACAAACTTGAAGACTGTCACTCCCCATTCACGTTTTACAACTTATTGTTAATGATAAAGAGACAGCTTTTTACACACAGTTTTAAACAAAGTACTGATATTATTCCTCTTCAACTGACCGCTTTGTTTTCTATGCAAAAACCACTTCGCCACAGAAGACTCGATATTATTGGCATAGCAAGTTCTGCTCTTCTCCTTTCAAAACTTGCTAAAAGCTGTATTTAAAAGAACAGATTGGCCGGGGTAATTCACACCCTTCAATGCCAGCTTAATGTTTAGGTTAGTGGGAATCACAGAGGAATTAGGGATGGAAACTTCTTTGCTGGTGGTAGAAGCGGTCTGGTGAATTTTTAGAGAGAAGAGGCCGTCGATGTTTGAATGTAGAAAATAGTTCTGGCTGCAGCCTGCAGTATGGACTTGTTGGTGTGTGTAGCTCCCAGTGTTCTGACAGCGCGACGTTTTGGGGAAGCATGTGATTCAGCAGCTACCAGTGGGTTTCGTGCGGCGGAGATTTTGTGGCTGTTAGCGGAGTTGATAACAGAGGGTCGTTAAGAGAAGCCTACATGCAGTAGGCAAAGGAGTAATGTTTGCTGGCGGGGGACGTGCGGCGATTAACCTGTGCGGTAGTGAAAAGGAGTTAAAAAGAAGGAAGTGTGCGGATGCGGAAAGAATGGAATAATTGTGGTAGGCTGCCGGCTGAGTAGTTTGGTGAATGTTTGGTGTGGGTCCGGCGCTGCCGATTGGATGGTGGGGCTGCAGTGTGAGTCAGATAAAAAAAAAAAAAACAGGAGTAGGATCCAATGGGACTAACTGGCATGTATAGACGCGTGCAATGCAAAAGGGCTGTTTTTGGTAGCATCTCTCGCTTACGGCCATACCACCCTGAACACGCCCGATCTCGTCTGATCTCGGAAGCTAAGCAGGGTAGGGTCTGGTTAGTACTTGGATGGGAGACCACCTGGGAATACCAGGTGCTGTAAGCTTTTCTCACTTTTACTTTATACAGGGGGCGCTCCACTTCACGATTAATTTAAATCTATCACTCCCCTTCCATTTTACTATTTTATATATATATGTATTTTTTTTTTCTCTCATTCATAAAGGCAGCTTTTAGAAACCGTTTTACTCTAAATAATTCCTGGTAATTCTAGGTGCTGTAAGCTGTTCGTGCCTTTATTCCACCAGGGCGCGATCTTCTCACAAACTTGAAGACTGTCACTCCCCATTCACGTTTTACAACTTATTGTTAATGATAAAGAGACAGCTTTTTACACACAGTTTTAAACAAAGTACTGATATTATTCCTCTTCAACTGACCGCTTTGTTTTCTATGCAAAAACCACTTCGCCACAGAAGACTCGATATTATTGGCATAGCAAGTTCTGCTCTTCTCCTTTCAAAACTTGCTAAAAGCTGTATTTAAAAGAACAGATTGGCCGGGGTAATTCACACCCTTCAATGCCAGCTTAATGTTTAGGTTAGTGGGAATCACAGAGGAATTAGGGATGGAAACTTCTTTGCTGGTGGTAGAAGCGGTCTGGTGAATTTTTAGAGAGAAGAGGCCGTCGATGTTTGAATGTAGAAAATAGTTCTGGCTGCAGCCTGCAGTATGGACTTGTTGGTGTGTGTAGCTCCCAGTGTTCTGACAGCGCGACGTTTTGGGGAAGCATGTGATTCAGCAGCTACCAGTGGGTTTCGTGCGGCGGAGATTTTGTGGCTGTTAGCGGAGTTGATAACAGAGGGTCGTTAAGAGAAGCCTACATGCAGTAGGCAAATGAGTAATGTTTGCTGGCGGGGGACGTGCGGCGATTAACCTGTGCGGTAGTGAAAAGGAGTTAAAAAGAAGGAAGTGTGCGGATGCGGAAAGAATGGAATAATTGTGGTAGGCTGCCGGCTGAGTAGTTTGGTGAATGTTTGGTGTGGGTCCGGCGCTGCCGATTGGATGCTGGGGCTGCAGTGTGAGTCAGATAAAAAAAAAAAAAAACCGGAGTAGGATCCAATGGGACTAACTGGCATGTATAGACGCGTGTAATGCAAAAGGGCTGTTTTTGGTAGCATCTCTCGCTTACGGCCATACCACCCTGAACACGCCCGATCTCGTCTGATCTCGGAAGCTAAGCAGGCTAGGGTCTGGTTAGTACTTGGATGGGAGACCACCTGGGAATACCAGGTGCTGTAAGCTTTTCTCACTTTTACTTTATACAGGGGGCGCTCCACTTCACGATTAATTTAAATCTATCACTCCCCTTCCATTTTACTATTTTATATATATATATTTTTTTTCTCTCATTCATAAAGGCAGCTTTTAGAAACCGTTTTACTCTAAATACTTCCTGGTAATTCTAGGTGCTGTAAGCTGTTCGTGCCTTTATTCCACCAGGGCGCGATCTTCTCACAAACTTGAAGACTGTCACTCCCCATTCACGTTTTACAACTTATTGTTAATGATAAAGAGACAGCTTTTTACACACAGTTTTAAACAAAGTACTGATATTATTCCTCTTCAACTGACCGCTTTGTTTTCTATGCAAAAACCACTTCGCCACAGAAGACTCGATATTATTGGCATAGCAAGTTCTGCTCTTCTCCTTTCAAAACTTGCTAAAAGCTGTATTTAAAAGAACAGATTGGCCGGGGTAATTCACACCCTTCAATGCCAGCTTAATGTTTAGGTTAGTGGGAATCACAGAGGAATTAGGGATGGAAACTTCTTTGCTGGTGGTAGAAGCGGTCTGGTGAATTTTTAGAGAGAAGAGGCCGTCGATGTTTGAATGTAGAAAATAGTTCTGGCTGCAGCCTGCAGTATGGACTTGTTGGTGTGTGTAGCTCCCAGTGTTCTGACAGCGCGACGTTTTGGGGAAGCATGTGATTCAGCAGCTACCAGTGGGTTTCGTGCGGCGGAGATTTTGTGGCTGTTAGCGGAGTTGATAACAGAGGGTCGTTAAGAGAAGCCTACATGCAGTAGGCAAAGGAGTAATGTTTGCTGGCGGGGGACGTGCGGCGATTAACCTGTGCGGTAGTGAAAAGGAGTTAAAAAGAAGGAAGTGTGCGGATGCGGAAAGAATGGAATAATTGTGGTAGGCTGCCGGCTGAGTAGTTTGGTGAATGTTTGGTGTGGGTCCGGCGCTGCCGATTGGATGGTGGGGCTGCAGTGTGAGTCAGATAAAAAAAAAAAAAAGAACATTAGTAGGATCCAATGGGACTAACTGGCATGTATAGACGCGTGTAATGCAAAAGGGCTGTTTTTGGTAGCATCTTTCGCTTACGGCCATACCACCCTGAACACGCCCGATCTCGTCTGATCTCGGAAGCTAAGCAGGGTAGGGTCTGGTTAGTACTTGGATGGGAGACCACCTGGGAATACCAGGTGCTGTAAGCATTTCTCACTTTTACTTTATACAGGGGGCGCTCCACTTCACGATTAATTTAAATCTATCACTCCCCTTCCATTTTACTATTTTATATATATATATTTTTTTTCTCTCATTCATAAAGGCAGCTTTTAGAAACCGTTTTACTCTAAATACTTCCTGGTAATTCTAGGTGCTGTAAGCTGTTCGTGCCTTTATTCCACCAGGGCGCGATCTTCTCACAAACTTGAAGACTGTCACTCCCCATTCACGTTTTACAACTTATTGTTAATGATAAAGAGACAGCTTTTTACACACAGTTTTAAACAAAGTACTGATATTATTCCTCTTCAACTGACCGCTTTGTTTTCTATGCAAAAACCACTTCGCCACAGAAGACTCGATATTATTGGCATAGCAAGTTCTGCTCTTCTCCTTTCAAAACTTGCTAAAAGCTGTATTTAAAAGAACAGATTGGCCGGGGTAATTCACACCCTTCAATGCCAGCTTAATGTTTAGGTTAGTGGGAATCACAGAGGAATTAGGGATGGAAACTTCTTTGCTGGTGGTAGAAGCGGTCTGGTGAATTTTTAGAGAGAAGAGGCCGTCGATGTTTGAATGTAGAAAATTGTTCTGGCTGCAGCCTGCAGTATGGACTTGTTGGTGTGTGTAGCTCCCAGTGTTCTGACAGCGCGACGTTTTGGGGAAGCATGTGATTCAGCAGCTACCAGTGGGCTTCGTGCGGCGGAGATTTTGAGGCTGTTAGCTGAGTTGATAGCAGAGGGTCGTTAAGAGAAGCCTGCATGCGGTAGGCAAAGGAGTAATGTTTGCCGGCGGGGGACGTGCGGCGATTAACCTGTGAGGTAGTGAAAAGGACTTAAAGAGAAGGAAGCGTGCGGATGCGGAAAGAATGGAATAATTGTGGTAGGCTGCCGGCTGAGTAGTTTGGTGAATGTTTGTTGTGGGTCCGGCGCTGCCGATTGGATGGTGGTGCTGCAGTGTGAGTCAGATAAAAAAAAAAAAAAAAAAACAGGAGTAGGATCCAATGGGACTAACTGGCATGTATAGACGCGTGTAATGCAAAGGGCTGTTTTTGATAGCGTCTCTCGCTTACGGCCATACCACCCTGAACATGCCTGATCTCGGAAGCTAAGCAGGGTTGGGTCTGGTTAGTATTTGGATGGGAAACCACCTGGGAGTACCAGGTGCTGTAAGCTTTTCTCACTTTTACTTTATACAGGGGGCACTCCACTTCACGATTAATTTAAATCTATCACTCCCCTTCCGTTTTACTATTTTATATATATATATATTTTTCTCTCATTCATAAAGGCAGCTTTTACACACCGTTTTACTCTAAATACTGCCTGGTAATTCTAGCTGCTGTAAGCTGTTCGTGCCTTTATTCCACCAGGGCGCGATCTTCTCACAAACTTGAAGACTGTCACTCCCCATTCACGTTTTACAACTTATTGTTAATGATAAAGAGACAGCTTTTTACACATAGTTTTAAACAAAGTACTGATATAATTCCTCTTCAACTCACCGCTTTGTTTTCTATGCAAAAACCACTTCGCCACAGAAGACTCGATATTATTGGTATAGCAAGTTCTGCTCTTCTCCTTTCAAAACTTGCCAAAAGCTGTATTTAAAAGAACAGATTGGCCGGGGTAATTCACACCCTTCAATGCCAGCTTAATGTTTAGGTTAGTGGGAATCACAGAGGAATTAGGGATGGAAACTTCTTTGCTGGTGGTAGAAGCGGTCTGGTGAATTTTTAGAGAGAAGAGGCCGTCGATGTTTGAATGTAGAAAATTGTTCTGGCTGCAGCCTGCAGTATGGACTTGTTGGTGTGTGTAGCTCCCAGTGTTCTGACAGCGCGACGTTTTGGGGAAGCATGTGATTCAGCAGCTACCAGTGGGCTTCGTGCGGCGGAGATTTTGTGGCTGTTAGTGGAGTTGATAACAGAAGGTCATTAAGAGAAGCCTGCATGCGGTAGGCAAAGGAGTAATGTTTGCCGGCGGGGGACGTGCGGCGATTAACCTGTGTGGTAGTGAAAAGGACTTAAAGAGAAGGAAGTGTGCGGATGCGGAAAGAATGGAATAATTGTGGTAGGCTGCCGGCTGAGTAGTTTGGTGAATGTTTGGTGTGGGTCCGGCGCTGCCGATTGGATGGTGGTGCTGCAGTGTGAGTCAGATAAAAAAAAAAAAAAAACCAGGAGTAGGATCCAATGGGACTAACTGGCATGTATAGACGCGTGTAATGCAAAAGGGCTGTTTTTGGTAGCTTCTCTCGCTTATGGCCATACCACCCTGAACACGCCCGATCTCGGAAGCCAAGCAGTGTAGGGTCTGGTTAGTACTTGGATGGGAGACCTCCTGGGAATACCAGGTGCTGTAAGCTTTTCTCACTTTTACTTTATACAGGGGGCGCTCCACTTCACGATTAATTTAAATCTATCACTCCCCTTCCATTTTACTATTTTATATATATATATATATAAGAACATAAGAACATAAGAACATAAGAACTATACAAAAGAGAGGAGGCCATTCGGCCCATCAAGCTCGCTTGGGGAGAACTAAACTAATAGCTCAGAGTCGTTAAAATCTTATCTAGCTCTGATTTAAAGGAACCCAAGGATTCAGCTTGCACTACATTATCAGGAAGGCTATTCCATACTCTACACGCTGCGTAAAGAAGTGCTTCCTTAAATCCAGCTTGAAATGTTCTCCCGCTAATTTCCACCTATGGCCACGAGTTCGTGTATTTAAACTAATGCTGAAGTAACTATTTGGTTGAACAGCATCCAAACCTGTTAGAATCTTATATACCTGGATCATGTCCCCCCTCAATCTCCTTTGCTTGAGACTGAACAGATTTAGCTCAAGTAACCGTTCCTCGTATGACATTCCTCTAAGACCAGGAATCATTTTTGTGGCCCTACGCTGCACCTTTTCTAAGGCCACAATGTCCTTTTTAAGATATGGTGACCAAACCTGCACACAATATTCTAGGTGAGGTCTCACCAAGGAATTGTATAATCTTAGCATTACCTCCCTTGACTTAAACTCCACACACCTGGAGATATACCCCAACATCCTATTGGCCTTTTTTATTGCTTCCCCACACTGGCGAGAATGGGACATGGAAGCATCAACATACACACCAAGGTCTTTCTCATGATCAGCTACCTTTATTTCAGTGACACACATGAAATACCTGTACTTTATATTTCTGCTCCCTAGATGGAGTACCTTACATTTATCGACGTTAAATTTCATCTGCCAGGTATCGGCCCAGTCACTAATTAAATCAAGATCCCGCTGTAGCTGCTGAGCCACTAATTCAGTATCTGCTACACCACCCACCTTGGTGTCATCTGCAAATTTCACCAGTTTACTGTATATATTGGTATCCATATCATTTATGTAAATTAGGAACAATAGTGGTCCTAAAATCGAACCCTGCGGTACCCCACTATGAACGCAAGCCCACTGTGACATTGTGCCTCTTATAACTACTCGCTGTTTCCTATCTGTTAACCAGTTATCAATCCAGGTCGCTACGGTACCTAAAATACCAGTCGCTTTGAGTTTAAGTAGGAGCCTCTTGTGGGGGACAACATCAAAAGCCTTTTGGAAATCTAAGTAGATGACATCATAGGCCTTCTTATCATCAACTTCCTGAGTAGCTTCCTCAAAAAACTCCAACAGATTTGTTAAACAGGATCTACCTCTCCTAAATCCATGCTGGCTATCCCGCAAAATGTTATTGGAGTCCAGGTAATCTATCATTTTCTCTTTGATTAAAGCCTCCATAACTTTACCAGTTATACAAGTTAGACTGATTGGCCTATAGTTAGACAAATTATTTCTATCCCCTTTTTTGAAAATAGGCGTTATGAAGGCGTGCTTCCAATCAGAAGGTACCACACCTTCAGATAAGGATTTTTGAAACAGTAAAGTTAAGGGTCGGCAAATAATATCCCTCATCTCTTTTAACACTATAGGTAAGATGCCATCAGGGCCCTGTGATTTATTTATTTTGAGCTTAGCTAGGCTTTGCAAAACATCTGCTTCAGTTATATATACATTAGCTATAGACAATGCTGGATAGGTAATAACTGGTAAATTACTAAGGTCCTCAACAGTGAATACCCGTGCAAAACTATCATTGAACTCATTTGCTATATCAATGTCGTTTACTATTATAAGACCCTTACTATCCTGCAGATTAGTAATTTCAGGTTTTAGAGCTCTTTTAGAGTTAAAATACTGGAAGAAACTTTTAACGTCATCCTTAGCTTCCAATGCAACCATCCTTTCGACATTTCTTTTAGCTCGTCTAATATCATTTTTTAACTTAGCCTGTAGACTTAGATATTCCTGCTTAATTCTGTCATCATCAGTTATTTTCCATTGCTGGAACAAAGCCCTTTTCCTCCTTACTTTATGCTTTATTTCCCTAGTAAACCACCTAGGTTGCAATTTCCTAGATTTATTCTTGCTGGAAACAGGTATGAAGTCCTCTTGCACTTGCAATAATGTGCTTTTAAAAAATTCCCAGGCCTCTTCAACAGTTTTGTTATTTAACTCCATCCAGTTCACAGTTTCTAGTTTTAGTCTCATACACTTAAAGTCAGCCTTCCTAACATTATATATTTTTGATTTGGACTTAGCTCTTCGAACACTAAACTTAACCTCAAATTTGACCATGTTATGATCGCTACTGTCAAGTGGTTCTAAAACGTCTAATTTACCAAAATTATTATATATTTTCTCTCTTTCATAAAGGCAGCTTTTAGAAACAGTTTTACTCTAAATACTGCCTGGTAATTCTAGCTGCTGTAAGCTGTTCGTGCCATTATTCCACCAGGGCGCGATCTTCTCACAAACTTGAAGACTGTCACTCCCCATTCACGTTTTACAACTTATTGTTAATGATAAAGAGACAGCTTTTTACACACAGTTTTAAACAAAGTACTGATATAATTCCTCTTCAACTCACCACTTTGTTTTCTATGCAAAAACCACTTCACCACAGAAGACTCGATATTATTGGCATAGCAAGGTCTGCTCTTCTCCTCCTTTCAAAACTCGCTAAAAGCTGTATTTAAAAGAGCAGGTTGGCCGGGGTAATTCACACCCTTCAATGCCAGATTAATGTTTAGGTTAGTGGGAATCACAGAGGAATTAGGGATGGAAACTTCTTTGCTGGTGGTAGAAGCGGTCTGGTGAATTTTTAGAGAGAAGAGGCCGTCGATGTTTGAATGTAGAAAATTGTTCTGGCTGCAGCCTGCAGTATGGACTTGTTGGTGTGTGTAGCTCCCAGTGTTCTGACAGCGTGACGTTTTGGGGAAGCATGTGATTCAGCAGCTACCAGTGGGCTTCGTGCGGCGGAGATTTTGTGGCTGTTAGCGGAGTTGATAACAGAGGGTCGTTAAGAGAAGCCTGCATGCAGTAGGCAAAGGAGTAATGTTTGCCGGCGGGGGACGTGCGGCGATTAACCTGTGCGGTAGTGAAAAGGAGTTAAAAAGAAGGAAGTGTGCGGATGCGGAAAGAATGGAATAATTGTGGTAGGCTGCCGGCTGAGTAGTTTGGTGAATGTTTGGTGTGGGTCCGGCGCTGCCGATTGGATGGTGGGGCTGCAGTGTGAGTCAGATAAAAAAAAAAAAAAAACATTAGTAGGATCCAATGGGACCAACTGGCATGTATAGAGGCGTGTAATGCAAAAGGGATGTTTTTGGTAGCATCTCTTGCTTGCGGCCATACCACCCTGAACACGCCCGATCTCATCTGATCTTGGAAACTAAGCAGTGTAGGGACTGGTTAGTACTTGGATGGGAGACCACCTGGGAATACCAGGTGCTGTAAGCTTTTCTCACTTTTACTTTATACAGGGGGCGCTCCACTTCACGATTAATTTAAATCTAGCACTCCCCTTCCATTTTACTATTTTATATATATATATTTTTTCTCTCTTTCATAAAGGCAGCTTTTAGAAACCGTTTTACTCTAAATACTTCCTGGTAATTCTAGGTGCTGTAAGCTGTTCGTGCCTTTATTCCACCAGGGCGCGATCTTCTCACAAACTTGAAGACTGTCACTCCCCATTCACGTTTTACAACTTATTGTTAATGATAAAGAGACAGCTTTTTACACACAGTTTTAAACAAAGTACTGATATTATTCCTCTTCAACTGACCGCTTTGTTTTCTATGCAAAAACCACTTCGCCACAGAAGACTCGATATTATTGGCATAGCAAGTTCTGCTCTTCTCCTTTCAAAACTTGCTAAAAGCTGTATTTAAAAGAACAGATTGGCCGGGGTAATTCACACCCTTCAATGCCAGCTTAATGTTTAGGTTAGTGGGAATCACAGAGGAATTAGGGATGGAAACTTCTTTGCTGGTGGTAGAAGCGGTCTGGTGAATTTTTAGAGAGAAGAGGCCGTCGATGTTTGAATGTAGAAAATTGTTCTGGCTGCAGCCTGCAGTATGGACTTGTTGGTGTGTGTAGCTCCCAGTGTTCTGACAGCGTGACGTTTTGGGGAAGCATGTGATTCAGCAGCTACCAGTGGGCTTCGTGCGGCGGAGATTTTGTGGCTGTTAGCGGAGTTGATAACAGAGGGTCGTTAAGAGAAGCCTGCATGCAGTAGGCAAAGGAGTAATGTTTGCTGGCGGGGGACGTGCGGCGATTAACCTGTGCGGTAGTGAAAAGGAGTTAAAAAGAAGGAAGTGTGCGGATGCGGAAAGAATGGAATAATTGTGGTAGGCTGCTGGCTGAGTGTTAGGTTGAAGAAACTGTTAGTAATCATTTGTTATCATTTCTGTATAATCAGCAATGAGTGTAAATATGTATATACATTATTTTGTTTTTCTTTACCTTCATACTTTAGATTATATTAGTTTACACGTATCCTGAGCACGTGTTTAAATAGTTGTCCACCTGAGTAAAACCAGAACTTCTTCTTCTCTCACAGTCTTTTCTTTGTTCTCACTCCAAGACCCCTGCCCCCCATTGACTATAAATAAAGGTGCCAAGGGGAACCACCCTTTGTAACACATTGTAGCCTAGCATGCAGAGAGTGTGGTTACCCTTGTGCAAATAAAACTCTAAGTGTGTTGTCTCGTAATTAATGGTGTGTACAGAGTTGGAGTGGAAAGCCTGTCGCTTTCTCCAACATATACTGTATTGTAGTTTGGTCCTGTGTGCAGGGTTGGAGTGGAAAGCCTGACGCTTTCTCCAACATATTATTTGGTCCTTCGAGCCGGATCCGAGGACACCTGACGACATCGCCAGCGCACCGAGAGGAGCGACACCGAAGTCTGTCGACAGCCACTCGGAGACGGGTGCAAGAAAGACCTGTGACGTGAATTCGTCATCAGGCTGGTGGTTAGAACTGCGCTCGACGTCTGGTGATGTCTGACGGACCTCGGTGGCGGAACACAGGCACACAGGACAGGTGAGACAACAAAGGTTATTCAGCTAAATAACCGGGTCAATTGACGTGGGTTAGGCTTAGCCGTAATTAAGCAGAAAAGGGGTTAGGCTTAGCCGTAATTAAGCAGAAAAGGGGTTAGGCTTAGCCGTAATTAAGCGAAATATGAACATGCATGTATTGTGTGAATGACTGGACTAAGACTATTATAGAGGCTTAGAGTTGCTTTGGTCAGTCCATTTCTTATTTTGCCTGGTGGGAAAGAAGTACTGGTGATTGAAGGATCAAGGACGGGTTTCATCCCTGAAAACCGATACCGCTGCACGAACAGCGTGCAGTAGAAGGCCGTATTGGTGTCCTCCCATATATCTCGTACCAGTGAAATTCCACCCAGGACCTGTGTAGTGCGGAGACGGGAAAGAAAAAAAATGGGAAAGAATCAGAGTAAGAGGATTGAACTAGAGGGAGATGAGAAGTTTATGGAAGGATATAAACCAGGTTCAGGACAAATAAGTAATCAGAGGTGGAGAAAAAAACATGGGTTTGAAGGGAAACTCCACACTCCAGATATCTTAAAATTACAAGGAAATTTAAGACTAGAAATGTTACAAACCTTGAAGAAAGGAAAATTGGAGAAAAGGAAAAAAGAATATAAGTATTCAGATAATTGGTTGGAACAAAGTAAGTTAAGAGATGTACGTAGAAAGCAGAAAAAGGATGATAGAAAGGATAAATTAACTGCAGCCGCTCTAGTCACTTTAGATGATGAGACGGTGGCCAAAATAAAACATAGAGAAAATAGACCACCAGCACCGCCACTATTGCCTGCCCCCATGCAACCCGTAGATAGAAGGGAAATAAAACAACCATCAGCTATGGGCACAATACCAAAGAAGCCATCAGCTCTTCCTTCTTCCCCCATTATAACTAGGAGTAGAGATCCTACGTTATACCCTGTGCGCGATCTAGCTACTGCTAAGGTTCGATGGCATCCGCGAAATGAAGGCATTGATATTGATAGTGAAGAGGAAGAAATAGAATTACAATGCCCCCTAGTGGAGGTGGCAAACCCTAATAGAGAGCCAGATGGAGGACCTGAAACAATGTTAGTCTATAGACCATGGACAGCTGAAGATAGAACGGCAGCATTAAAGGGAATACCTCCTGTTGATGAAGGGGTACCAGAATTTTGGACAGCAATATTGGAACTACAGAGCAGTTTCCACCTGAATGGTAGAGAAATGTTCCAATGTTTAAGACAGCTGTTCAATCATAAATGGGGAAGAGTAGCAGGAGACTTTACTGGTCATGGACCAGACAATCAACCACTTGCACATAATTCACAAGCTCTGCAACAGAGTATGCAGCAATTACATGGAAGGATAGAGACAGTGTTTATGAGACGAGCAGATTATGGCAGAATTGCACAATGCAAGCAAAAAGATGGAGAAGAGCCAGAGGATTTTATGGATAGGATGAGAGTGGTGTTTAGAGGGAATTCAGGAATTCCTCATAATGAGGAAAATGGAGGAGTTTATCAGCAACAGTTAAAACGTGCGTTCATCACAGGGCTAAAACCTGAACTGAAGAGATACATAGATAAACATTGGGTACATCAGAATACTGGTTCAGTGCAGCAAGCCCTAGAATATGCCCAACACGCCCATACAGCACAAAAACAGAAATCAGACGCAGTGTTTGCTGCTAATGATACTGTTGCAATAATACATATGAATCCTCCGGGGAGGGGAGGGTTCAGAGGAAGGTCACGAGGCCGAGGAAGGGGGAGAGGTGCTTTTAGGAGCAATCAGCGAAATTTATTACAGCAAGATAACACTTGCTGGACATGCGGAAAACTTGGGCACTTAGCTAGGCAATGTAGAACCAAGTTTATAAACAACCCAAATTCCACAGAGAATCAATGACAATTAGCCTGTGAACTATCAAAAGAGCCAGATAAGCTGCAAAAACAGGATGAGACAGAAGAGATAGATTTGCAAGCAGTTTGCCAACTGCTAGCACTAAAACAACTTGAAGAACTACCAAAACGAAGGCTTATTATAAATGGGAAAATATATGAGTGCCTATGTGATACCGGAGCCTGTAGAACAGTGTTAACCACTAGCCCTCCAAGGGTCACCTTTTCCTCGTCCTCCATAAATATCCGAACTGCAGGAGGCCAAGCCAAAAGTCATCAATTGACAAATCCAGTTAGCATAAAAGATGAGGAAACAGAGTTAGAATGTCACGCCCAAGTGCTAATAAGCCCTTCATGTCCAGTCAATCTGTTAGGAAGGGATCTTATGATACAAATGGGTATTAGTGTGATTGCAACACCCACTGGCATGAAGGCTATAGTAGAAAAGCAAACTTTCGTGATACATGGCATGTCAGCTCCACAGTATTATTGGTCCCTAGATCTGGGGGGGACAGCACAGACACGTGAAATATTGAGAAAAACTAGAGAAAAGCAGTCCCCTAAACAAACCCAGTTCATGCCTGACGATGCCTTACACGTCACTATGTGGTACAAAGGCACCCCAGGACCAGATTATGCCTATGACAAAACGTTTCATGCCCTTCAAGACACTTGTATCACCTTACAACATATATATGTTAACTCCACTACTGGCTTTTCTGCTGCTTCAGTCATCTTATCTAATAAACAACAGGCTGTGTTCAGAGGGGGAACACCACACGTATCTCTATCAAAACCACCTCAGATGCAGTGGAAGGATGTAGAGATGTTCTTACGAGATTCCATGCACAGTTACAATGACTACCAACCCGTACCTGGCTCCTTTTGGAGCTATGACAAAAAACACAATGTGTGGCGGTTTCCTTTGGGATGGAGAGTTCAAACCACTCTCACCACACACTTGCAGGACCCAACCTGACAAATTTTTCCAACCCTGGAGGAGGGATCATGTCCAGATCTAGATCGCCTCCCGGAAGGGTTGTGGTCGTCCTCCCCCACTGATGTAGGACTGGTAAAGGGGTTTCCACCTTACAAAGTAATTGTGAAATCAGAACACCGTCCGGTAGTTAGACAATACCCGTTAAAACCTGAAGCAGAGAAAGGTATAGCCCCTGTAGTGCAGGATATGTTGGCATCAGGAATATTGCGAGAGGCTCCTGAGGCCACTTGCAATACTCCTATCTTCCCCGTCCAGAAGGGACATACAGGGAAATGGCGCATGGTGCAGGATTTAAGACCAGTAAATGAAATAGTACAACATGCTGCACCAGATGTGCCTAATCCACACCTTTTGTTAAATTCCTTGTCCCCTGACAAGAAGTATTTTTCAGTAGTGGATCTGAGTAATGCCTTTTTCTCAGTACCACTACATCCTGATTCACAACACTTATTTGGTTTCACTTATAAAGGACATAAATACACATACACTAGACTCCCTCAAGGGTTTTCAGAAAGTCCACATGTATATATACAATGGCACTACGGTATTCAATGAGTTCCTGTAAAATACCGTCCCATAGTCAAGTGCTATTGTATGTAGATGATATATTAATTGCTTCAGATACAAAACAGCATTGCAAAGAAGCCACACTGTTAGTGTTACAGCATTTGTATGATACAGGACATAAGGCATCAAAACAAAAATTACAGTATTGCAGAGAGGAAGTTATATATCTTGGACATAAACTCTCCCAAAAAGGTCGATCGTTATTAGAAACTAGAAAACAGGCAATACAAGAGGCACCAAAGCCAAAGACTAAACAGCAAATGATGTCCTTCTTAGGACTTTGCAATTATTGCAGGGAATGGTTACCTGATTATGCTGCACTCGTTCAACCTTTACAAACCCTGATTTATGGGAAGGACATGGCACTGAAAGATAAAATTCAGTGGACAAAAGAAGGAGAATTGGCATTCACAAATCTAAAAATAATGTTACAAACTAATGTTGTCATGCCCGGCTCGTCCGCTCCTCCTGTGTGCCACGCCCCCTAATTATCCACGTGTGATTTCCTGATCCTGCCCAGTCGTGTCTTGTTTCCTGCTGTCTGGTTCCGTGTATTTAAGTCCTGGTCTCCCCAGTTTGCTTTGTCTGTCATTAATGTCAGTTGATGTCAGTCTGCGTCCAGTGTTCCCGGCTCCCCGAAGCCAGAATAAACCCCCGTTTTCCCGTATACTGTTGCCTGCCTGCTCCTTCCGCACGATCGCCGCTCTCTGCTCGCGATCGTTGCCCACGACTCGTGACAGAATGACAGACCCACCGAAGAAGAGGAAGCAGAGACGAAGAAAGGTACCGGAGGAATCGATCGCTTTAGGTGCCTGCTCGCTCTCAAGCCCTGGGCTCCCTAACAAGGGTAGAGAGCGAGAGCCGGTCCTAGCCCCAGAGGTCAAGCCGCTCCAGTCCGGAGCTTGTTTCCTGTCCCGGCTCTGGGATAATAGCGACGATGAAGAGGAGGAGCTCGTCCTAATTCCGGGCGTTAATCCGCCTACGGAGGATGAGCTGCCACCCCTCGCACTGCACCAGTACTGCCCCAAGGGACTGAGTAATCGGGGCGGTATCCGCGCAGGTGGAGAGGCGATCCCGCGAGTACCTCGCTTCCCAAGGAGGACAGCGACCGTGCCTCCGCTGCCCGACGGGCCAGTCCCTCCTGTCGAGGTACCACCCTCGCCTCAGGAACGGTTGGCGCATAAGTTCTTCGCCCTCCAGGGCTTATTTTGGAGGGTGATCGGGGACCCAGCCATTCCCGAGGGTCCCGCAGCAACGCTCCTCACCGCAAGGCTCCAGAAAGGATTCGAGTCGTTCACCCCCAGATCGGGACCGGACGAGCTCGAGCACCTCGCGGAGGACCTGCAGGAGCTACTTCGTCTTAGACGAGCTCCTGACCCCTTGCCGACGCCGCCGCTTCCGCCATCCGTACAACCCCCTTCTCTGCAGCCTGCTACTGAGAAGCAGGCACTTCCTCTATCCGCGGACCCGGCTCCCGAGCAGGCGCAACGACCGACGCCTGCGCAGCCGCCTCCGCTGGCAACTACGGCCCTTGAGCCCGGGCCGCCCTCTGCGCTGCCGTCTGCGCAGCCGCCACCGCTTGCGCAGCCACCCGTGCAGCCAGCGCAGCCCCCAGCTGCAGCAGCTCCCGGGCAGGCGCCCCCTCTCCCTGCTGCAGCAGCTCCCGGGCAGGCGCCCCCTCTGCAGCCGCCTGCTGCAGCTCCCGGGCAGGCGCCCCCTCTGCAGCCGCCTGCTGCAGCTCCCGGGCAGGCGCCCCCACTGCAGCCTGCTGCAGCTCCAGGGCAGGCGCTCCCACTGCAGCCACCTGCAGTTCCTGCAGAGGCGCCCCCCTCTGCAGCCGCCTGCTGCAGCTCCCGGGCCGGCGCCCCCTCTGCAGCCGCCTGCTGCAGCTCCCGGGCCGGCGCCCCCTCTGCAGCCGCCTGCTGCAGCTCCCGGGCCGGCGCCCCCTCTGCAGCCGCCTGCTGCAGCTCCCGTCAGCGCTCCTGTTCCTGACCGCGCTCTAGTTCCTGCAGAGGCGCCCCCTCTGCAGCCGCCTGCTGCAGCTCCAGGGCAGGCGCCCCCTCTGCAGCCGCCTGCTGCAGCTCCCGGGCCGGCGCTCCCACTGCAGCCACCTCCTGTTCCTGACCGCGCTCCAGTTCCTGCAGAGGCGCCCCCTCTGCAGCCGCCTGCTGCAGCTCCCGGGCCGGCGCCCCCACTGCAGCCACCTCCTGTTCCTGACCGCGCTCTAGTTCCTGACCTCGCTTCAGTTCCTGCAGAGGCGCTCCCTCTGCAGCCGCCTGCTGCAGCTCCCGGGCAGGCGCCCCCTCTGCAGCCGCCTGCTGCAGCTCCCGGGCAGGCGCCCCCACTGCAGCCACCTCCAGTTCCTGCAGAGGCGCCCCCTCTGCAGCCAGCTCCCGTTCCTGACCGCGCTCCAGTTCCTGCAGAGGCGCCCCCTCTGCAGCCGCCTGCTGCAGCTCCCGGGCAGGCGCCCCCTCTGCAGCCGCCTGCTGCAGCTCCCGGGCAGGCGCCCCCTCTGCAGCCAGCTCCTGTTCCTGACCGTGCTCCAGCTCCTGCAGAGGCACCCCCTCTGCAGCCGCCTGCTGCAGCTCCCGGGCAGGCGCCCCCACTGCAGCCACCTGCTGCAGCTCCCGGGCAGGCGCCCCCACTGCAGCCACCTCCTGTTCCTGACCGCGCTCCTGTTCCTGACCGCGCTCCTGTTCCTGACCGCGCTCCTGTCCCTGCAGAGGCGCTCCCACTGCAGCCACCTGCTGCAGCTCCCGGGCAGGCGCCCCCACTGCAGTCACCTGCAGCTCCTGTCAGCGCTCCAGTTCCTGACCGCGCTGCAGCAGCTCCCGAGGCGCCCCCTGTGACAGTTTCTCCCTCGCCCCGGCGAACTCGACCCCAACCTGGGGTCATGTCTGTGTCCCGTAAAGGGAGGGGACACAGACGCAGGGCTGGGGTCCCGCCCGCCCTGCCCCCTGGCTCGCCCTGCCTCGCCTGCGCTGGGGCTCGGTTGGCGCCTGCGGGTCCTGGCCCTCCGGGTCGGCTGTCGCCTGCGGGTCCCTCTCCGGTGCCTCGTCGCCCTGCCTCGCTCCCCTCTCCGGGTCCTGGTCGGTCGCCTGGGGGTTCTCCGACGGCGGCTCCTCGGTCGCCTGCGGGGCCCCTACCTCCGGCCCTCCCCCGGACATCGCCGCCTGCTGCGGCTCCCCCCTCCTCCGGGCCTTCGCCCTGGCCCCTTCCAGCTCCCTCGTCCCCTTCCCTGGTGCTCCCTCCTGCTCCCTCCCTGGCCCCTCCGCGGGTCCCTCGCCCTGTCTCCTCAGCCCCTTCTCGGTCCCCTCCGGCTCCGGCCTCCCGGCCGCCTGCGGCCCCTCCGGCTGCCTCCCGTCGCCCGCTGGGGCTCCCACGGGCTCCCCTTTGTTCCCCCGCCTTCTCTCCCTTCTCTCCTGCCCTGGTCCCTCCTTTGTTTGCTCCTCCTCCTGTCTTTCCTCCTTTCTCCGTTCCTCGTTCCTTTGTTCCTCCCGTCTCTGTTCCTTGTGCCCCGGTGTACCCGCCTTGCACTCCTGGCCCCTTTGTTCCGCCCGTTCCCTCTGTGTCTCCCTTCCTGGTTTGCCTGTCTGCCTTCCCGACCCTCTGTCAGGTTTTGTCTTTTGTCTTGTCCCTCGCTCTGTTTTGTACCTCGGTCCTGTTCCCTGTCCTGCGTTAATTCTGTTCTTGTTTTCCAGGTCCTGTCCTGCCTCGTCCCGTCCGTCGCCCCCTTCCTTGGCGCGCCCGGTGTAGCGCGCCTTTGGGGGGGGGTTCTGTCATGCCCGGCTCGTCCGCTCCTCCTGTGTGCCACGCCCCCTAATTATCCACGTGTGATTTCCTGATCCTGCCCAGTCGTGTCTTGTTTCCTGCTGTCTGGTTCCGTGTATTTAAGTCCTGGTCTCCCCAGTTTGCTTTGTCTGTCATTAATGTCAGTTGATGTCAGTCTGCGTCCAGTGTTCCCGGCTCCCCGAAGCCAGAATAAACCCCCGTTTTCCCGTATACTGTTGCCTGCCTGCTCCTTCCGCACGATCGCCGCTCTCTGCTCGCGATCGTTGCCCACGACTCGTGACAAATGTGACACTTGCTCTGCCAGATTATCAACAACCATTTACCCTATGTGTTGATGCAAATCAAGGGTATATGAAGGCAGTATTAACACAGCCATTCGGCGCAAAAGAGAGGCCATTAGCGTTCTATTCTAAACGATTAGATGCAGTGGCAGCTGGTTTTCCGCAGTGTTTGCAGGCATGTGCAGCTGCTGCAGAAGCAGTGAAATTATCAGCAGAATTAGTGTTGTGTCACCCACTCACTTTGAAGGTGCCACATTCAGTTTCTTTAGTTTTACTGCAGACGCCACTGCCATTCCTCACACATGTTAGACATCTGACCCTAGTCTCACTCCTGCTTTCACAGTCAAACATCACAATACAGCGATGTGGTCCTCTCAACCCTAGCACCCTTCTTCCGACAGCGGAAGATGGAGAGCCACATTCGTGCAAAGCAGTTGTGGAAGAACAAACCAAACCAAGAGCAGATATTTTACAGACCCCAATACCAGATTCAACGGTTGTTTTTGTATATGGATCAGCATCAAAAAATGACATGGGGAAGAACAAGGTCGGATATGCTGTAGTTACATCTACTGAAGTGTTGGAGGCCAATGCACTTCCCCCTGCTTGTTCAGCACAAGTGGCTGAACTCTATGCTGTAATTAGGGCATGCGAGCTCTTCAAAAACAAGCCACTTACAATATACACTGATAGTCAATATGTGTTTGGAGCTGTTCATCACCATGCAAGAGTGTGGAAAAATAGAGGATTCAAGACATCGCAAGGAACATCTTTAACTCATACGAACCTATTACTCAGGTTGTTAGATGTTGTGCAATTACCATATTGCCTTGCGATATGCAAATGTAAGGCACACCAAACTGATGCTTCCGCAATAGCTAAAGGAAACAGTTTTGCGGACATGACGGCAAAAAGTGCTGCACAAAAACAACCTGCCTTAAATGTTACAGATGTCTTGTTGATAGATAGTGATGTACTATGTGATGCACAGACTCATGCACCTAAAACAGAAATACAGAGCTGGATTAAGAGAGGAGCAATACAACAAGGGAAAACTTATTATATGAATGACAAGCCCATCCTACCAAAAAATTTATACAAGACAGCTGCCTTAGTGAGCCATGGACACACCCATGTCTCAACAGGAGGGATGGTACATATTATCCAACAATACTTTTATACTATAAATTTTTCTGATTATGCAAAACAATTTTGTCGAGCGTGCTTAATTTGCTGTAAACACAATGCACAAGGCAACATAAGGCCAAAACGTGGCCAGTTTCCCGCAGCTGAATATCCATTTCAAATTGTACATATGGATTTCATTGAATTATCTTGGTCACAAGGGAAGAAGTACTGTCTAGTCATTATAGACACCTTTTCTAAGTGGGTAGAAATATACCCTGTAAAACACTGTGATGCAATGACCGTTGCAAAATGTTTGGTAGGCCATTATTTCCCTACCTATGGCATACCTCATATTATAAGATCGGACAATGGGACTCATTTTGTGAATCAAACCATGTCCCTTTGCTCACAAGCACTCGGGTTTACGATCAAAAATCATTGCGCTTATCACCCCCAGAGCGCAGGCTTAGTGGAAAGGACCAACGGCACCATTAAAACAAGACTCAGAAAGACAGTGGAAGAGACAAAAAGACCGTGGCCAGAATGTTTGTCTCTAGTAAAATTATGGATGAGAATAACTCCCACTCCTGCAGGATTGACACCATTTGAAATAGTGTATGGTAGACCGTTTCCCTTAGCAACCGAAATGAGTGATATAGGAAAAGCAGACAGAGAAAATACGTTAGCCGATTGGATGCGTAAGCTATTATCATCACAACAAAAACATAACCCCAGTAGTCTGCCAGTAAATTCTGTTTCTGTTCAACAGGATAATCTGCAGCCAGGAGATTGGATCCTGGTCAAGGTCCTGTTGCGAAAGGATTGGAGCACACCCCGGTGGGACGGACCCTATCAAGTCCTGCTCACAACACCAACAGCGGTGAAAATAGCAGAGCGACCTTCCTGGATACATAAGAGTCACTGTAAGCCCATCAAGCCCGTATCAGAGACCTCTGTACCTTCGGAGTAGCAGTGGAAGTCCGCTACAAAGGCGCAGCAATCAATAGGATACTGACGTCTCAACCCGGTGAAGAAAACAGCTGATCTGCACTCCATTTAGAATGGCTCTGATTGGGTGGGGATGTGGTAAGGTAACTCTCGGTGTAATTCTCTTTATGGGAATTGTTGGTCTGCTTCTGCACTCACCAGAGCAGGTGTTTCGCCCACCTAGATGGACACATGATGGTTCCCACCTGAGACCTATCTCCACAAATGAGACCCATCCTTTCCTACAAAATTACTGGTACTGTTATGTTTATGATTCAGCAAAGAAAGACAATTTAACTAATTGTTATGTCTGTACCCACATGCCATCTCATGCCGATGGATTAACTATATATGGGAAACCTATGAATAAGTCACAAGCAAAGTGTGCTGCCTCTTTTGCAGGTGTAGGCTATCAGCATGATAATATAAAAATAAATGACACAGATCCATATACTGCTGGTTTGGATAATGGCGTATGTGCACAGCAGTTTTGGATCGATTTTGCTATAAAAGTGTCAAATATATCCTTACCTTTATCTGTCCACCTGAACATGGACCCTAAAACATTTAATCACTCAATGTGTTATGACCAAATGAACGGCACCCACCATATGGGGAACACCACCAACTGTGCCCAAATACTAGTACACGGAGAAGGTGCCCCGGTAAACATAAGTGGATTTAGTAATGGCACCTACTGGGTGCAAGGAGTAGCTTGGTTATGTGGACCCCGCGCATATTTCGTTTTGCCCTATAACTGGTATGGTGTGTGCGCTCCAATCTTTGTGTCAGACCATACTTTCCTGGTGTCACTGTCGTCTACACCAGCGAACCGCAGGCGCCGGTCCATCATAACTACAGCTTCTCTCCGTCCTCATGACAGTGTCTGGGGTTCAGATGTTCCCCAGGAGTTCAAACATTGGTCTACAGACCAGAAAGTATTAATGTCTCTTTTTCCCTGGGTAGGAACAGCAAAGAATACGTTACGATTAGAAACTATTGATTATCGTTTGGGGCTGTTCATAAATAACTCCATCATAATAAATGAGCAACAGAATGGAGAGATAGATGCTATTAAACAGATGGTCATTCAGAATAGAATGGTTTTAGACATACTTACTGCTGCACAAGGTGGTGTGTGCGTGCTCTTAAATAATACCTGCTGTACATATATTCCCGATAATGTGCACTCACCCAACATGACTACAGCCTTGGACCGTCTGCGAGAACTTCAAAAGATCATGACCTTAGACCCTCATGCTGGCCCCTCATGGTTGAATTGGTTTCTTACTGGGTCCTGGTGGCAGTTACTGCTAAAGTTCTCACTCCCCATTCTTGTTACATTATTATTTGTATGTTGTTGTTTCATTTGTATTATACCCTGCCTCCGTTCCATGATACAACATACTTTTAGTTCTGTTTTTCTGCTATACACTGCAGAAGAACGAATGGATTTACTAACCTTGTCTAGCCCTCTTAATAATGATGATGATGTGATCTGAATGACGGTTGTGCTGAAAGTGTTTTTGCAATTTGTACAATACTGATGCTTCTGATCATACTGTCATGATAAACAGGAGGGACTGTTAGGTTGAAGAAACTGTTATTAATCATTTGTTATCATTTCTGTATAATCAGCAATGAGTGTAAATATGTATATACATTATTTTGTTTTTCTTTACCTTCATACTTTAGATTATATTAGTTTACACGTATCCTGAGCACGTGTTTAAATAGTTGTCCACCTGAGTAAAACCAGAACTTCTTCTTCTCTCACAGTCTTTTCTTTGTTCTCACTCCAAGACCCCTGCCTCCCATTGACTATAAATAAAGGTGCCAAGGGGAACCACCCTTTGTAACACATTCCTTTGTAGCCTAGCATGCAGAGAGTGTGGTTACCCTTGTGCAAGTAAAACTCTAAGTGTGTTGTCTCGTGATTAATGGTGTGTACAGAGTTGGAGTGGAAAGCCTGTCGCTTTCTCCAACATATACTGTATTGTAGTTTGGTCCTGTGTGCAGGGTTGGAGTGGAAAGCCTGACGCTTTCTCCAACACTGAGTAGTTTGGTGAATGTTTGGTGTGGGTCCGGCGCTGCCGATTGGATGGTGGGGCTGCAGTGTGAGTCAGATAAAAAAAAAAAAAAAAACATTAGTAGGATGCAATGGGACCAACTGGCATGTATAGAGAGAGGCGTGTAATGCAAAAGGGCTGTTTTTGGTAGCGTCTCTCACTTGCGGCCATACCACCCTGAACACGCCCGATCTCATCTGATCTCGGAAGCTAAGCAGGGTAGGGTCTGATTAGTACTTGGATGGGAGACCACCTGGGAATACCAGGTGCTGTAAGCTTTTCTCACTTTTACTTTATACAGGGGGCGCTCCACTTCACGATTAATTTAAATCTAGCACTCCCCTTCCATTTTACTATTTTATATATATATATTTTTTCTCTCTTTCATAAAGGCAGCTTTTAGAAACCGTTTTACTCTAAATACTTCCTGGTAATTCTAGGTGCTGTAAGCTGTTCGTGCCTTTATTCCACCAGGGCGCGATCTTCTCACAAACTTGAAGACTGTCACTCCCCATTCACGTTTTACAACTTATTGTTAATGATAAAGAGACAGCTTTTTACACACAGTTTTAAACAAAGTACTGATATAATTCCTCTTCAACTCACCGGTTTGTTTTCTATGCAAAAACCACTTGACCACAGAAGACTCGATATTATTGGCATAGCAAGGTCTGCTCTTCTCCTCCTTTCAAAACTCGCTAAAAGCTGTATTTAAAAGAGCAGGTTGGCCGGGGTAATTCACACCCTTCAATGCCAGATTAATGTTTAGGTTAGTGGGAATCACAGAGGAATTAGGGATGGAAACTTCTTTGCTGGTGGTAGAAGCGGTCTGGTGAATTTTTAGAGAGAAGAGGCCGTCGATGTTTGAATGTAGAAAATTGTTCTGGCTGCAGCCTGCAGTATGGACTTGTTGGTGTGTGTAGCTCCCAGTGTTCTGACAGCGCAACGTTTTGGGGAAGCATGTGATTCAGCAGCTACCAGTGGGCTTCGTGCAGCGGAGATTTTGTGGCTGTTAGCGGAGTTGATAACAGAGGGTCGTTAAGAGAAGCCTGCATGCAGTAGGCAAAGGAGTAATGTTTGCTGGCGGTGGACGTGCGGCGATTAACCTGTGCGGTAGTGAAAAGGAGTTAAAGAGAAGGAAGTGTGCGGATGCGGAAAGAATGGAATAATTGTGGTAGGCTGCCGGCTGAGTAGTTTGGTGAATGTTTGGTGTGGGTCCGGCGCTGCCGATTGGATGGTGGGGCTGCAGTGTGAGTCAGATAAAAAAAAAAAAAAAACATTAGTAGGATACAATGGGACCAACTGGCATGTATAGAGGCGTGTAATGCAAAAGGGCTGTTTTTGGTAGCGTCTCTCGCTTATGGCCGTACCACCCTGAACACGCCCGATCTAGTCTGATCTTGGAAGCTAAGCAGGGTAGGGTCTGGTTAGTACTTGGATGGGTGACCACCTGGGAATACCAGGTGCTGTAAGCTTTTCTCACTTTTACTTTATACAGGGGGCGCTCCACTTCACGATTAATTTAAATCTATCACTCCCCTTCCATTTTACTATTTTATATATATATATATATTTTTCTCTCATTCATAAAGGCAGCTGTTACACACCGTTTTACTTTAAATACTTCCTGGTAATTCTAGGTGCTGTAAGCTGTTCGTGCCTTTATTCCACCAGGGCGCGATCTTCTCACAAACTTGAAGACTGTCACTCCCCATTCACGTTTTACAACTTATTGTTAATGATAAAGAGACAGCTTTTTACACACAGTTTTAAACAAAGTACTGATATTATTCCTCTTCAACTGACCGCTTTGTTTTCTATGCAAAAACCACTTCGCCACAGAAGACTCGATATTATTGGCATAGCAAGTTCTGCTCTTCTCCTTTCAAAACTTGCTAAAAGCTGTATTTAAAAGAACAGATTGGCCGGGGTAATTCACACCCTTCAATGCCAGCTTAATGTTTAGGTTAGTGGGAATCACAGAGGAATTAGGGATGGAAACTTCTTTGCTGGTGGTAGAAGCGGTCTGGTGAATTTTTAGAGAGAAGAGGCCGTCGATGTTTGAATGTAGAAAATTGTTCTGGCTGCAGCCTGCAGTATGGACTTGTTGGTGTGTGTAGCTCCCAGTGTTCTGACAGCGCGACGTTTTGGGGAAGCATGTGATTCAGCAGCTACCAGTGGGCTTCGTGCGGCGGAGATTTTGTGGCTGTTAGCGGAGTTGATAACAGAGGGTCGTTAAGAGAAGCCTGCATGCAGTAGGCAAAGGAGTAATGTTTGCCGGCGGGGGACGTGTGGCGATTAACCTGTGCGGTAGTGAAAAGGAGTTAAAAGGAAGGAAGTGTGCGGATGCGGAAAGAATGGAACAATTGTGGTAGGCTGCCGGCTGAGTAGTTTGGTGAATGTTTGGTGTGGGTCCGGCGCTGCCGATTGGATGGTGATGCTGCAGTGTGAGTCAGATAAAAAAAAAAAAAAAAACCAGGAGTAGGATCCAATGGGACTAACTGGCATGTATAGACGCGTGTAATGCAAAAGGGCTGTTTTTGGTCGCGTCTCTCGCTTATGGCCATACCACCCTGAACACGCCCGATCTCATCCGATCTCGGAAGCCAAGCAGGGTAGGGTCTGGTTAGTACTTGGATGGGAGACCTCCTGGGAATACCAGGTGCTGTAAGCTTTTCTCACTTTTACTTTATACAGGGGGCGCTCCACTTCACGATTAATTTAAATCTATCACTCCCCTTCCATTTTACTATTTTATATATATATATATATATATATATTTTTCTCTCATTCATAAAGGCAGCTGTTACACACCGTTTTACTTTAAATACTTCCTGGTAATTCTAGGTGCTGTAAGCTGTTCGTGCCTTTATTCCACCAGGGCGCGATCTTCTCACAAACTTGAAGACTGTCACTCCCCATTCACGTTTTACAACTTATTGTTAATGATAAAGAGACAGCTTTTTACACACAGTTTTAAACAAAGTACTGATATTATTCCTCTTCAACTGACAGCTTTGTTTTCTATGCAAAAACCACTTCGCCACAGAAGACTCGATATTATTGGCATAGCAAGTTCTGCTCTTCTCCTTTCAAAACTTGCTAAAAGCTGTATTTAAAAGAACAGATTGGCCGGGGTAATTCACACCCTTCAATGCCAGCTTAATGTTTAGGTTAGTGGGAATCACAGAGGAATTAGGGATGGAAACTTCTTTGCTGGTGGTAGAAGCGGTCTGGTGAATTTTTAGAGAGAAGAGGCCGTCGATGTTTGAATGTAGAAAATTGTTCTGGCTGCAGCCTGCAGTATGGACTTGTTGGTGTGTGTAGCTCCCAGTGTTCTGACAGCGCGACGTTTTGGGGAAGCATGTGATTCAGCAGCTACCAGTGGGCTTCGTGCGGCGGAGATTTTGTGGCTGTTAGCGGAGTTGATAACAGAGGGTCGTTAAGAGAAGCCTGCATGCAGTAGGCAAAGGAGTAATGTTTGCCGGCGGGGGACGTGTGGCGATTAACCTGTGCGGTAGTGAAAAGGAGTTAAAAAGAAGGAAGTGTGCGGATGCGGAAAGAATGGAACAATTGTGGTAGGCTGCCGGCTGAGTAGTTTGGTGAATGTTTGGTGTGGGTCCGGCGCTGCCGATTGGATGGTGATGCTGCAGTGTGAGTCAGATAAAAAAAAAAAAAAAACCAGGAGTAGGATCCAATGGGACTAACTGGCATGTATAGACGCGTGTAATGCAAAAGGGCTGTTTTTGGTAGCGTCTCTCGCTTATGGCCATACCACCCTGAACACGCCCGATCTCATCCGATCTCGGAAGCCAAGCAGGGTAGGGTCTGGTTAGTACTTGGATGGGAGACCTCCTGGGAATACCAGGTGCTGTAAGCTTTTCTCACTTTTACTTTACACAGGGGGCGCTCCACTTCACGATTAATTTAAATCTATCACTCCCCTTCCATTTTACTATTTTATATATATATATATATATTTTTCTCTCATTCATAAAGGCAGCTGTTACACACCGTTTTACTTTAAATACTTCCTGGTAATTCTAGGTGCTGTAAGCTGTTCGTGCCTTTATTCCACCAGGGCGCGATCTTCTCACAAACTTGAAGACTGTCACTCCCCATTCACGTTTTACAACTTATTGTTAATGATAAAGAGACAGCTTTTTACACACAGTTTTAAACAAAGTACTGATATTATTCCTCTTCAACTGACCGCTTTGTTTTCTATGCAAAAACCACTTCGCCACAGAAGACTCGATATTATTGGCATAGCAAGTTCTGCTCTTCTCCTTTCAAAACTTGCTAAAAGCTGTATTTAAAAGAACAGATTGGCCGGGGTAATTCACACCCTTCAATGCCAGCTTAATGTTTAGGTTAGTGGGAATCACAGAGGAATTAGGGATGGAAACTTCTTTGCTGGTGGTAGAAGCGGTCTGGTGAATTTTTAGAGAGAAGAGGCCGTCGATGTTTGAATGTAGAAAATTGTTCTGGCTGCAGCCTGCAGTATGGACTTGTTGGTGTGTGTAGCTCCCAGTGTTCTGACAGCGCGACGTTTTGGGGAAGCATGTGATTCAGCAGCTACCAGTGGGCTTCGTGCGGCGGAGATTTTGTGGCTGTTAGCGGAGTTGATAACAGAGGGTCGTTAAGAGAAGCCTGCATGCAGTAGGCAAAGGAGTAATGTTTGCCGGCGGGGGACGTGCGGCGATTAACCTGTGCGGTAGTGAAAAGGAGTTAAAAAGAAGGAAGTGTGCAGATGCGGAAAGAATGGAATAATTGTGGTAGGCTGCCGGCTGAGTAGTTTGGTGAATGTTTGGTGTGGGTCCGGTGCTGCCGATTGGATGGTGGGGCTGCAGTGTGAGTCAGATAAAAAAAAAAAAAAGAACATTAGTAGTATCCAATGGGACCAACTGGCATGTATAGAGGCGTGTAATGCAAAAGGGCTGTTTTTGGTAGCATCTCTCGCTTACAGCCATACCACCCTGAACACGCCTGATCTCGTCTGATCTCGGAAGCCAAGCAGGGTAGGGTCTGGTTAGTACTTGGATGGGAGACCACCTGGGAATACCAGGTGCTGTAAGCTTTTCTCACTTTTACTTTATACAGGGGGCGCTCCACTTCACGATTATTTTAAATCTATCACTCCCCTTCCATTTTACTATTTTATATATATATATTTTTTTTCTCTCATTCATAAAGGCAGCTTTTAGAAACCATTTTACTCTAAATACTTCCTGGTAATTCTAGGTGCTGTAAGCTGTTCGTGCCTTTATTCCACCAGGGCGCGATCTTCTCACAAACTTGAAGACTGTCACTCCCCATTCACGTTTTACAACTTATTGTTAATGATAAAGAGACAGCTTTTTAAACGCAGTTTTAAACAAAGTACTGATATTATTCCTCTTCAACTCACCGCTTTGTTTTCTATGCAAAAACCACTTCGCCACAGAAGACTCGATATTATTGGCATAGCAAGTTCTGCTCTTCTCCTTTCAAAACTTGCTAAAAGCTGTATTTAAAAGAACAGATTGGCCGGGGTAATTCACACCCTTCAATGCCAGCTTAATGTTTAGGTTAGTGGGAATCACAGAGGAATTAGGGATGGAAACTTCTTTGCTGGTGGTAGAAGCGGTCTGGTGAATTTTTAGAGAGAAGAGGCCGTCGATGTTTGAATGTAGAAAATTGTTCTGGCTGCAGCCTGCAGTATGGACTTGTTGGTGTGTGTAGCTCCCAGTGTTCTGACAGCGCGACGTTTTGGGGAAGCATGTGATTCAGCAGCTACCAGTGGGCTTCGTGCGGCGGAGATTTTGTGGCTGTTAGCGGAGTTGATAACAGAGGGTCGTTAAGAGAAGCCTGCATGCAGTAGGCAAAGGAGTAATGTTTGCCGGCGGGGGACGTGCGGCGATTAACCTGTGCGGTAGTGAAAAGGAGTTAAAAAGAAGGAAGTGTGCGGATGCGGAAAGAATGGAATAATTGTGGTAGGCTGCCGGCTGAGTAGTTTGGTGAATGTTTGGTGTGGGTCCGGCGCTGCCGATTGGATGGTGGGGCTGCAGTGTGAGTCAGATAAAAAAAAAAAAGAACATTAGTAGTATCCAATGGGACCAACTGGCATGTATAGAGGCGTGTAATGCAAAAGGGCTGTTTTTGGTAGCATCTCTCGCTTACGGCCATACCACCCTGAACACGCCTGATCTCGTCTGATCTCGGAAGCCAAGCAGGGTAGGGTCTGGTTAGTACTTGGATGGGAGACCACCTGGGAATACCAGGTGCTGTAAGCTTTTCTCACTTTTACTTTATACAGGGGGCGCTCCACTTCACGATTAATTTAAATCTATCACTCCCCTTCCATTTTACTATTTTATATATATATATTTTTTTTTCTCTCATTCATAAAGGCAGCTTTTAGAAACCGTTTTACTCTAAATACTTCCTGGTCATTCTAGGTGCTGTAAGCTGTTCGTGCCTTTATTCCACCAGGGCGCGATCTTCTCACAAACTTGAAGACTGTCACTCCCCATTCACGTTTTACAACTTATTGTTAATGATAAAGAGACAGCTTTTTACACACAGTTTTAAACAAAGTACTGATATTATTCCTCTTCAACTGACCGCTTTGTTTTCTATGCAAAAACCACTTCGCCACAGAAGACTCGATATTATTGGCATAGCAAGTTCTGCTCTTCTCCTTTCAAAACTTGCTAAAAGCTGTATTTAAAAGAACAGATTGGCCGGGGTAATTCACACCCTTCAATGCCAGCTTAATGTTTAGGTTAGTGGGAATCACAGAGGAATTAGGGATGGAAACTTCTTTGCTGGTGGTAGAAGCGGTCTGGTGAATTTTTAGAGAGAAGAGGCCGTCGATGTTTGAATGTAGAAAATTGTTCTGGCTGCAGCCTGCAGTATGGACTTGTTGGTGTGTGTAGCTCCCAGTGTTCTGACAGCGTGACGTTTTGGGGAAGCATGTGATTCAGCAGCTACCAGTGGGCTTCGTGCGGCGGAGATTTTGTGGCTGTTAGCGGAGTTGATAACAGAGGGTCGTTAAGAGAAGCCTGCATGCAGTAGGCAAAGGAGTAATGTTTGCCGGCGGGGGACGTGCAGCGATTAACCTGTGCGGTAGTGAAAAGGAGTTAAAAAGAAGGAAGTGTGCGGATGCGGAAAGAATGGAATAATTGTGGTAGGCTGCCGGCTGAGTAGTTTGGTGAATGTTTGGTGTGGGTCCGGCGCTGCCGATTGGATGGTGGGGCTGCAGTGTGAGTCAGATAAAAAAAAAAAAAAGAACATTAGTAGTATCCAATGGGACCAACTGGCATGTATAGAGAAGTGTAATGCAAAAGGGCTGTTTTTGGTAGCATCTCTCGCTTACGGCCATACCACCCTGAACACGCCTGATCTCGTCTGATCTCGGAAGCTAAGCAGGGTAGGGTCTGGTTAGTACTTGGATGGGAGACCACCTGGGAATACCAGGTGCTGTAAGCTTTTCTCACTTTTTCTTTATACAGGGGGCGCTCCACTTCACGATTAATTTAAATCTATCACTCCCCTTCCATTTTACTATTTTATATATATATTTTTTTTTTTCTCTCATTCATAAAGGCAGCTTTTAGAAACCGTTTTACTCTAAATACTTCCTGGTCATTCTAGGTGCTGTAAGCTGTTCGTGCCTTTATTCCACCAGGGCGCGATCTTCTCACAAACTTGAAGACTGTCACTCCCCATTCACGTTTTAGAACTTATTGTTAATGATAAAGAGACAGCTTTTTACACACAGTTTTAAACAAAGTACTGATATTATTCCTCTTCAACTGACCGCTTTGTTTTCTATGCAAAAACCACTTCGCCACAGAAGACTCGATATTATTGGCATAGCAAGTTCTGCTCTTCTCCTTTCAAAACTTGCTAAAAGCTGTATTTAAAAGAACAGATTGGCCGGGGTAATTCACACCCTTCAATGCCAGCTTAATGTTTAGGTTAGTGGGAATCACAGAGGAATTAGGGATGGAAACTTCTTTGCTGGTGGTAGAAGCGGTCTGCTGAATTTTTAGAGAGAAGAGGCCGTCGATGTTTGAATGTAGAAAATTGTTCTGGCTGCAGCCTGCAGTATGGACTTGTTGGTGTGTGTAGCTCACAGTGTTCTGACAGCGCGACATTTTGGGGAAGCATGTGATTCAGCAGCTACCAGTGGGCTTCGTGCGGCGGAGATTTTGTGGCTGTTAGCGGAGTTGATAACAGAGGGTCGTTAAGAGAAGCCTGCATGCAGTAGGCAAAGGAGTAATGTTTGCCGGCGGGGGACGTGCGGCGATTAACCTGTGCGGTAGTGAAAAGGAGTTAAAAAGAAGGAAGTGTGCGGATGCGGAAAGAATGGAATAATTGTGATAGGCTGCCGGCTGAGTAGTTTGGTGAATGTTTGGTGTGGGTCCGGCGCTGCCGATTGGATGGTGGGGCTGCAGTGTGAGTCAGATAAAAAAAAAAAAAAGAACATTAGTAGTATCCAATGGGACTAACTGGCATGTATAGACGCGTGTAATGCAAAAGGGCTGTTTTTGGTAGCATCTCTCGCTTACGGCCATACCACCCTGAACACGCCTGATCTCGTCTGATCTCGGAAGCTAAGCAGGGTAGGGTCTGGTTAGTACTTGGATGGGAGACCACCTGGGAATACCAGGTGCTGTAAGCTTTTCTCACTTTTTCTTTATACAGGGGGCGCTCCACTTCACGATTAATTTAAATCTATCACTCCCCTTCCATTTTACTATTTTATATATATATTTTTTTTTTTTCTCTCATTCATAAAGGCAGCTTTTAGAAACCGTTTAACTCTAAATACTTCCTGGTCATTCTAGGTGCTGTAAGCTGTTCGTGCCTTTATTCCACCAGGGCGCGATCTTCTCACAAACTTGAAGACTGTCACTCCCCATTCACGTTTTACAACTTATTGTTAATGATAAAGAGACAGCTTTTTACACACAGTTTTAAACAAAGTACTGATATTATTCCTCTTCAACTGACCGCTTTGTTTTCTATGCAAAAACCACTTCGCCACAGAAGACTCGATATTATTGGCATAGCAAGTTCTGCTCTTCTCCTTTCAAAACTTGTTAAAAGCTGTATTTAAAAGAACAGATTGGCCGGGGTAATTCACACCCTTCAATGCCAGCTTAATGTTTAGGTTAGTGGGAATCACAGAGGAATTAGGGATGGAAACTTCTTTGCTGGTGGTAGAAGCGGTCTGGTGAATTTTTAGAGAGAAGAGGCCGTCGATGTTTGAATGTAGAAAATTGTTCTGGCTGCAGCCTGCAGTATGGACTTGTTGGTGTGTGTAGCTCCCAGTGTTCTGACAACGCGACGTTTTGGGGAAGCATGTGATTCAGCAGCTACCAGTGGGCTTCGTGCGGCGGAGATTTTGTTGCTGTTAGCGGAGTTGATAACAGAGGGTCGTTAAGAGAAGCCTACATGCAGTAGGCAAAGGAGTAATGTTTGCCGGCGGGGGACGTGCGGCGATTAACCTGTGCGGTAGTGAAAAGGAGTTAAAAAGAAGGAAGTGTGCGGATGCGGAAAGAATGGAATAATTGTGGTAGGCTGCCGGCTGAGTAGTTTGGTGAATGTTTGGTGTGGGTCCGGCGCTGCCGATTGGATGATGGGGCTGCAGTGTGAGTCAGATAAAAAAAAAAAAAAACAGGAGTAGGATCCAATGGGACTAACTGGCATGTATAGACGCATGTAATGCAAAAGGGCTGTTTTTGGTAGCATCTCTCGCTTACGGCCATACCACCCTGAACACGCCTGATCTCGTCTGATCTCGGAAGCTAAGCAGGGTAGGGTCTGGTTAGTACTTGGATGGGAGACCTCCTGGGAATACCAGGTGCTGTAAGCATTTCTCACTTTTACTTTATACAGGGGGCGCTCCACTTCACGATTAATTTAAATCTATCACTCCCCTTCCATTTTACTATTTTATATATATATATATATATTTTTCTCTCATTCATAAAGGCAGCTGTTACACACCGTTTTACTTTAAATACTTCCTGGTAATTCTAGGTGCTGTAAGCTGTTCGTGCCTTTATTCCACCAGGGCGCGATCTTCTCACAAACTTGAAGACTGTCACTCCCCATTCACGTTTTACAACTTATTGTTAATGATAAAGAGACAGCTTTTTACACACAGTTTTAAACAAAGTACTGATATTATTCCTCTTCAACTGACCGCTTTGTTTTCTATGCAAAAACCACTTCGCCACAGAAGACTCGATATTATTGGCATAGCAAGTTCTGCTCTTCTCCTTTCAAAACTTGCTAAAAGCTGTATTTAAAAGAACAGATTGGCCGGGGTAATTCACACCCTTCAATGCCAGCTTAATGTTTAGGTTAGTGGGAATCACAGAGGAATTAGGGATGGAAACTTCTTTGCTGGTGGTAGAAGCGGTCTGGTGAATTTTTAGAGAGAAGAGGCCGTCGATGTTTGAATGTAGAAAATTGTTCTGGCTGCAGCCTGCAGTATGGACTTGTTGGTGTGTGTAGCTCCCAGTGTTCTGACAGCGCGACGTTTTGGGGAAGCATGTGATTCAGCAGCTACCAGTGGGCTTCGTGCGGCGGAGATTTTGTGGCTGTTAGCGGAGTTGATAACAGAGGGTCGTTAAGAGAAGCCTGCATGCAGTAGGCAAAGGAGTAATGTTTGCCGGCGGGGGACGTGCGGCGATTAACCTGTGCGGTAGTGAAAAGGAGTTAAAAAGAAGGAAGTGTGCGGATGCGGAAAGAATGGAATAATTGTGGTAGGCTGCCGGCTGAGTAGTTTGGTGAATGTTTGGTGTGGGTCCGGCGCTGCCGATTGGATGGTGGGGCTGCAGTGTGAGTCAGATAAAAAAAAAAAAAAGAACATTAGTAGTATCCAATGGGACCAACTGGCATGTATAGAGAAGTGTAATGCAAAAGGGCTGTTTTTGGTAGCATCTCTCGCTTACGGCCATACCACCCTGAACACGCCTGATCTCGTCTGATCTCGGAAGCTAAGCAGGGTAGGGTCTGGTTAGTACTTGGATGGGAGACCACCTGGGAATACCAGGTGCTGTAAGCTTTTCTCACTTTTTCTTTATACAGGGGGCGCTCCACTTCACAATTAATTTAAATCTATCACTCCCCTTCCATTTTACTATTTTATATATATATATTTTTTTTTCTCTCATTCATAAAGGCAGCTTTTAGAAACCGTTTTACTCTAAATACTTCCTGGTCATTCTAGGTGCTGTAAGCTGTTCGTGCCTTTATTCCACCAGGGCGCGATCTTCTCACAAACTTGAAGACTGTCACTCCCCATTCACGTTTTAGAACTTATTGTTAATGATAAAGAGACAGCTTTTTACACACAGTTTTAAACAAAGTACTGATATTATTCCTCTTCAACTGACCGCTTTGTTTTCTATGCAAAAACCACTTCGCCACAGAAGACTCGATATTATTGGCATAGCAAGTTCTGCTCTTCTCCTTTCAAAACTTGCTAAAAGCTGTATTTAAAAGAACAGATTGGCCGGGGTAATTCACACCCTTCAATGCCAGCTTAATGTTTAGGTTAGTGGGAATCACAGAGGAATTAGGGATGGAAACTTCTTTGCTGGTGGTAGAAGCGGTCTGCTGAATTTTTAGAGAGAAGAGGCCGTCGATGTTTGAATGTAGAAAATTGTTCTGGCTGCAGCCTGCAGTATGGACTTGTTGGTGTGTGTAGCTCACAGTGTTCTGACAGCGCGACATTTTGGGGAAGCATGTGATTCAGCAGCTACCAGTGGGCTTCGTGCGGCGGAGATTTTGTGGCTGTTAGCGGAGTTGATAACAGAGGGTCGTTAAGAGAAGCCTGCATGCAGTAGGCAAAGGAGTAATGTTTGCCGGCGGGGGACGTGCGGCGATTAACCTGTGCGGTAGTGAAAAGGAGTTAAAAAGAAGGAAGTGTGCGGATGCGGAAAGAATGGAATAATTGTGATAGGCTGCCGGCTGAGTAGTTTGGTGAATGTTTGGTGTGGGTCCGGCGCTGCCGATTGGATGGTGGAGCTGCAGTGTGAGTCAGATAAAAAAAAAAAAAAGAACATTAGTAGTATCCAATGGGACTAACTGGCATGTATAGACGCGTGTAATGCAAAAGGGCTGTTTTTGGTAGCATCTCTCGCTTACGGCCATACCACCCTGAACACGCCTGATCTCGTCTGATCTCGGAAGCTAAGCAGGGTAGGGTCTGGTTAGTACTTGGATGGGAGACCACCTGGGAATACCAGGTGCTGTAAGCTTTTCTCACTTTTTCTTTATACAGGGGGCGCTCCACTTCACGATTAATTTAAATCTATCACTCCCCTTCCATTTTACTATTTTATATATATATATTTTTTTTTTCTCTCATTCATAAAGGCAGCTTTTAGAAACCGTTTAACTCTAAATACTTCCTGGTAATTCTAGGTGCTGTAAGCTGTTCGTGCCTTTATTCCACCAGGGCGCGATCTTCTCACAAACTTGAAGACTGTCACTCCCCATTCACGTTTTACAACTTATTGTTAATGATAAAGAGACAGCTTTTTAAACGCAGTTTTAAACAAAGTACTGATATTATTCCTCTTCAACTCACCGCTTTGTTTTCTATGCAAAAACCACTTCGCCACAGAAGACTCGATATTATTGGCATAGCAAGTTCTGCTCTTCTCCTTTCAAAACTTGCTAAAAGCTGTATTTAAAAGAACAGATTGGCCGGGGTAATTCACACCCTTCAATGCCAGCTTAATGTTTAGGTTAGTGGGAATCACAGAGGAATTAGGGATGGAAACTTCTTTGCTGGTGGTAGAAGCGGTCTGGTGAATTTTTAGAGAGAAGAGGCCGTCGATGTTTGAATGTAGAAAATTGTTCTGGCTGCAGCCTGCAGTATGGACTTGTTGGTGTGTGTAGCTCCCAGTGTTCTGACAGCGCGACGTTTTGGGGAAGCATGTGATTCAGCAGCTACCAGTGGGCTTCGTGCGGCGGAGATTTTGTGGCTGTTAGCGGAGTTGATAACAGAGGGTCGTTAAGAGAAGCCTGCATGCAGTAGGCAAAGGAGTAATGTTTGCCGGCGGGGGACGTGCGGCGATTAACCTGTGCGGTAGTGAAAAGGAGTTAAAAAGAAGGAAGTGTGCGGATGCGGAAAGAATGGAATAATTGTGGTAGGCTGCCGGCTGAGTAGTTTGGTGAATGTTTGGTGTGGGTCCGGCGCTGCCGATTGGATGGTGGGGCTGCAGTGTGAGTCAGATAAAAAAAAAAAAGAACATTAGTAGTATCCAATGGGACCAACTGGCATGTATAGAGGCGTGTAATGCAAAAGGGCTGTTTTTGGTAGCATCTCTCGCTTACGGCCATACCACCCTGAACACGCCTGATCTCGTCTGATCTCGGAAGCTAAGCAGGGTAGGGTCTGGTTAGTACTTGGATGGGAGACCACCTGGGAATACCAGGTGCTGTAAGCTTTTCTCACTTTTACTTTATACAGGGGGCGCTCCACTTCACGATTAATTTAAATCTATCACTCCCCTTCCATTTTACTATTTTATATATATATATATTTTTTTCTCTCATTCATAAAGGCAGCTTTTAGAAACCGTTTTACTCTAAATACTTCCTGGTCATTCTAGGTGCTGTAAGCTGTTCGTGCCTTTATTCCACCAGGGCGCGATCTTCTCACAAACTTGAAGACTGTCACTCCCCATTCACGTTTTACAACTTATTGTTAATGATAAAGAGACAGCTTTTTACACACAGTTTTAAACAAAGTACTGATATTATTCCTCTTCAACTGACCGCTTTGTTTTCTATGCAAAAACCACTTCGCCACAGAAGACTCGATATTATTGGCATAGCAAGTTCTGCTCTTCTCCTTTCAAAACTTGCTAAAAGCTGTATTTAAAAGAACAGATTGGCCGGGGTAATTCACACCCTTCAATGCCAGCTTAATGTTTAGGTTAGTGGGAATCACAGAGGAATTAGGGATGGAAACTTCTTTGCTGGTGGTAGAAGCGGTCTGGTGAATTTTTAGAGAGAAGAGGCCGTCGATGTTTGAATGTAGAAAATTGTTCTGGCTGCAGCCTGCAGTATGGACTTGTTGGTGTGTGTAGCTCCCAGTGTTCTGACAGCGCGACGTTTTGGGGAAGCATGTGATTCAGCAGCTACCAGTGGGCTTCGTGCGGCGGAGATTTTGTGGCTGTTAGCGGAGTTGATAACAGAGGGTCGTTAAGAGAAGCCTGCATGCAGTAGGCAAAGGAGTAATGTTTGCCGGCGGGGGACGTGCGGCGATTAACCTGTGCGGTAGTGAAAAGGAGTTAAAAAGAAGGAAGTGTGCGGATGCGGAAAGAATGGAATAATTGTGGTAGGCTGCCGGCTGAGTAGTTTGGTGAATGTTTGGTGTGGGTCCGGCGCTGCCGATTGGATGGTGGGGCTGCAGTGTGAGTCAGATAAAAAAAAAAAAAAAGAACATTAGTAGTATCCAATGGGACCAACTGGCATGTATAGAGAAGTGTAATGCAAAAGGGCTGTTTTTGGTAGCATCTCTCGCTTACGGCCATACCACCCTGAACACGCCTGATCTCGTCTGATCTCGGAAGCTAAGCAGGGTAGGGTCTGGTTAGTACTTGGATGGGAGACCACCTGGGAATACCAGGTGCTGTAAGCTTTTCTCACTTTTTCTTCATACAGGGGGCGCTCCACTTCACGATTAATTTAAATCTATCACTCCCCTTCCATTTTACTATTTTATATATATATATTTTTTTTTCTCTCATTCATAAAGGCAGCTTTTAGAAACCGTTTTACTCTAAATACTTCCTGGTCATTCTAGGTGCTGTAAGCTGTTCGTGCCTTTATTCCACCAGGGCGCGATCTTCTCACAAACTTGAAGACTGTCACTCCCCATTCACGTTTTAGAACTTATTGTTAATGATAAAGAGACAGCTTTTTACACACAGTTTTAAACAAAGTACTGATATTATTCCTCTTCAACTGACCGCTTTGTTTTCTATGCAAAAACCACTTCGCCACAGAAGACTCGATATTATTGGCATAGCAAGTTCTGCTCTTCTCCTTTCAAAACTTGCTAAAAGCTGTATTTAAAAGAACAGATTGGCCGGGGTAATTCACACCCTTCAATGCCAGCTTAATGTTTAGGTTAGTGGGAATCACAGAGGAATTAGGGATGGAAACTTCTTTGCTGGTGGTAGAAGCGGTCTGCTGAATTTTTAGAGAGAAGAGGCCGTCGATGTTTGAATGTAGAAAATTGTTCTGGCTGCAGCCTGCAGTATGGACTTGTTGGTGTGTGTAGCTCACAGTGTTCTGACAGCGCGACATTTTGGGGAAGCATGTGATTCAGCAGCTACCAGTGGGCTTCGTGCGGCGGAGATTTTGTGGCTGTTAGCGGAGTTGATAACAGAGGGTCGTTAAGAGAAGCCTGCATGCAGTAGGCAAAGGAGTAATGTTTGCCGGCGGGGGACGTGCGGCGATTAACCTGTGCGGTAGTGAAAAGGAGTTAAAAAGAAGGAAGTGTGCGGATGCGGAAAGAATGGAATAATTGTGATAGGCTGCCGGCTGAGTAGTTTGGTGAATGTTTGGTGTGGGTCCGGCGCTGCCGATTGGATGGTGGGGCTGCAGTGTGAGTCAGATAAAAAAAAAAAAAAGAACATTAGTAGTATCCAATGGGACTAACTGGCATGTATAGACGCGTGTAATGCAAAAGGGCTGTTTTTGGTAGCATCTCTCGCTTACGGCCATACCACCCTGAACACGCCTGATCTCGTCTGATCTCGGAAGCTAAGCAGGGTAGGGTCTGGTTAGTACTTGGATGGGAGACCACCTGGGAATACCAGGTGCTGTAAGCTTTTCTCACTTTTACTTTATACAGGGGGCGCTCCACTTCACGATTAATTTAAATCTATCACTCCCCTTCCATTTTACTATTTTATATATATATATATTTTTTTCTCTCATTCATAAAGGCAGCTTTTAGAAACCGTTTTACTCTAAATACTTCCTGGTCATTCTAGGTGCTGTAAGCTGTTCGTGCCTTTATTCCACCAGGGCGCGATCTTCTCACAAACTTGAAGACTGTCACTCCCCATTCACGTTTTACAACTTATTGTTAATGATAAAGAGACAGCTTTTTACACACAGTTTTAAACAAAGTACTGATATTATTCCTCTTCAACTGACCGCTTTGTTTTCTATGCAAAAACCACTTCGCCACAGAAGACTCGATATTATTGGCATAGCAAGTTCTGCTCTTCTCCTTTCAAAACTTGCTAAAAGCTGTATTTAAAAGAACAGATTGGCCGGGGTAATTCACACCCTTCAATGCCAGCTTAATGTTTAGGTTAGTGGGAATCACAGAGGAATTAGGGATGGAAACTTCTTTGCTGGTGGTAGAAGCGGTCTGGTGAATTTTTAGAGAGAAGAGGCCGTCGATGTTTGAATGTAGAAAATTGTTCTGGCTGCAGCCTGCAGTATGGACTTGTTGGTGTGTGTAGCTCCCAGTGTTCTGACAGCGCGACGTTTTGGGGAAGCATGTGATTCAGCAGCTACCAGTGGGCTTCGTGCGGCGGAGATTTTGTGGCTGTTAGCGGAGTTGATAACAGAGGGTCGTTAAGAGAAGCCTGCATGCAGTAGGCAAAGGAGTAATGTTTGCCGGCGGGGGACGTGCGGCGATTAACCTGTGCGGTAGTGAAAAGGAGTTAAAAAGAAGGAAGTGTGCGGATGCGGAAAGAATGGAATAATTGTGGTAGGCTGCCGGCTGAGTAGTTTGGTGAATGTTTGGTGTGGGTCCGGCGCTGCCGATTGGATGGTGGGGCTGCAGTGTGAGTCAGATAAAAAAAAAAAAAAGAACATTAGTAGTATCCAATGGGACCAACTGGCATGTATAGAGAAGTGTAATGCAAAAGGGCTGTTTTTGGTAGCATCTCTCGCTTACAGCCATACCACCCTGAACACGCCTGATCTCGTCTGATCTCGGAAGCTAAGCAGGGTAGGGTCTGGTTAGTACTTGGATGGGAGACCACCTGGGAATACCAGGTGCTGTAAGCTTTTCTCACTTTTTCTTTATACAGGGGGCGCTCCACTTCACGATTAATTTAAATCTATCACTCCCCTTCCATTTTACTATTTTATATATATTTTTTTTTTTTTCTCTCATTCATAAAGGCAGCTTTTAGAAACCGTTTTACTCTAAATACTTCCTGGTCATTCTAGGTGCTGTAAGCTGTTCGTGCCTTTATTCCACCAGGGCGCGATCTTCTCACAAACTTGAAGACTGTCACTCCCCATTCACGTTTTAGAACTTATTGTTAATGATAAAGAGACAGCTTTTTACACACAGTTTTAAACAAAGTACTGATATTATTCCTCTTCAACTGACCGCTTTGTTTTCTATGCAAAAACCACTTCGCCACAGAAGACTCGATATTATTGGCATAGCAAGTTCTGCTCTTCTCCTTTCAAAACTTGCTAAAAGCTGTATTTAAAAGAACAGATTGGCCGGGGTAATTCACACCCTTCAATGCCAGCTTAATGTTTAGGTTAGTGGGAATCACAGAGGAATTAGGGATGGAAACTTCTTTGCTGGTGGTAGAAGCGGTCTGCTGAATTTTTAGAGAGAAGAGGCCGTCGATGTTTGAATGTAGAAAATTGTTCTGGCTGCAGCCTGCAGTATGGACTTGTTGGTGTGTGTAGCTCCCAGTGTTCTGACAGCGCGACGTTTTGGGGAAGCATGTGATTCAGCAGCTACCAGTGGGCTTCGTGCGGCGGAGATTTTGTGGCTGTTAGCGGAGTTGATAACAGAGGGTCGTTAAGAGAAGCCTGCATGCAGTAGGCAAAGGAGTAATGTTTGCCGGCGGGGGACGTGTGGCGATTAACCTGTGCGGTAGTGAAAAGGAGTTAAAAAGAAGGAAGTGTGCGGATGCGGAAAGAATGGAATAATTGTGATAGGCTGCCGGCTGAGTAGTTTGGTGAATGTTTGGTGTGGGTCCGGCGCTGCCGATTGGATGGTGGGGCTGCAGTGTGAGTCAGATAAAAAAAAAAAAAAGAACATTAGTAGTATCCAATGGGACTAACTGGCATGTATAGACGCGTGTAATGCAAAAGGGCTGTTTTTGGTAGCATCTCTCGCTTACGGCCATACCACCCTGAACACGCCCGATCTCGTCTGATCTCGGAAGCTAAGCAGGGTAGGGTCTGGTTAGTACTTGGATGGGAGACCTCCTGGGAATACCAGGTGCTGTAAGCCTTTCTCACTTTTACTTTATACAGGGGGCACTCCACTTCACGATTAATTTAAATCTATCACTCCCCTTCCATTTTACTATTTTATATATATATATATTTTTTTTTCTCTCATTCATAAAGGCAGCTTTTAGAAACCGTTTTACTCTAAATACTTCCTGGTAATTCTAGGTGCTGTAAGCTGTTCGTGCCTTTATTCCACCAGGGCGCGATCTTCTCACAAACTTGAAGACTGTCACTCCCCATTCACGTTTTCAACTTATTGTTAATGATAAAGAGACAGCTTTTTACACACAGTTTTAAACAAAGTACTGATATTATTCCTCTTCAACTGACCGCTTTGTTTTCTATGCAAAAACCACTTCGCCACAGAAGACTCGATATTATTGGCATAGCAAGTTCTGCTCTTCTCCTTTCAAAACTTGCTAAAAGCTGTATTTAAAAGAACAGATTGGCCGGGGTAATTCACACCCTTCAATGCCAGCTTAATGTTTAGGTTAGTGGGAATCACAGAGGAATTAGGGATGGAAACTTCTTTGCTGGTGGTAGAAGCAGTCTGGTGAATTTTTAGAGAGAAGAGGCCGTCGATGTTTGAATGTAGAAAATTGTTCTGGCTGCAGCCTGCAGTATGGACTTGTTGGTGTGTGTAGCTCCCAGTGTTCTGACAGCGCGACGTTTTGGGGAAGCATGTGATTCAGCAGCTACCAGTGGGCTTCGTGCGGCGGAGATTTTGTGGCTGTTAGCGGAGTTGATAACAGAGGGTCGTTAAGAGAAGCCTACATGCAGTAGGCAAAGGAGTAATGTTTGCTGGCGGGGGACGTGCGGCGATTAACCTGTGCGGTAGTGAAAAGGAGTTAAAAAGAAGGAAGTGTGCGGATGCGGAAAGAATGGAATAATTGTGGTAGGCTGCCGGCTGAGTAGTTTGGTGAATGTTTGGTGTGGGTCCGGCGCTGCCGATTGGATGGTGGGGCTGCAGTGTGAGTCAGATAAAAAAAAAAAAACAGGAGTAGGATCCAATGGGACTAACTGGCATGTATAGACGCGTGTAATGCAAAAGGGCTGTTTTTGGTAGCATCTCTCGCTTACGGCCATACCACCCTGAACACGCCCGATCTCGTCTGATCTCGGAAACTAAGCAGGGTAGGGTCTGGTTAGTACTTGGATGGGAGACCACCTGGAAATACCAGGTGCTGTAAGCTTTTCTCACTTTTACTTTATACAGGGGGCGCTCCACTTCACGATTAATTTAAATCTATCACTCCCCTTCCATTTTACTATTTTATATATATATATATTTTTTTCTCTCATTCATAAAGGCAGCTTTTAGAAACCGTTTTACTCTAAATACTTCCTTGTAATTCTAGGTGCTGTAAGCTGTTCGTGCCTTTATTCCACCAGGGCGCGATCTTCTCACAAACTTGAAGACTGTCACTCCCCATTCACGTTTTACAACTTATTGTTAATGATAAAGAAACAGCTTTTTACACACAGTTTTAAACAAAGTACTGATATTATTCCTCTTCAACTGACCGCTTTGTTTTCTATGCAAAAACCACTTCGCCACAGAAGACTCGATATTATTGGCATAGCAAGTTCTGCTCTTCTCCTTTCAAAACTTGCTAAAAGCTGTATTTAAAAGAACAGATTGGCCGGGGTAATTCACACCCTTCAGTAGCAGCTTAATGTTTAGGTTAGTGGGAATCACAGAGGAATTAGGGATGGAAACTTCTTTGCTGGTGGTAGAAGCGGTCTGGTGAATTTTTAGAGAGAAGAGGCCGTCGATGTTTGAATGTAGAAAATTGTTCTGGCTGCAGCCTGCAGTATGGACTTGTTGGTGTGTGTAGCTCCCAGTGTTCTGACAGCGCGACGTTTTGGGGAAGCATGTGATTCAGCAGCTACCAGTGGGCTTCGTGTGGCGGAGATTTTGTGGCTGTTAGCGGAGTTGATAACAGAGGGTCGTTAAGAGAAGCCTGCATGCAGTAGGCAAAGGAGTAATGTTTGCCGGCGGGGGACGTGCGGCGATTAACCTGTGCGGTAGTGAAAAGGAGTTAAAAAGAAGGAAGTGTACGGATGCGGAAAGAATGGAATAATTGTGGTAGGCTGCCGGCTGAGTAGTTTGGTGAATGTTTGGTGTGGGTCCGGCGCTGCCGATTGGATGGTGGGGCTGCAGTGTGAGTCAGATAAAAAAAAAAAAACCAGGAGTAGGATCCAATGGGACTAACTGGCATGTATAGACGCGTGTAATGCAAAAGGGCTGTTTTTGGTAGCATGTCTCGCTTACGGCCATACCACCCTGAACACGCCCGATCTCGTCTAATCTCGGAAGCTAAGCAGGGTAGGGTCTGGTTAGTACTTGGATGGGAGACCACCTGGGAATACCAGGTGCTGTAAGCTTTTCTCACTTTTACTTTATACAGGGGGCGCTCCACTTCACGATTAATTTAAATCTATCACTCCCCTTCCATTTTACTATTTTATATATATATATATATATATATATATATATATATATTTTTTTTTTTTCTCTCATTCCTAAAGGCAGCTTTTAGAAACCGTTTTACTCTAAATACTTCCTGGTAATTCTAGGTGCTGTAAGCTGTTCGTGCCTTTATTCCACCAGGGCGCGATCTTCTCACAAACTTGAAGACTGTCACTCCCCATTCACGTTTTACAACTTATTGTTAATGATAAAGAAACAGCTTTTTTCACACAGTTTTAAACAAAGTACTGATATAATTCCTCTTCAACTCACCGCTTTGTTTTCTATGCAAAAACCACTTCGCCACAGAATATTCGATATTATTGGCATATTATCTGCTCTTCTCCTCCTTTCAAAACTTGCTAAAAGCTGTATTTAAAAGAGCAGGTTGGCCGGGGTAATTCACACCCTTCAATGCCAGCTTAATGTTTAGGTTAGTGGGAGTCACAGAGGAATTAGGGATGGAAACTTCTTTGCTGGTGGTAGAAGCGGTCTGGTGAATTTTTAGAGAGAAGAGGCCGTCGATGTTTGAATGTAGAAAATTGTTCTGGCTGCAGCCCGCAGTATGGACTTGTTGGTGTGTGTAGCTCCCAGTGTTCTGACAGCGCGACGTTTTGGGGAAGCATGTGATTCAGCAGCTACCAGTGGGCTTCGTGCGGCAGAGATTTTGTGGCTGTTAGCGGAGTTGATAACAGAGGGTTGTTAAGAGAAGCCTGCATGAGGTAGACAAAGGAGTAATGTTTGCCGGCGGGGGACGTGCGGCAATTAACCTGTGCGGTAGTGAAAAGGAGTTAAAGAGAAGGAACTGTGCGGATGCGGAAAGAATGGAATAATTGTGGTAGGCTGCCGGATGAGTAGTTTGGTGAATGTTTGGTGTGGGTCCGGTTCTGCCGATTGGATGGTGGTGCTGCAGTGTGAGTCAGATAAAAAAAAAAAAAAAACAGGCGTAGGATCCAATGGGAATAACTGGCATGTATAGACGCGTGTAATGCAAAAGGGCTATTTTTGGTAGTGTCTCTCGCTTACGGCCATACCACCCTGAACGCGCCCGATCTCGTCTGATCTCGGAAGCTAAGCAGGCTAGGGTCTGGTTAGTACTTGGATGGGAAACCACCTGGGAATACCAGGTGCTGTAAGCTTTTCTCACTTTTACTTTTTACAGGGGGCACTCCACCTCACGATTAATTTAAATCTATCACTCCCCTTCCATTTTACTATTTTATATATTTCTTTTTTCTCTCATTCATGAAGGCAGCTTTTACACACGTTTTACTCTAAATACTGCCTGGTAATTCTAGGTGCTGTAAGCTGTTCGTGCCTTTATTCCACCAGGGCACGATCTTCTCACAAACTTGAAGACTGTCACTCCCCATTCACGTTTTACAACTTATTGTTAATAATAAAGAGACAGCTTTTTACACACAGTTTTAAACAAAGTACTGATATTATTCCTCTTCAACTGACCGCTTTGTTTTCTATGCAAAAACCACTTCGCCACAGAAGACTCGATATTATTGGCATAGCAAGTTCTGCTCTTCTCCTTTCAAAACTTGCTAAAAGCTGTATTTAAAAGAACAGATTGGCCGGGGTAATTCACACCCTTCAATGCCAGATTAATGTTTAGGTTAGTGGGAATCACAGAGGAATTAGGGATGGAAACTTCTTTGCTGGTGGTAGAAGCGGTCTGGTGAATTTTTAGAGAGAAGAGGCCGTCGATGTTTGAATGTAGAAAATTGTTCTGGCTGCAGCCTGCAGTATGGACTTGTTCGTGTGTGTAGCTCCCAGTGTTCTGACAGCGCGACGTTTTGGGGAAGCATGTTATTTAGCAACTACCAGTGGGCTTCATGCGGCGGAGATTTTGTGGCTGTTAGCGGAGTTGATAACAGAGGGTCGTTAAGAGAAGCCTGCATGCAGTAGGCAAAGGAGTAATGTTTGCCGGCGGGGGACGTGCGGCGATTAACCTGTGCGGTAGTGAAAAGGAGTTAAAAAGAAGGAAGTGTGCGGATGCGGAAAGAATGGAATAATTGTGGTAGGCTGCCGGCTGAGTAGTTTGGTGAATGTTTGGTGTGGGTCCGGCGCTGCCGATTGGATGGTGGGGCTGCAGTGTGAGTCAGATAAAAAAAAAAAAAAAGAACATTAGTAGGATCCAATGGGACCAACTGGCATGTATAGAGGCGTGTAATGCAAAAGGGCTGTTTTTGGTAGCATCTCTCGCTTACGGCCATACCACCCTGAACACGCCCGATCTCGTCTGATCTCGGAAGCTAAGCAGGGTAGGGTCTGGTTAGTACTTGGATGGGAGACCACCTGGGAATACCAGGTGCTGTAAGCTTTTCTCACTTTTACTTTATACAGGGGGCGCTCCACTTCACGATTAATTTAAATCTATCACTCCCCTTCCATTTTACTATTTTATATATATATATATTTTTTCTCTCATTCATAAAGGCAGCTTTTAGAAACCGTTTTACTCTAAATACTTCCTTGTAATTCTAGGTGCTGTAAGCTGTTCGTGCCTTTATTCCACCAGGGGGCGATCTTCTCACAAACTTGAAGACTATCACTCCCCATTCACGTTTTACAACTTATTGTTAATGATAAAGAGACAGCTTTTTACACACAGTTTTAAACAAAGTACTGATATTATTCCTCTTCAACTGACCGCTTTGTTTTCTATGCAAAAACCACTTCGCCACAGAAGACTCGATATTATTGGCATAGCAAGTTCTGCTCTTCTCCTTTCAAAACTTGCTAAAAGCTGTATTTAAAAGAACAGATTGGCCGGGGTAATTCACACCCTTCAATGCCAGCTTAATGTTTAGGTTAGTGGGAATCACAGAGGAATTAGGGATGGAAACTTCTTTGCTGGTGGAAGAAGCGGTCTGGTGAATTTTTAGAGAGAAGAGGCCGTCGATGTTTGAATGTAGAAAATTGTTCTGGCTGCAGCCTGCAGTATAGACTTGTTGGTGTGTGTAGCTCCCAGTGTTCTGACAGCGCGACGTTTTGGGGAAGCATGTGATTCAGCAGCTACCAGTGGGCTTCGTGCGGCGGAGATTTTGTGGCTGTTAGCGGAGTTGATAACAGAGGGTCGTTAAGAGAAGCCTGCATGCAGTAGGCAAAGGAGTAATGTTTGCCGGCGGGGGACGTGCGGCGATAAACCTTTGCGGTAGTGAAAAGGAGTTAAAAAGAAGGAAGTGTGCGGATGCGGAAAGAATGGAATAATTGTGGTAGGCTGCCGGCTGAGTAGTTTGGTGAATGTTTGGTGTGGGTCCGGCGCTGCCGATTGGATGGTGGGGCTGCAGTGTGAGTCAGATAAAAAAAAAAAAAAGAACATTAGTAGGATCCAATGGGACCAACTGGCATGTATAGAGGCGTGTAATGCAAAAGGGCTGTTTTTGGTAGCATCTCTCGCTTACGGCCATACCACCCTGAACACGCCTGATCTCGTCTGATCTCGGAAGCTAAGCAGGGTAGGGTCTGGTTAGTACTTGGATGGGAGACCACCTGGGAATACCAGGTGCTGTAAGCTTTTCTCACTTTTACTTTATACAGGGGGCGCTCCACTTCACGATTAATTTAAATCTATCACTCCCCTTCCATTTTACTATTTTATATATATATATATTTTTTCTCTCATTCATAAAGGCAGCTTTTAGAAACCGTTTTACTCTAAATACTTCCTTGTAATTCTAGGTGCTGTAAGCTGTTCGTGCCTTTATTCCACCAGGGCGCGATCTTCTCACAAACTTGAAGACTATCACTCCCCATTCACGTTTTACAACTTATTGTTAATGATAAAGAGACAGCTTTTTACACACAGTTTTAAACAAAGTACTGATATTATTCCTCTTCAACTGACCGCTTTGTTTTCTATGCAAAAACCACTTCGCCACAGAAGACTCGATATTATTGGCATAGCAAGTTCTGCTCTTCTCCTTTCAAAACTTGCTAAAAGCTGTATTTAAAAGAACAGATTGGCCGGGGTAATTCACACCCTTCAATGCCAGCTTAATGTTTAGGTTAGTGGGAATCACAGAGGAATTAGGGATGGAAACTTCTTTGCTGGTGGAAGAAGCGGTCTGGTGAATTTTTAGAGAGAAGAGGCCGTCGATGTTTGAATGTAGAAAATTGTTCTGGCTGCAGCCTGCAGTATAGACTTGTTGGTGTGTGTAGCTCCCAGTGTTCTGACAGCGCGACGTTTTGGGGAAGCATGTGATTCAGCAGCTACCAGTGGGCTTCGTGCGGCGGAGATTTTGTGGCTGTTAGCGGAGTTGATAACAGAGGGTCGTTAAGAGAAGCCTGCATGCAGTAGGCAAAGGAGTAATGTTTGCCGGCGGGGGACGTGCGGCGATTAACCTGTGCGGTAGTGAAAAGGAGTTAAAAAGAAGGAAGTGTGCGGATGCGGAAAGAATGGAATAATTGTGGTAGGCTGCCGGCTGAGTAGTTTGGTGAATGTTTGGTGTGGGTCCGGCGCTGCCGATTGGATGGTGGGGCTGCAGTGTGAGTCAGATAAAAAAAAAAAAAAGAACATTAGTAGGATCCAATGGGACCAACTGGCATGTATAGAGGCGTGTAATGCAAAAGGGCTGTTTTTGGTAGCATCTCTCGCTTACGGCCATACCACCCTGAACACGCCCGATCTCGTCTGATCTCGGAAACTAAGCAGGGTAGGGTCTGGTTAGTACTTGGATGGGAGACCACCTGGGAATACCAGGTGCTGTAAGCTTTTCTCACTTTTACTTTATACAGGGGGCGCTCCACTTCACGATTAATTTAAATCTATCACTCCCCTTCCATTTTACTATTTTATATATATATATATTTTTTCTCTCATTCATAAAGGCAGCTTTTAGAAACCGTTTTACTCTAAATACTTCCTTGTAATTCTAGGTGCTGTAAGCTGTTCGTGCCTTTATTCCACCAGGGCGCGATCTTCTCACAAACTTGAAGACTATCACTCCCCATTCACGTTTTACAACTTATTGTTAATGATAAAGAGACAGCTTTTTACACACAGTTTTAAACAAAGTACTGATATTATTCCTCTTCAACTGACCGCTTTGTTTTCTATGCAAAAACCACTTCGCCACAGAAGACTCGATATTATTGGCATAGCAAGTTCTGCTCTTCTCCTTTCAAAACTTGCTAAAAGCTGTATTTAAAAGAACAGATTGGCCGGGGTAATTCACACCCTTCAATGCCAGCTTAATGTTTAGGTTAGTGGGAATCACAGAGGAATTAGGGATGGAAACTTCTTTGCTGGTGGAAGAAGCGGTCTGGTGAATTTTTAGAGAGAAGAGGCCGTCGATGTTTGAATGTAGAAAATTGTTCTGGCTGCAGCCTGCAGTATAGACTTGTTGGTGTGTGTAGCTCCCAGTGTTCTGACAGCGCGACGTTTTGGGGAAGCATGTGATTCAGCAGCTACCAGTGGGCTTCGTGCGGCGGAGATTTTGTGGCTGTTAGCGGAGTTGATAACAGAGGGTCGTTAAGAGAAGCCTGCATGCAGTAGGCAAAGGAGTAATGTTTGCCGGCGGGGGACGTGCGGCGATTAACCTGTGCGGTAGTGAAAAGGAGTTAAAAAGAAGGAAGTGTGCGGATGCGGAAAGAATGGAATAATTGTGGTAGGCTGCCGGCTGAGTAGTTTGGTGAATGTTTGGTGTGGGTCCGGCGCTGCCGATTGGATGGTGGGGCTGCAGTGTGAGTCAGATAAAAAAAAAAAAAAGAACATTAGTAGGATCCAATGGGACTAACTGGCATGTATAGACGCGTGTAATGCAAAAGGGCTGTTTTTGGTAGCGTCTCTCGCTTATGGCTATACCACCCTGAACACGCCTGATCTCATCTGATCTCGTAAGCTACGCAGGGTAGGGTCTGGTTAGTACTTGGATGGGAGACCTCCTGGGAATACCAGGTGCTGTAAGCTTTTCTCACTTTTACTTTATACAGGGGGCGCTCCACTTCACGATTAATTTAAATCTATCACTCCCCTTCCATTTTACTATTTTATATATATATATATATATTTTTCTCTCATTCATAAAGGCAGCTGTTACACACCGTTTTACTTTAAATACTTCCTGGTAATTCTAGGTGCTGTAAGCTGTTCGTGCCTTTATTCCACCAGGGCGCGATCTTCTCACAAACTTGAAGACTGTCACTCCCCATTCACGTTTTACAACTTATTGTTAATGATAAAGAGACAGCTTTTTACACACAGTTTTAAACAAAGTACTGATATTATTCCTCTTCAACTGACCGCTTTGTTTTCTATGCAAAAACCACTTCGCCACAGAAGACTCGATATTATTGGCATAGCAAGTTCTGCTCTTCTCCTTTCAAAACTTGCTAAAAGCTGTATTTAAAAGAACAGATTGGCCGGGGTAATTCACACCCTTCAATGCCAGCTTAATGTTTAGGTTAGTGGGAATCACAGAGGAATTAGGGATGGAAACTTCTTTGCTGGTGGTAGAAGCGGTCTGGTGAATTTTTAGAGAGAAGAGGCCGTCGATGTTTGAATGTAGAAAATTGTTCTGGCTGCAGCCTGCAGTATGGACTTGTTGGTGTGTGTAGCTCCCAGTGTTCTGACAGCGCGACGTTTTGGGGAAGCATGTGATTCAGCAGCTACCAGTGGGCTTCGTGCGGCGGAGATTTTGTGGCTGTTAGCGGAGTTGATAACAGAGGGTCGTTAAGAGAAGCCTGCATGCAGTAGGCAAAGGAGTAATGTTTGCCGGCGGGGGACGTGCGGCGATTAACCTGTGCGGTAGTGAAAAGGAGTTAAAAAGAAGGAAGTGTGCAGATGCGGAAAGAATGGAATAATTGTGGTAGGCTGCCGGCTGAGTAGTTTGGTGAATGTTTGGTGTGGGTCCGGTGCTGCCGATTGGATGGTGGGGCTGCAGTGTGAGTCAGATAAAAAAAAAAAAAGAACATTAGTAGTATCCAATGGGACCAACTGGCATGTATAGAGGCGTGTAATGCAAAAGGGCTGTTTTTGGTAGCATCTCTCGCTTACAGCCATACCACCCTGAACACGCCTGATCTCGTCTGATCTCGGAAGCCAAGCAGGGTAGGGTCTGGTTAGTACTTGGATGGGAGACCACCTGGGAATACCAGGTGCTGTAAGCTTTTCTCACTTTTACTTTATACAGGGGGCGCTCCACTTCACGATTATTTTAAATCTATCACTCCCCTTCCATTTTACTATTTTATATATATATATTTTTTTTCTCTCATTCATAAAGGCAGCTTTTAGAAACCATTTTACTCTAAATACTTCCTGGTAATTCTAGGTGCTGTAAGCTGTTCGTGCCTTTATTCCACCAGGGCGCGATCTTCTCACAAACTTGAAGACTGTCACTCCCCATTCACGTTTTACAACTTATTGTTAATGATAAAGAGACAGCTTTTTAAACGCAGTTTTAAACAAAGTACTGATATTATTCCTCTTCAACTCACCGCTTTGTTTTCTATGCAAAAACCACTTCGCCACAGAAGACTCGATATTATTGGCATAGCAAGTTCTGCTCTTCTCCTTTCAAAACTTGCTAAAAGCTGTATTTAAAAGAACAGATTGGCCGGGGTAATTCACACCCTTCAATGCCAGCTTAATGTTTAGGTTAGTGGGAATCACAGAGGAATTAGGGATGGAAACTTCTTTGCTGGTGGTAGAAGCGGTCTGGTGAATTTTTAGAGAGAAGAGGCCGTCGATGTTTGAATGTAGAAAATTGTTCTGGCTGCAGCCTGCAGTATGGACTTGTTGGTGTGTGTAGCTCCCAGTGTTCTGACAGCGCGACGTTTTGGGGAAGCATGTGATTCAGCAGCTACCAGTGGGCTTCGTGCGGCGGAGATTTTGTGGCTGTTAGCGGAGTTGATAACAGAGGGTCGTTAAGAGAAGCCTGCATGCAGTAGGCAAAGGAGTAATGTTTGCCGGCGGGGGACGTGCGGCGATTAACCTGTGCGGTAGTGAAAAGGAGTTAAAAAGAAGGAAGTGTGCGGATGCGGAAAGAATGGAATAATTGTGGTAGGCTGCCGGCTGAGTAGTTTGGTGAATGTTTGGTGTGGGTCCGGCGCTGCCGATTGGATGGTGGGGCTGCAGTGTGAGTCAGATAAAAAAAAAAAAGAACATTAGTAGTATCCAATGGGACCAACTGGCATGTATAGAGGCGTGTAATGCAAAAGGGCTGTTTTTGGTAGCATCTCTCGCTTACGGCCATACCACCCTGAACACGCCTGATCTCGTCTGATCTCGGAAGCTAAGCAGGGTAGGGTCTGGTTAGTACTTGGATGGGAGACCACCTGGGAATACCAGGTGCTGTAAGCTTTTCTCACTTTTACTTTATACAGGGGGCGCTCCACTTCACGATTAATTTAAATCTATCACTCCCCTTCCATTTTACTATTTTATATATATATATTTTTTTTTCTCTCATTCATAAAGGCAGCTTTTAGAAACCGTTTTACTCTAAATACTTCCTGGTCATTCTAGGTGCTGTAAGCTGTTCGTGCCATTATTCCACCAGGGCGCGATCTTCTCACAAACTTGAAGACTGTCACTCCCCATTCACGTTTTACAACTTATTGTTAATGATAAAGAGACAGCTTTTTACACACAGTTTTAAACAAAGTACTGATATTATTCCTCTTCAACTGACCGCTTTGTTTTCTATGCAAAAACCACTTCGCCACAGAAGACTCGATATTATTGGCATAGCAAGTTCTGCTCTTCTCCTTTCAAAACTTGCTAAAAGCTGTATTTAAAAGAACAGATTGGCCGGGGTAATTCACACCCTTCAATGCCAGCTTAATGTTTAGGTTAGTGGGAATCACAGAGGAATTAGGGATGGAAACTTCTTTGCTGGTGGTAGAAGCGGTCTGGTGAATTTTTAGAGAGAAGAGGCCGTCGATGTTTGAATGTAGAAAATTGTTCTGGCTGCAGCCTGCAGTATGGACTTGTTGGTGTGTGTAGCTCCCAGTGTTCTGACAGCGTGACGTTTTGGGGAAGCATGTGATTCAGCAGCTACCAGTGGGCTTCGTGCGGCGGAGATTTTGTGGCTGTTAGCGGAGTTGATAACAGAGGGTCGTTAAGAGAAGCCTGCATGCAGTAGGCAAAGGAGTAATGTTTGCCGGCGGGGGACGTGCGGCGATTAACCTGTGCGGTAGTGAAAAGGAGTTAAAAAGAAGGAAGTGTGCGGATGCGGAAAGAATGGAATAATTGTGGTAGGCTGCCGGCTGAGTAGTTTGGTGAATGTTTGGTGTGGGTCCGGCGCTGCCGATTGGATGGTGGGGCTGCAGTGTGAGTCAGATAAAAAAAAAAAAAAGAACATTAGTAGTATCCAATGGGACCAACTGGCATGTATAGAGAAGTGTAATGCAAAAGGGCTGTTTTTGGTAGCATCTCTCGCTTACGGCCATACCACCCTGAACACGCCTGATCTCGTCTGATCTCGGAAGCTAAGCAGGGTAGGGTCTGGTTAGTACTTGGATGGGAGACCACCTGGGAATACCAGGTGCTGTAAGCTTTTCTCACTTTTTCTTTATACAGGGGGCGCTCCACTTCACGATTAATTTAAATCTATCACTCCCCTTCCATTTTACTATTTTATATATATATTTTTTTTTTTCTCTCATTCATAAAGGCAGCTTTTAGAAACCGTTTTACTCTAAATACTTCCTGGTCATTCTAGGTGCTGTAAGCTGTTCGTGCCTTTATTCCACCAGGGCGCGATCTTCTCACAAACTTGAAGACTGTCACTCCCCATTCACGTTTTAGAACTTATTGTTAATGATAAAGAGACAGCTTTTTACACACAGTTTTAAACAAAGTACTGATATTATTCCTCTTCAACTGACCGCTTTGTTTTCTATGCAAAAACCACTTCGCCACAGAAGACTCGATATTATTGGCATAGCAAGTTCTGCTCTTCTCCTTTCAAAACTTGCTAAAAGCTGTATTTAAAAGAACAGATTGGCCGGGGTAATTCACACCCTTCAATGCCAGCTTAATGTTTAGGTTAGTGGGAATCACAGAGGAATTAGGGATGGAAACTTCTTTGCTGGTGGTAGAAGAGGTCTGCTGAATTTTTAGAGAGAAGAGGCCGTCGATGTTTGAATGTAGAAAATTGTTCTGGCTGCAGCCTGCAGTATGGACTTGTTGGTGTGTGTAGCTCACAGTGTTCTGACAGCGCGACATTTTGGGGAAGCATGTGATTCAGCAGCTACCAGTGGGCTTCGTGCGGCGGAGATTTTGTGGCTGTTAGCGGAGTTGATAACAGAGGGTCGTTAAGAGAAGCCTGCATGCAGTAGGCAAAGGAGTAATGTTTGCCGGCGGGGGACGTGCGGCGATTAACCTGTGCGGTAGTGAAAAGGAGTTAAAAAGAAGGAAGTGTGCGGATGCGGAAAGAATGGAATAATTGTGATAGGCTGCCGGCTGAGTAGTTTGGTGAATGTTTGGTGTGGGTCCGGCGCTGCCGATTGGATGGTGGGGCTGCAGTGTGAGTCAGATAAAAAAAAAAAAAAGAACATTAGTAGTATCCAATGGGACTAACTGGCATGTATAGACGCGTGTAATGCAAAAGGGCTGTTTTTGGTAGCATCTCTCGCTTACGGCCATACCACCCTGAACACGCCCGATCTCGTCTGATCTCGGAAGCTAAGCAGGGTAGGGTCTGGTTAGTACTTGGATGGGAGACCTCCTGGGAATACCAGGTGCTGTAAGCATTTCTCACTTTTACTTTATACAGGGGGCGCTCCACTTCACGATTAATTTAAATCTATCACTCCCCTTCCATTTTACTATTTTATATATATATATATATATTTTTCTCTCATTCATAAAGGCAGCTGTTACACACCGTTTTACTTTAAATACTTCCTGGTAATTCTAGGTGCTGTAAGCTGTTCGTGCCTTTATTCCACCAGGGCGCGATCTTCTCACAAACTTGAAGACTGTCACTCCCCATTCACGTTTTACAACTTATTGTTAATGATAAAGAGACAGCTTTTTACACACAGTTTTAAACAAAGTACTGATATTATTCCTCTTCAACTGACCGCTTTGTTTTCTATGCAAAAACCACTTCGCCACAGAAGACTCAATATTATTGGCATAGCAAGTTCTGCTCTTCTCCTTTCAAAACTTGCTAAAAGCTGTATTTAAAAGAACAGATTGGCCGGGGTAATTCACACCCTTCAATGCCAGCTTAATGTTTAGGTTAGTGGGAATCACAGAGGAATTAGGGATGGAAACTTCTTTGCTGGTGGTAGAAGCGGTCTGGTGAATTTTTAGAGAGAAGAGGCCGTCGATGTTTGAATGTAGAAAATTGTTCTGGCTGCAGCCTGCAGTATGGACTTGTTGGTGTGTGTAGCTCCCAGTGTTCTGACAGCGCGACGTTTTGGGGAAGCATGTGATTCAGCAGCTACCAGTGGGCTTCGTGCGGCGGAGATTTTGTGGCTGTTAGCGGAGTTGATAACAGAGGGTCGTTAAGAGAAGCCTGCATGCAGTAGGCAAAGGAGTAATGTTTGCCGGCGGGGGACGTGCGGCGATTAACCTGTGCGGTAGTGAAAAGGAGTTAAAAAGAAGGAAGTGTGCAGATGCGGAAAGAATGGAATAATTGTGGTAGGCTGCCGGCTGAGTAGTTTGGTGAATGTTTGGTGTGGGTCCGGTGCTGCCGATTGGATGGTGGGGCTGCAGTGTGAGTCAGATAAAAAAAAAAAAAAGAACATTAGTAGTATCCAATGGGACCAACTGGCATGTATAGAGGCGTGTAATGCAAAAGGGCTGTTTTTGGTAGCATCTCTCGCTTACAGCCATACCACCCTGAACACGCCTGATCTCATCTGATCTCGGAAGCCAAGCAGGGTAGGGTCTGGTTAGCACTTGGATGGGAGACCACCTGGGAATACCAGGTGCTGTAAGCTTTTCTCACTTTTACTTTATACAGGGGGCGCTCCACTTCACGATTATTTTAAATCTATCACTCCCCTTCCATTTTACTATTTTATATATATATATTTTTTTTCTCTCATTCATAAAGGCAGCTTTTAGAAACCATTTTACTCTAAATACTTCCTGGTAATTCTAGGTGCTGTAAGCTGTTCGTGCCTTTATTCCACCAGGGCGCGATCTTCTCACAAACTTGAAGACTGTCACTCCCCATTCACGTTTTACAACTTATTGTTAATGATAAAGAGACAGCTTTTTAAACGCAGTTTTAAACAAAGTACTGATATTATTCCTCTTCAACTCACCGCTTTGTTTTCTATGCAAAAACCACTTCGCCACAGAAGACTCGATATTATTGGCATAGCAAGTTCTGCTCTTCTCCTTTCAAAACTTGCTAAAAGCTGTATTTAAAAGAACAGATTGGCCGGGGTAATTCACACCCTTCAATGCCAGCTTAATGTTTAGGTTAGTGGGAATCACAGAGGAATTAGGGATGGAAACTTCTTTGCTGGTGGTAGAAGCGGTCTGGTGAATTTTTAGAGAGAAGAGGCCGTCGATGTTTGAATGTAGAAAATTGTTCTGGCTGCAGCCTGCAGTATGGACTTGTTGGTGTGTGTAGCTCCCAGTGTTCTGACAGCGCGACGTTTTGGGGAAGCATGTGATTCAGCAGCTACCAGTGGGCTTCGTGCGGCGGAGATTTTGTGGCTGTTAGCGGAGTTGATAACAGAGGGTCGTTAAGAGAAGCCTGCATGCAGTAGGCAAAGGAGTAATGTTTGCCGGCGGGGGACGTGCGGCGATTAACCTGTGCGGTAGTGAAAAGGAGTTAAAAAGAAGGAAGTGTGCGGATGCGGAAAGAATGGAATAATTGTGGTAGGCTGCCGGCTGAGTAGTTTGGTGAATGTTTGGTGTGGGTCCGGCGCTGCCGATTGGATGGTGGGGCTGCAGTGTGAGTCAGATAAAAAAAAAAAAGAACATTAGTAGTATCCAATGGGACCAACTGGCATGTATAGAGGCGTGTAATGCAAAAGGGCTGTTTTTGATAGCATCTCTCGCTTACGGCCATACCACCCTGAACACGCCTGATCTCGTCTGATCTCGGAAGCTAAGCAGGGTAGGGTCTGGTTAGTACTTGGATGGGAGACCACCTGGGAATACCAGGTGCTGTAAGCTTTTCTCACTTTTACTTTATACAGGGGGCGCTCCACTTCACGATTAATTTAAATCTATCACTCCCCTTCCATTTTACTATTTTATATATATATATTTTTTTTTCTCTCATTCATAAAGGCAGCTTTTAGAAACCGTTTTACTCTAAATACTTCCTGGTCATTCTAGGTGCTGTAAGCTGTTCGTGCCTTTATTCCACCAGGGCGCGATCTTCTCACAAACTTGAAGACTGTCACTCCCCATTCACGTTTTACAACTTATTGTTAATGATAAAGAGACAGCTTTTTACACACAGTTTTAAACAAAGTACTGATATTATTCCTCTTCAACTGACCGCTTTGTTTTCTATGCAAAAACCACTTCGCCACAGAAGACTCGATATTATTGGCATAGCAAGTTCTGCTCTTCTCCTTTCAAAACTTGCTAAAAGCTGTATTTAAAAGAACAGATTGGCCGGGGTAATTCACACCCTTCAATGCCAGCTTAATGTTTAGGTTAGTGGGAATCACAGAGGAATTAGGGATGGAAACTTCTTTGCTGGTGGTAGAAGCGGTCTGGTGAATTTTTAGAGAGAAGAGGCCGTCGATGTTTGAATGTAGAAAATTGTTCTGGCTGCAGCCTGCAGTATGGACTTGTTGGTGTGTGTAGCTCCCAGTGTTCTGACAGCGCGACGTTTTGGGGAAGCATGTGATTCAGCAGCTACCAGTGGGCTTCGTGCGGCGGAGATTTTGTGGCTGTTAGCGGAGTTGATAACAGAGGGTCGTTAAGAGAAGCCTGCATGCAGTAGGCAAAGGAGTAATGTTTGCCGGCGGGGGACGTGCGGCGATTAACCTGTGCGGTAGTGAAAAGGAGTTAAAAAGAAGGAAGTGTGCGGATGCGGAAAGAATGGAATAATTGTGGTAGGCTGCCGGCTGAGTAGTTTGGTGAATGTTTGGTGTGGGTCCGGCGCTGCCGATTGGATGGTGGGGCTGCAGTGTGAGTCAGATAAAAAAAAAAAAAAGAACATTAGTAGTATCCAATGGGACCAACTGGCATGTATAGAGAAGTGTAATGCAAAAGGGCTGTTTTTGGTAGCATCTCTCGCTTACGGCCATACCACCCTGAACACGCCTGATCTCGTCTGATCTCGGAAGCTAAGCAGGGTAGGGTCTGGTTAGTACTTGGATGGGAGACCACCTGGGAATACCAGGTGCTGTAAGCTTTTCTCACTTTTTCTTTATACAGGGGGCGCTCCACTTCACGATTAATTTAAATCTATCACTCCCCTTCCATTTTACTATTTTATATATATATTTTTTTTTTTCTCTCATTCATAAAGGCAGCTTTTAGAAACCGTTTTACTCTAAATACTTCCTGGTCATTCTAGGTGCTGTAAGCTGTTCGTGCCTTTATTCCACCAGGGCGCGATCTTCTCACAAACTTGAAGACTGTCACTCCCCATTCACGTTTTAGAACTTATTGTTAATGATAAAGAGACAGCTTTTTACACACAGTTTTAAACAAAGTACTGATATTATTCCTCTTCAACTGACCGCTTTGTTTTCTATGCAAAAACCACTTCGCCACAGAAGACTCGATATTATTGGCATAGCAAGTTCTGCTCTTCTCCTTTCAAAACTTGCTAAAAGCTGTATTTAAAAGAACAGATTGGCCGGGGTAATTCACACCCTTCAATGCCAGCTTAATGTTTAGGTTAGTGGGAATCACAGAGGAATTAGGGATGGAAACTTCTTTGCTGGTGGTAGAAGCGGTCTGCTGAATTTTTAGAGAGAAGAGGCCGTCGATGTTTGAATGTAGAAAATTGTTCTGGCTGCAGCCTGCAGTATGGACTTGTTGGTGTGTGTAGCTCACAGTGTTCTGACAGCGCGACATTTTGGGGAAGCATGTGATTCAGCAGCTACCAGTGGGCTTCGTGCGGCGGAGATTTTGTGGCTGTTAGCGGAGTTGATAACAGAGGGTCGTTAAGAGAAGCCTGCATGCAGTAGGCAAAGGAGTAATGTTTGCCGGCGGGGGACGTGCGGCGATTAACCTGTGCGGTAGTGAAAAGGAGTTAAAAAGAAGGAAGTGTGCGGATGCGGAAAGAATGGAATAATTGTGATAGGCTGCCGGCTGAGTAGTTTGGTGAATGTTTGGTGTGGGTCCGGCGCTGCCGATTGGATGGTGGGGCTGCAGTGTGAGTCAGATAAAAAAAAAAAAAGAACATTAGTAGTATCCAATGGGACTAACTGGCATGTATAGACGCGTGTAATGCAAAAGGGCTGTTTTTGGTAGCATCTCTCGCTTATGGCCATACCACCCTGAACACGCCTGATCTCGTCTGATCTCGGAAGCTAAGCAGGGTAGGGTCTGGTTAGTACTTGGATGGGAGACCACCTGGGAATACCAGGTGCTGTAAGCTTTTCTCACTTTTTCTTTATACAGGGGGCGCTCCACTTCACGATTAATTTAAATCTATCACTCCCCTTCCATTTTACTATTTTATATATATATATTTTTTTTTTCTCTCATTCATAAAGGCAGCTTTTAGAAACCGTTTAACTCTAAATACTTCCTGGTCATTCTAGGTGCTGTAAGCTGTTCGTGCCTTTATTCCACCAGGGCGCGATCTTCTCACAAACTTGAAGACTGTCACTCCCCATTCACGTTTTACAACTTATTGTTAATGATAAAGAGACAGCTTTTTACACACAGTTTTAAACAAAGTACTGATATTATTCCTCTTCAACTGACCGCTTTGTTTTCTATGCAAAAACCACTTCGCCACAGAAGACTCGATATTATTGGCATAGCAAGTTCTGCTCTTCTCCTTTCAAAACTTGTTAAAAGCTGTATTTAAAAGAACAGATTGGCCGGGGTAATTCACACCCTTCAATGCCAGCTTAATGTTTAGGTTAGTGGGAATCACAGAGGAATTAGGGATGGAAACTTCTTTGCTGGTGGTAGAAGCGGTCTGGTGAATTTTTAGAGAGAAGAGGCCGTCGATGTTTGAATGTAGAAAATTGTTCTGGCTGCAGCCTGCAGTATGGACTTGTTGGTGTGTGTAGCTCCCAGTGTTCTGACAGCGCGACGTTTTGGGGAAGCATGTGATTCAGCAGCTACCAGTGGGCTTCGTGCGGCGGAGATTTTGTTGCTGTTAGCGGAGTTGATAACAGAGGGTCGTTAAGAGAAGCCTGCATGCAGTAGGCAAAGGAGTAATGTTTGCTGGCGGGGGACGTGCGGCGATTAACCTGTGCGGTAGTGAAAAGGAGTTAAAAAGAAGGAAGTGTGCGGATGCGGAAAGAATGGAATAATTGTGGTAGGCTGCCGGCTGAGTAGTTTGGTGAATGTTTGGTGTGGGTCCGGCGCTGCCGATTGGATGGTGGGGCTGCAGTGTGAGTCAGATAAAAAAAAAAAAACAGGAGTAGGATCCAATGGGACTAACTGGCATGTATAGACGCGTGTAATGCAAAAGGGCTGTTTTTGGTAGCATCTCTCGCTTACGGCCATACCACCCTGAACACGCCCGATCTCGTCTGATCTCGGAAACTAAGCAGGGTAGGGTCTGGTTAGTACTTGGATGGGAGACCACCTGGAAATACCAGGTGCTGTAAGCTTTTCTCACTTTTACTTTATACAGGGGGCGCTCCACTTCACGATTAATTTAAATCTATCACTCCCCTTCCATTTTACTATTTTATATATATATATATTTTTTTCTCTCATTCATAAAGGCAGCTTTTAGAAACCGTTTTACTCTAAATACTTCCTTGTAATTCTAGGTGCTGTAAGCTGTTCGTGCCTTTATTCCACCAGGGCGCGATCTTCTCACAAACTTGAAGACTGTCACTCCCCATTCACGTTTTACAACTTATTGTTAATGATAAAGAAACAGCTTTTTACACACAGTTTTAAACAAAGTACTGATATTATTCCTCTTCAACTGACCGCTTTGTTTTCTATGCAAAAACCACTTCGCCACAGAAGACTCGATATTATTGGCATAGCAAGTTCTGCTCTTCTCCTTTCAAAACTTGCTAAAAGCTGTATTTAAAAGAACAGATTGGCCGGGGTAATTCACACCCTTCAGTAGCAGCTTAATGTTTAGGTTAGTGGGAATCACAGAGGAATTAGGGATGGAAACTTCTTTGCTGGTGGTAGAAGCGGTCTGGTGAATTTTTAGAGAGAAGAGGCCGTCGATGTTTGAATGTAGAAAATTGTTCTGGCTGCAGCCTGCAGTATGGACTTGTTGGTGTGTGTAGCTCCCAGTGTTCTGACAGCGCGACGTTTTGGGGAAGCATGTGATTCAGCAGCTACCAGTGGGCTTCGTGTGGCGGAGATTTTGTGGCTGTTAGCGGAGTTGATAACAGAGGGTCGTTAAGAGAAGCCTGCATGCAGTAGGCAAAGGAGTAATGTTTGCCGGCGGGGGACGTGCGGCGATTAACCTGTGCGGTAGTGAAAAGGAGTTAAAAAGAAGGAAGTGTACGGATGCGGAAAGAATGGAATAATTGTGGTAGGCTGCCGGCTGAGTAGTTTGGTGAATGTTTGGTGTGGGTCCGGCGCTGCCGATTGGATGGTGGGGCTGCAGTGTGAGTCAGATAAAAAAAAAAAAACCAGGAGTAGGATCCAATGGGACTAACTGGCATGTATAGACGCGTGTAATGCAAAAGGGCTGTTTTTGGTAGCATGTCTCGCTTACGGCCATACCACCCTGAACACGCCCGATCTCGTCTGATCTCGGAAGCTAAGCAGGGTAGGGTCTGGTTAGTACTTGGATGGGAGACCACCTGGGAATACCAGGTGCTGTAAGCTTTTCTCACTTTTACTTTATACAGGGGGCGCTCCACTTCACGATTAATTTAAATCTATCACTCCCCTTCCATTTTACTATTTTATATATATATATATATATATATATATATATATTTTTTTTTTTTTCTCTCATTCCTAAAGGCAGCTTTTAGAAACCGTTTTACTCTAAATACTTCCTGGTAATTCTAGGTGCTGTAAGCTGTTCGTGCCTTTATTCCACCAGGGCGCGATCTTCTCACAAACTTGAAGACTGTCACTCCCCATTCACGTTTTAGAACTTATTGTTAATGATAAAGAAACAGCTTTTTTCACACAGTTTTAAACAAAGTACTGATATAATTCCTCTTCAACTCACCGCTTTGTTTTCTATGCAAAAACCACTTCGCCACAGAATATTCGATATTATTGGCATATTATCTGCTCTTCTCCTCCTTTCAAAACTTGCTAAAAGCTGTATTTAAAAGAGCAGGTTGGCCGGGGTAATTCACACCCTTCAATGCCAGCTTAATGTTTAGGTTAGTGGGAGTCACAGAGGAATTAGGGATGGAAACTTCTTTGCTGGTGGTAGAAGCGGTCTGGTGAATTTTTAGAGAGAAGAGGCCGTCGATGTTTGAATGTAGAAAATTGTTCTGGCTGCAGCCCGCAGTATGGACTTGTTGGTGTGTGTAGCTCCCAGTGTTCTGACAGCGCGACGTTTTGGGGAAGCATGTGATTCAGCAGCTACCAGTGGGCTTCGTGCGGCAGAGATTTTGTGGCTGTTAGCGGAGTTGATAACAGAGGGTTGTTAAGAGAAGCCTGCATGAGGTAGACAAAGGAGTAATGTTTGCCGGCGGGGGACGTGCGGCAATTAACCTGTGCGGTAGTGAAAAGGAGTTAAAGAGAAGGAACTGTGCGGATGCGGAAAGAATGGAATAATTGTGGTAGGCTGCCGGATGAGTAGTTTGGTGAATGTTTGGTGTGGGTCCGGTTCTGCCGATTGGATGGTGGTGCTGCAGTGTGAGTCAGATAAAAAAAAAAAAAAAACAGGCGTAGGATCCAATGGGAATAACTGGCATGTATAGACGCGTGTAATGCAAAAGGGCTATTTTTGGTAGTGTCTCTCGCTTACGGCCATACCACCCTGAACGCGCCCGATCTCGTCTGATCTCGGAAGCTAAGCAGGCTAGGGTCTGGTTAGTACTTGGATGGGAAACCACCTGGGAATACCAGGTGCTGTAAGCTTTTCTCACTTTTACTTTTTCAGGGGGCACTCCACCTCACGATTAATTTAAATCTATCACTCCCCTTCCATTTTACTATTTTATATATTTCTTTTTTCTCTCATTCATGAAGGCAGCTTTTACACACGTTTTACTCTAAATACTGCCTGGTAATTCTAGGTGCTGTAAGCTGTTCGTGCCTTTATTCCACCAGGGCACGATCTTCTCACAAACTTGAAGACTGTCACTCCCCATTCACGTTTTACAACTTATTGTTAATAATAAAGAGACAGCTTTTTACACACAGTTTTAAACAAAGTACTGATATTATTCCTCTTCAACTGACCGCTTTGTTTTCTATGCAAAAACCACTTCGCCACAGAAGACTCGATATTATTGGCATAGCAAGTTCTGCTCTTCTCCTTTCAAAACTTGCTAAAAGCTGTATTTAAAAGAACAGATTGGCCGGGGTAATTCACACCCTTCAATGCCAGATTAATGTTTAGGTTAGTGGGAATCACAGAGGAATTAGGGATGGAAACTTCTTTGCTGGTGGTAGAAGCGGTCTGGTGAATTTTTAGAGAGAAGAGGCCGTCGATGTTTGAATGTAGAAAATTGTTCTGGCTGCAGCCTGCAGTATGGACTTGTTCGTGTGTGTAGCTCCCAGTGTTCTGACAGCGCGACGTTTTGGGGAAGCATGTTATTTAGCAACTACCAGTGGGCTTCATGCGGCGGAGATTTTGTGGCTGTTAGCGGAGTTGATAACAGAGGGTCGTTAAGAGAAGCCTGCATGCAGTAGGCAAAGGAGTAATGTTTGCCGGCGGGGGACGTGCGGCGATTAACCTGTGCGGTAGTGAAAAGGAGTTAAAAAGAAGGAAGTGTGCGGATGCGGAAAGAATGGAATAATTGTGGTAGGCTGCCGGCTGAGTAGTTTGGTGAATGTTTGGTGTGGGTCCGGCGCTGCCGATTGGATGGTGGGGCTGCAGTGTGAGTCAGATAAAAAAAAAAAAAAAGAACATTAGTAGGATCCAATGGGACCAACTGGCATGTATAGAGGCGTGTAATGCAAAAGGGCTGTTTTTGGTAGCATCTCTCGCTTACGGCCATACCACCCTGAACACGCCCGATCTCGTCTGATCTCGGAAGCTAAGCAGGGTAGGGTCTGGTTAGTACTTGGATGGGAGACCACCTGGGAATACCAGGTGCTGTAAGCTTTTCTCACTTTTACTTTATACAGGGGGCGCTCCACTTCACGATTAATTTAAATCTATCACTCCCCTTCCATTTTACTATTTTATATATATATATATTTTTTCTCTCATTCATAAAGGCAGCTTTTAGAAACCGTTTTACTCTAAATACTTCCTTGTAATTCTAGGTGCTGTAAGCTGTTCGTGCCTTTATTCCACCAGGGCGCGATCTTCTCACAAACTTGAAGACTATCACTCCCCATTCACGTTTTACAACTTATTGTTAATGATAAAGAGACAGCTTTTTACACACAGTTTTAAACAAAGTACTGATATTATTCCTCTTCAACTGACCGCTTTGTTTTCTATGCAAAAACCACTTCGCCACAGAAGACTCGATATTATTGGCATAGCAAGTTCTGCTCTTCTCCTTTCAAAACTTGCTAAAAGCTGTATTTAAAAGAACAGATTGGCCGGGGTAATTCACACCCTTCAATGCCAGCTTAATGTTTAGGTTAGTGGGAATCACAGAGGAATTAGGGATGGAAACTTCTTTGCTGGTGGAAGAAGCGGTCTGGTGAATTTTTAGAGAGAAGAGGCCGTCGATGTTTGAATGTAGAAAATTGTTCTGGCTGCAGCCTGCAGTATAGACTTGTTGGTGTGTGTAGCTCCCAGTGTTCTGACAGCGCGACGTTTTGGGGAAGCATGTGATTCAGCAGCTACCAGTGGGCTTCGTGCGGCGGAGATTTTGTGGCTGTTAGCGGAGTTGATAACAGAGGGTCGTTAAGAGAAGCCTGCATGCAGTAGGCAAAGGAGTAATGTTTGCCGGCGGGGGACGTGCGGCGATAAACCTTTGCGGTAGTGAAAAGGAGTTAAAAAGAAGGAAGTGTGCGGATGCGGAAAGAATGGAATAATTGTGGTAGGCTGCCGGCTGAGTAGTTTGGTGAATGTTTGGTGTGGGTCCGGCGCTGCCGATTGGATGGTGGGGCTGCAGTGTGAGTCAGATAAAAAAAAAAAAAAGAACATTAGTAGGATCCAATGGGACCAACTGGCATGTATAGAGGCGTGTAATGCAAAAGGGCTGTTTTTGGTAGCATCTCTCGCTTACGGCCATACCACCCTGAACACGCCCGATCTCGTCTGATCTCGGAAGCTAAGCAGGGTAGGGTCTGGTTAGTACTTGGATGGGAGACCACCTGGGAATACCAGGTGCTGTAAGCTTTTCTCACTTTTACTTTATACAGGGGGCGCTCCACTTCACGATTAATTTAAATCTATCACTCCCCTTCCATTTTACTATTTTATATATATATATATTTTTTCTCTCATTCATAAAGGCAGCTTTTAGAAACCGTTTTACTCTAAATACTTCCTTGTAATTCTAGGTGCTGTAAGCTGTTCGTGCCTTTATTCCACCAGGGCGCGATCTTCTCACAAACTTGAAGACTATCACTCCCCATTCACGTTTTACAACTTATTGTTAATGATAAAGAGACAGCTTTTTACACACAGTTTTAAACAAAGTACTGATATTATTCCTCTTCAACTGACCGCTTTGTTTTCTATGCAAAAACCACTTCGCCACAGAAGACTCGATATTATTGGCATAGCAAGTTCTGCTCTTCTCCTTTCAAAACTTGCTAAAAGCTGTATTTAAAAGAACAGATTGGCCGGGGTAATTCACACCCTTCAATGCCAGCTTAATGTTTAGGTTAGTGGGAATCACAGAGGAATTAGGGATGGAAACTTCTTTGCTGGTGGAAGAAGCGGTCTGGTGAATTTTTAGAGAGAAGAGGCCGTCGATGTTTGAATGTAGAAAATTGTTCTGGCTGCAGCCTGCAGTATAGACTTGTTGGTGTGTGTAGCTCCCAGTGTTCTGACAGCGCGACGTTTTGGGGAAGCATGTGATTCAGCAGCTACCAGTGGGCTTCGTGCGGCGGAGATTTTGTGGCTGTTAGCGGAGTTGATAACAGAGGGTCGTTAAGAGAAGCCTGCATGCAGTAGGCAAAGGAGTAATGTTTGCCGGCGGGGGACGTGCGGCGATTAACCTGTGCGGTAGTGAAAAGGAGTTAAAAAGAAGGAAGTGTGCGGATGCGGAAAGAATGGAATAATTGTGGTAGGCTGCCGGCTGAGTAGTTTGGTGAATGTTTGGTGTGGGTCCGGCGCTGCCGATTGGATGGTGGGGCTGCAGTGTGAGTCAGATAAAAAAAAAAAAAAGAACATTAGTAGGATCCAATGGGACCAACTGGCATGTATAGAGGCGTGTAATGCAAAAGGGCTGTTTTTGGTAGCATCTCTCGCTTACGGCCATACCACCCTGAACACGCCCGATCTCGTCTGATCTCGGAAGCTAAGCAGGGTAGGGTCTGGTTAGTACTTGGATGGGAGACCACCTGGGAATACCAGGTGCTGTAAGCTTTTCTCACTTTTACTTTATACAGGGGGCGCTCCACTTCACGATTAATTTAAATCTATCACTCCCCTTCCATTTTACTATTTTATATATATATATATTTTTTCTCTCATTCATAAAGGCAGCTTTTAGAAACCGTTTTACTCTAAATACTTCCTTGTAATTCTAGGTGCTGTAAGCTGTTCGTGCCTTTATTCCACCAGGGCGCGATCTTCTCACAAACTTGAAGACTATCACTCCCCATTCACGTTTTACAACTTATTGTTAATGATAAAGAGACAGCTTTTTACACACAGTTTTAAACAAAGTACTGATATTATTCCTCTTCAACTGACCGCTTTGTTTTCTATGCAAAAACCACTTCGCCACAGAAGACTCGATATTATTGGCATAGCAAGTTCTGCTCTTCTCCTTTCAAAACTTGCTAAAAGCTGTATTTAAAAGAACAGATTGGCCGGGGTAATTCACACCCTTCAATGCCAGCTTAATGTTTAGGTTAGTGGGAATCACAGAGGAATTAGGGATGGAAACTTCTTTGCTGGTGGAAGAAGCGGTCTGGTGAATTTTTAGAGAGAAGAGGCCGTCGATGTTTGAATGTAGAAAATTGTTCTGGCTGCAGCCTGCAGTATAGACTTGTTGGTGTGTGTAGCTCCCAGTGTTCTGACAGCGCGACGTTTTGGGGAAGCATGTGATTCAGCAGCTACCAGTGGGCTTCGTGCGGCGGAGATTTTGTGGCTGTTAGCGGAGTTGATAACAGAGGGTCGTTAAGAGAAGCCTGCATGCAGTAGGCAAAGGAGTAATGTTTGCCGGCGGGGGACGTGCGGCGATTAACCTGTGCGGTAGTGAAAAGGAGTTAAAAAGAAGGAAGTGTGCGGATGCGGAAAGAATGGAATAATTGTGGTAGGCTGCCGGCTGAGTAGTTTGGTGAATGTTTGGTGTGGGTCCGGCGCTGCCGATTGGATGGTGGGGCTGCAGTGTGAGTCAGATAAAAAAAAAAAAAAGAACATTAGTAGGATCCAATGGGACCAACTGGCATGTATAGAGGCGTGTAATGCAAAAGGGCTGTTTTTGGTAGCATCTCTCGCTTACGGCCATACCACCCTGAACACGCCCGATCTCGTCTGATCTCGGAAGCTAAGCAGGGTAGGGTCTGGTTAGTACTTGGATGGGAGACCACCTGGGAATACCAGGTGCTGTAAGCTTTTCTCACTTTTACTTTATACAGGGGGCGCTCCACTTCACGATTAATTTAAATCTATCACTCCCCTTCCATTTTACTATTTTATATATATATATATTTTTTCTCTCATTCATAAAGGCAGCTTTTAGAAACCGTTTTACTCTAAATACTTCCTTGTAATTCTAGGTGCTGTAAGCTGTTCGTGCCTTTATTCCACCAGGGCGCGATCTTCTCACAAACTTGAAGACTATCACTCCCCATTCACGTTTTACAACTTATTGTTAATGATAAAGAGACAGCTTTTTACACACAGTTTTAAACAAAGTACTGATATTATTCCTCTTCAACTGACCGCTTTGTTTTCTATGCAAAAACCACTTCGCCACAGAAGACTCGATATTATTGGCATAGCAAGTTCTGCTCTTCTCCTTTCAAAACTTGCTAAAAGCTGTATTTAAAAGAACAGATTGGCCGGGGTAATTCACACCCTTCAATGCCAGCTTAATGTTTAGGTTAGTGGGAATCACAGAGGAATTAGGGATGGAAACTTCTTTGCTGGTGGAAGAAGCGGTCTGGTGAATTTTTAGAGAGAAGAGGCCGTCGATGTTTGAATGTAGAAAATTGTTCTGGCTGCAGCCTGCAGTATAGACTTGTTGGTGTGTGTAGCTCCCAGTGTTCTGACAGCGCGACGTTTTGGGGAAGCATGTGATTCAGCAGCTACCAGTGGGCTTCGTGCGGCGGAGATTTTGTGGCTGTTAGCGGAGTTGATAACAGAGGGTCGTTAAGAGAAGCCTGCATGCAGTAGGCAAAGGAGTAATGTTTGCCGGCGGGGGACGTGCGGCGATTAACCTGTGCGGTAGTGAAAAGGAGTTAAAAAGAAGGAAGTGTGCGGATGCGGAAAGAATGGAATAATTGTGGTAGGCTGCCGGCTGAGTAGTTTGGTGAATGTTTGGTGTGGGTCCGGCGCTGCCGATTGGATGGTGGGGCTGCAGTGTGAGTCAGATAAAAAAAAAAAAAAGAACATTAGTAGGATCCAATGGGACTAACTGGCATGTATAGACGCGTGTAATGCAAAAGGGCTGTTTTTGGTAGCGTCTCTCGCTTATGGCTATACCACCCTGAACACGCCTGATCTCATCTGATCTCGTAAGCTACGCAGGGTAGGGTCTGGTTAGTACTTGGATGGGAGACCTCCTGGGAATACCAGGTGCTGTAAGCTTTTCTCACTTTTACTTTATACAGGGGGCGCTCCACTTAACGATTAATTTAAATCTATCACTCCCCTTCCATTTTACTATTTTATATATATATATATTTTTCTCTCATTCATAAAGGCAGCTTTTAGAAACCGTTTTACTCTAAATACTTCCTTGTAATTCTAGGTGCTGTAAGCTGTTCGTGCCTTTATTCCACCAGGGCGCGATCTTCTCACAAACTTGAAGACTATCACTCCCCATTCACGTTTTACAACTTATTGTTAATGATAAAGAGACAGCTTTTTACACACAGTTTTAAACAAAGTACTGATATTATTCCTCTTCAACTGACCGCTTTGTTTTCTATGCAAAAACCACTTCGCCACAGAAGACTCGATATTATTGGCATAGCAAGTTCTGCTCTTCTCCTTTCAAAACTTGCTAAAAGCTGTATTTAAAAGAACAGATTGGCCGGGGTAATTCACACCCTTCAATGCCAGCTTAATGTTTAGGTTAGTGGGAATCACAGAGGAATTAGGGATGGAAACTTCTTTGCTGGTGGAAGAAGCGGTCTGGTGAATTTTTAGAGAGAAGAGGCCGTCGATGTTTGAATGTAGAAAATTGTTCTGGCTGCAGCCTGCAGTATAGACTTGTTGGTGTGTGTAGCTCCCAGTGTTCTGACAGCGCGACGTTTTGGGGAAGCATGTGATTCAGCAGCTACCAGTGGGCTTCGTGCGGCGGAGATTTTGTGGCTGTTAGCGGAGTTGATAACAGAGGGTCGTTAAGAGAAGCCTGCATGCAGTAGGCAAAGGAGTAATGTTTGCCGGCGGGGGACGTGCGGCGATTAACCTGTGCGGTAGTGAAAAGGAGTTAAAAAGAAGGAAGTGTGCGGATGCGGAAAGAATGGAATAATTGTGGTAGGCTGCCGGCTGAGTAGTTTGGTGAATGTTTGGTGTGGGTCCGGCGCTGCCGATTGGATGGTGGTGCTGCAGTGTGAGTCAGATAAAAAAAAAAAAAAAACCAGGAGTAGGATCCAATGGGACTAACTGGCATGTATAGACGCGTGTAATGCAAAAGGGCTGTTTTTGGTAGCGTCTCTCGCTTATGGCTATACCACCCTGAACACGCCTGATCTCATCTGATCTCGTAAGCTACGCAGGGTAGGGTCTGGTTAGTACTTGGATGGGAGACCTCCTGGGAATACCAGGTGCTGTAAGCTTTTCTCACTTTTACTTTATACAGGGGGCGCTCCACTTAACGATTAATTTAAATCTATCACTCCCCTTCCATTTTACTATTTTATATATATATATATTTTTCTCTCATTCATAAAGGCAGCTTTTAGAAACCGTTTTACTCTAAATACTTCCTTGTAATTCTAGGTGCTGTAAGCTGTTCGTGCCTTTATTCCACCAGGGCGCGATCTTCTCACAAACTTGAAGACTATCACTCCCCATTCACGTTTTACAACTTATTGTTAATGATAAAGAGACAGCTTTTTACACACAGTTTTAAACAAAGTACTGATATTATTCCTCTTCAACTGACCGCTTTGTTTTCTATGCAAAAACCACTTCGCCACAGAAGACTCGATATTATTGGCATAGCAAGTTCTGCTCTTCTCCTTTCAAAACTTGCTAAAAGCTGTATTTAAAAGAACAGATTGGCCGGGGTAATTCACACCCTTCAATGCCAGCTTAATGTTTAGGTTAGTGGGAATCACAGAGGAATTAGGGATGGAAACTTCTTTGCTGGTGGAAGAAGCGGTCTGGTGAATTTTTAGAGAGAAGAGGCCGTCGATGTTTGAATGTAGAAAATTGTTCTGGCTGCAGCCTGCAGTATAGACTTGTTGGTGTGTGTAGCTCCCAGTGTTCTGACAGCGCGACGTTTTGGGGAAGCATGTGATTCAGCAGCTACCAGTGGGCTTCGTGCGGCGGAGATTTTGTGGCTGTTAGCGGAGTTGATAACAGAGGGTCGTTAAGAGAAGCCTGCATGCAGTAGGCAAAGGAGTAATGTTTGCCGGCGGGGGACGTGCGGCGATTAACCTGTGCGGTAGTGAAAAGGAGTTAAAAAGAAGGAAGTGTGCGGATGCGGAAAGAATGGAATAATTGTGGTAGGCTGCCGGCTGAGTAGTTTGGTGAATGTTTGGTGTGGGTCCGGCGCTGCCGATTGGATGGTGGTGCTGCAGTGTGAGTCAGATAAAAAAAAAAAAAAAACCAGGAGTAGGATCCAATGGGACTAACTGGCATGTATAGACGCGTGTAATGCAAAAGGGCTGTTTTTGGTAGCGTCTCTCGCTTATGGCTATACCACCCTGAACACGCCTGATCTCATCTGATCTCGTAAGCTACGCAGGGTAGGGTCTGGTTAGTACTTGGATGGGAGACATCCTGGGAATACCAGGTGCTGTAAGCTTTTTTCACTTTAACTTTATACAGGGGGCGCTCCACTTAACGATTAATTTAAATCTATCACTCCCCTTCCATTTTACTATTTTATATATATATATATTTTTCTCTCATTCATAAAGGTAGCTTTTACACACCGTTTTACTCTAAATACTTCCTGGTAATTCAAGGTGCTCTAAGCTGTTCGTGCCTTTATTCCACCAGGGCGCGATCTTCTCACAAACTTGAAGACTGCCACTCCCCATTCACGTTTTACAACTTATTGTTAATGATAAAGAGACAGCTTTTTACACACAGTTTTAAACAAAGTACTGATATTATTCCTCTTCAACTGACCGCTTTGTTTTCTATGCAAAAACCACTTCGCCACAGAAGACTCGATATTATTGGCATAGCAAGTTCTGCTCTTCTCCTTTCAAAACTTGCTAAAAGCTGTATTTAAAAGAACAGATTGGCCGGGGTAATTCACACCCTTCAATGCCAGCTTAATGTTTAGGTTAGTGGGAGTCACAGAGGAATTAGGGATGGAAACTTCTTTGCTGGTGGTAGAAGCGGTCTGGTGAATTTTTAGAGAGAAGAGGCCGTCGATGTTTGAATGTAGAAAATTGTTCTGGCTGCAGCCTGCATTATGGACTTGTTGGTGTGTGTAGCTCCCAGTGTTCTGACAGCGCGACGTTTTGGGGAAGCGTGATTCAGCAGCTACCAGTGGGCTTCGTGCGGCGGAGATTTTGTGGCTGTTAGCGGAGTTGATAACAGAGGGTCGTTAAGGGAAGCCTGCATGCAGTAGGCAAAGGAGTAATGTTTGCCGGCGGGGGACGTGCGGCGATTAACCTGTGCGGTAGTGAAAAGGAGTTAAAAAGAAGGAAGTGTGCGGATGCGGAAAGAATGGAATAATTGTGGTAGGCTGCCGGCTGAGTAGTTTGGTGAATGTTTGGTGTGGGTCCGGCGCTGCCGATTGGATGGTGGGGCTGCAGTGTGAGTCAGATAAAAAAAAAAAAAAAACAGGAGTAGGATCCAATGGGACTAACTGGCATGTATAGAGGCGTGTAATGCAAAAGGGCTGTTTTTGGTAGCATCTCTCACTTACGGCCATACCACCCTGAACACGCCCGATCTCGTCTGATCTCGGAAGCTAAGCAGGGTAGGGTCTGGTTAGTACTTGGATGGGAGACCTCCTGGGAATACCAGGTGCTGTAAGCTTTTCTCACTTTTACTTTATACAGGGGGCGCTCCACTTCACGATTAATTTAAATCTATCACTCCCCTTCCATTTTACTATTTTATACATATATATATATTTTTCTCTCATTCATAAAGGCAGCTTTTACACACCGTTTTACTCCAAATACTTCCTGGTAATTCTAGGTGCTGTAAGCTGTTCGTGCCTTTATTCCACCAGGGCGCGATCTTCTCACAAACTTGAAGACTGTCACTCCCCATTCACGTTTTACAACTTATTGTTAATGATAAAGAGACAGCTTTTTACACACAGTTTTAAACAAAGTACTGATATTATTCCTCTTCAACTGACCGCTTTGTTTTCTATGCATGAAACCACTTCGCCACAGAAGACTCGATATTATTGGCATAGCAAGTTCTGCTCTTCTCCTTTCAAAACTTGCTAAAAGCTGTATTTAAAAGAACAGATTGGCCGGGGTAATTCACACCCTTCAATGCCAGCTTAATGTTTAGGTTAGTGGGAATCACAGAGGAATTAGGGATGGAAACTTCTTTGCTGGTGGTAGAAGCGGTCTGGTGAATTTTTAGAGAGAAGAGGCCGTCGATGTTTGAATGTAGAAAATTGTTCTGGCTGCAGCCTGCAGTATGGACTTGTTGGTGTGTGTAGCTCCCAGTGTTCTGACAGCGCGACGTTTTGGGGAAGCATGTGATTCAGCAGCTACCAGTGGGCTTCGTGCGGCGGAGATTTTGTGGCTGTTAGCGGAGTTGATAACAGAGGGTCGTTAAGAGAAGCCTGCATGCAGTAGGCAAAGGAGTAATGTTTGCCGGCGGGGGACGTGCGGCGATTAACCTGTGCGGTAGTGAAAAGGAGTTAAAAAGAAGGAAGTGTGCGGATGCGGAAAGAATGGAATAATTGTGGTAGGCTGCCGGCTGAGTAGTTTGGTGAATGTTTGGTGTGGGTCCGGCGCTGCCGATTGGATGGTGGTGCTGCAGTGTGAGTCAGATAAAAAAAAAAAAAAAACCAGGAGTAGGATCCAATGGGACCAACTGGCATGTATAGAGGCGTGTAATGCAAAAGGGCTGTTTTTGGTCGCGTCTCTCGCTTATGGCCATACCACCCTGAACACACCCGATCTCATCCGATCTCGGAAGCCAAGCAGGGTAGGGTCTGGTTAGTACTTGGATGGGAGACCTCCTGGGAATACCAGGTGCTGTAAGCTTTTCTCACTTTTACTTTATACAGGGGGCGCTCCACTTCACGATTAATTTAAATCTATCACTCCCCTTCCATTTTACTATTTTATATATATATATATTTTTCTCTCATTCATAAAGGCAGCTTTTACACACCGTTTTACTCCAAATACTTCCTGGTAATTCTAGGTGCTGTAAGCTGTTCGTGCCTTTATTCCACCAGGGCGCGATCTTCTCACAAACTTGAAGACTGTTTCTCCCCATTCACGTTTTACAACTTATTGTTAATGATAAAGAGACAGCTTTTTACACACAGTTTTAAACAAAGTACTGATATTTTTCCTCTTCAACTGACCGCTTTGTTTTCTATGCAAAAACCACTTCGCCACAGAAGACTCAATATTATTGGCATAGCAAGTTCTGCTCTTCTCCTTTCAAAACTTGCTAAAAGCTGTATTTAAAAGAACAGATTGGCCGGGGTAATTCACACCCTTCAATGCCAGCTTAATGTTTAGGTTAGTGGGAATCACAGAGGAATTAGGGATGGAAACTTCTTTGCTGGTGGTAGAAGCGGTCTGGTGAATTTTTAGAGAGAAGAGGCCGTCGATGTTTGAATGTAGAAAATTGTTCTGGCTGCAGCCTGCAGTATGGACTTGTTGGTGTGTGTAGCTCCCAGTGTTCTGACAGCGCGACGTTTTGGGGAAGCATGTGATTCAGCAGCTACCAGTGGGCTTCGTGCGGCGGAGATTTTGTGGCTGTTAGCGGAGTTGATAACAGAGGGTCGTTAAGAGAAGCCTGCATGCAGTAGGCAAAGGAGTAATGTTTGCCGGCGGGGGACGTGCGGCGATTAACCTGTGCGGTAGTGAAAAGGAGTTAAAAAGAAGGAAGTGTGTGGATGCGGAAAGAATGGAATAATTGTGGTAGGCTGCCGGCTGAGTAGTTTGGTGAATGTTTGGTGTGGGTCCGGCGCTGCCGATTGGATGGTGGTGCTGCAGTGTGAGTCAGATAAAAAAAAAAAAAAAACCAGGAGTAGGATCCAATGGGACTAACTGGCATGTATAGACGCGTGTAATGCAAAAGGGCTGTTTTTGGTCGCGTCTCTCGCTTATGGCCATACCACCCTGAACACACCCGATCTCATCCGATCTCGGAAGCCAAGCAGGGTAGGGTCTGGTTAGTACTTGGATGGGAGACCTCCTGGGAATACCAGGTGCTGTAAGCTTTTCTCACTTTTACTTTATACAGGGGGCGCTCCACTTCACGATTAATTTAAATCTATCACTCCCCTTCCATTTTACTATTTTATATATATATATATTTTTCTCTCATTCATAAAGGCAGCTTTTACACACCGTTTTACTCCAAATACTTCCTGGTAATTCTAGGTGCTGTAAGCTGTTCGTGCCTTTATTCCACCAGGGCGCGATCTTCTCACAAACTTGAAGACTGTTTCTCCCCATTCACGTTTTACAACTTATTGTTAATGATAAAGAGACAGCTTTTTACACACAGTTTTAAACAAAGTACTGATATTTTTCCTCTTCAACTGACCGCTTTGTTTTCTATGCAAAAACCACTTCGCCACAGAAGACTCAATATTATTGGCATAGCACGTTCTGCTCTTCTCCTTTCAAAACTTGCTAAAAGCTGTATTTAAAAGAACAGATTGGCCGGGGTAATTCACACCCTTCAATGCCAGCTTAATGTTTAGGTTAGTGGGAATCACAGAGGAATTAGGGATGTAAACTTCTTTGCTGGTGGTAGAAGCGGTCTGGTGAATTTTTAGAGAGAAGAGGCCGTCGATGTTTGAATGTAGAAAATTGTTCTGGCTGCAGCCTGCAGTATGGACTTGTTGGTGTGTGTAGCTCCCAGTGTTCTGACAGCGCGACGTTTTGGGGAAGCATGTGATTCAGCAGCTACCAGTGGGCTTCGTGCGGCGGAGATTTTGTGGCTGTTAGCGGAGTTGATAACAGAGGGTCGTTAAGAGAAGCCTGCATGCAGTAGGCAAAGGAGTAATGTTTGCCGGCGGGGGACGTGCGGCGATTAACCTGTGCGGTAGTGAAAAGGAGTTAAAAAGAAGGAAGTGTGCGGATGCGGAAAGAATGGAATAATTGTGGTAGGCTGCCGGCTGAGTAGTTTGGTGAATGTTTGGTGTGGGTCCGGCGCTGCCGATTGGATGGTGGTGCTGCAGTGTGAGTCAGATAAAAAAAAAAAAAAAACCAGGAGTAGGATCCAATGGGACTAACTGGCATGTATAGACGCGTGTAATGCAAAAGGGCTGTTTTTGGTAGCATCTTCCGCTTACGGCCATACCACCCTGAACACGCCCGATCTCGTCTGATCTCAGAAGCTAAGCAGGGTAGGTTCTGGTTAGTACTTGGATGGGAGACCACCTGGGAATACCAGGTGCTGTAAGCTTTTCTCACTTTTAATTTATACAGGGTGCGCTCCACTTCACGATTAATTTAAATCTATCACTCCCCTTCCATTTTACTATTTTATATATATATTTTTTTTTTTTCTCTCATTCCTAAAGGCAGCTTTTAGAAATCGTTTTACTCTAAATACTTCCTAGTAATTCTAGGTGCTGTAAGCTGTTCGTGCCTTTATTCCACCAGGGCGCGATCTTCTCACAAACTTGAAGACTGTCACTCCCCATTCACGTTTTACAACTTATTGTTAATGATAAAGAGACAGCTTTTTACACACAGTTTTAAACAAAGTACTGATATTTTTCCTCTTCAACTGACCGCTTTGTTTTCTATGCAAAAACCACTTCGCCACAGAAGACTCAATATTATTGGCATAGCAAGTTCTGCTCTTCTCCTTTCAAAACTTGCTAAAAGCTGTATTTAAAAGAACAGATTGGCCGGGGTAATTCACACCCTTCAATGCCAGCCTAATGTTTAGGTTAGTGGGAATCACAGAGGAATTAGGGATGGAAACTTCTTTGCTGGTGGTAGAAGCAGTCTGGTGAATTTTTAGAGAGAAGAGGCCGTCGATGTTTGAATGTAGAAAATTGTTCTGGCTGCAGCCTGCAGTATGGACTTGTTGGTGTGTGTAGCTCCCAGTGTTCTGACAGCGCGACGTTTTGGGGAAGCATGTGATTCAGCAGCTACCAGTGGGCTTCGTGCGGCGGAGATTTTGTGGCTGTTAGCGGAGTTGATAACAGAGGGTCGTTAAGAGAAGCCTGCATGCAGTAGGCAAAGGAGTAATGTTTGCCGGCGGGGGACGTGCGGCGATTAACCTGTGCGGTAGTGAAAAGGAGTTAAAAAGAAGGAAGTGTGCGGATGCGGAAAGAATGGAATAATTGTGGTAGGCTGCCGGCTGAGTAGTTTGGTGAATGTTTGGTGTGGGTCCGGCGCTGCCGATTGGATGGTGGTGCTGCAGTGTGAGTCAGATAAAAAAAAAAAAAAAACCAGGAGTAGGATCCAATGGGACTAACTGGCATGTATAGACGCGTGTAATGCAAAAGGGCTGTTTTTGGTAGCATCTTCCGGTTACGGCCATACCACCCTGAACACGCCCGATCTCGTCTGATCTCAGAAGCTAAGCAGGGTAGGTTCTGGTTAGTACTTGGATGGGAGACCACTTGGGAATACCAGGTGCTGTAAGCTTTTCTCACTTTTAATTTATACAGGGGGCGCTCCACTTCACGATTAATTTAAATCTATCACTCCCCTTCCATTTTACTATTTTATATATATATATTTTTTTTTTCTCTCATTCCTAAAGGCAGCTTTTAGAAATCGTTTTACTCTAAATACTTCCTAGTAATTCTAGGTGCTGTAAGCTGTTCGTGCCTTTATTCCACCAGGGCGCGATCTTCTCACAAACTTGAAGACTGTCACTCCCCATTCACGTTTTACAACTTATTGTTAATGATAAAGAGACAGCTTTTTACACACAGTTTTAAACAAAGTACTGATATTTTTCCTCTTCAACTGACCGCTTTGTTTTCTATGCAAAAACCACTTCGCCACAGAAGACTCAATATTATTGGCATAGCAAGTTCTGCTCTTCTCCTTTCAAAACTTGCTAAAAGCTGTATTTAAAAGAACAGATTGGCCGGGGTAATTCACACCCTTCAATGCCAGCTTAATGTTTAGGTTAGTGGGAATCACAGAGGAATTAGGGATGGAAACTTCTTTGCTGGTGGTAGAAGCAGTCTGGTGAATTTTTAGAGAGAAGAGGCCGTCGATGTTTGAATGTAGAAAATTGTTCTGGCTGCAGCCTGCAGTATGGACTTGTTGGTGTGTGTAGCTCCCAGTGTTCTGACAGCGCGACGTTTTGGGGAAGCATGTGATTCAGCAGCTACCAGTGGGCTTCGTGCGGCGGAGATTTTGTGGCTGTTAGCGGAGTTGATAACAGAGGGTCGTTAAGAGAAGCCTGCATGCAGTAGGCAAAGGAGTAATGTTTGCCGGCGGGGGACGTGCGGCGATTAACCTGTGCGGTAGTGAAAAGGAGTTAAAAAGAAGGAAGTGTGCGGATGCGGAAAGAATGGAATAATTGTGGTAGGCTGCCGGCTGAGTAGTTTGGTGAATGTTTGGTGTGGGTCCGGCGCTGCCGATTGGATGGTGGTGCTGCAGTGTGAGTCAGATAAAAAAAAAAAAAAACCAGGAGTAGGATCCAATGGGACTAACTGGCATGTATAGACGCGTGTAATGCAAAAGGGCTGTTTTTGGTAGCATCTTCCGCTTACGGCCATACCACCCTGAACACGCCCGATCTCGTCTGATCTCAGAAGCTAAGCAGGGTAGGTTTTGGTTAGTACTTGGATGGGAGACCACCTGGGAATACCAGGTGCTGTAAGCTTTTCTCACTTTTAATTTATACAGGGGGCGCTCCACTTCACGATTAATTTAAATCTATCACTCCCCTTCCATTTTACTATTTTATATATATATATATTTTTTTTCTCTCATTCCTAAAGGCAGCTTTTAGAAATCGTTTTACTCTAAATACTTCCTAGTAATTCTAGGTGCTGTAAGCTGTTCGTGCCTTTATTCCACCAGGGCGCGATCTTCTCACAAACTTGAAGACTGTCACTCCCCATTCACGTTTTACAACTTATTGTTAATGATAAAGAGACAGCTTTTTACACACAGTTTTAAACAAAGTACTGACATTATTCCTCTTCAACTGACCGCTTTGTTTTCTATGCAAAAACCACTTCGCCACAGAAGACTCGATATTATTGGCATAGCAAGTTCTGCTCTTCTCCTTTCAAAACTTGCTAAAAGCTGTATTTAAAAGAACAGATTGGCCGGGGTAATTCACACCCTTCAATGCCAGCTTAATGTTTAGGTTAGTGGGAATCACAGAGGAATTAGGGATGGAAACTTCTTTGCTGGTGGTAGAAGCGGTCTGGTGAATTTTTAGAGAGAAGAGGCCGTCGATGTTTGAATGTAGAAAATTGTTCTGGCTGCAGCCTGCAGTATGGACTTGTTGGTGTGTGTAGCTCCCAGTGTTCTGACAGCGCGACGTTTTGGGGAAGCATGTGATTCAGCAGCTACCAGTGGGCTTCGTGCGGCGGAGATTTTGTGGCTGTTAGCGGAGTTGATAACAGAGGGTCGTTAAGAGAAGCCTACATGCAGTAGGCAAAGGAGTAATGTTTGCCGGCGGGGGACGTGCGGCGATTACCCTGTGCGGTAGTGAAAAGGAGTTAAAAAGAAGGAAGTGTGCGGATGCGGAAAGAATGGAATAATTGTGGTAGGCTGCCGGCTGAGTAGTTTGGTGAATGTTTGGTGTGGGTCCGGCGCTGCCGATTGGATGGTGGGGCTGCAGTGTGAGTCAGATAAAAAAAAAAAAAAAAAACAGGAGTAGGATCCAATGGGACTAACTGGCATGTATAGACGCGTGTAATGCAAAAGGGCTGTTTTTGGTAGCGTCTCTCACTTATGGCCATACCACCCTGAACACGCCCGATCTCATCCGATCTCGAAAGCCAAGCAGGGTAGGGTCTGGTTAGTACTTGGATGGGAGACCTCCTGGGAATACCAGGTGCTGTAAGCTTTTCTCACTTTTACTTTATACAGGGGGCGCTCCACTTCACGATTAATTTAAATCTATCACTCCCCTTCCGTTTTACTATTTTATATATATATATATTTTTTCTTTCATTCCTAAAGGCAGCTTTTAGAAATCGTTTTACTCTAAATACTTCCTAGTAATTCTAGGTGCTGTAAGCTGTTCGTGCCTTTATTCCACCAGGGCGCGATCTTCTCACAAACTTGAAGACTGTCACTCCCCATTCACGTTTTACAACTTATTGTTAATGATAAAGAGACAGCTTTTTACACACAGTTTTAAACAAAGTACTGATATTTTTCCTCTTCAACTGACCGCTTTGTTTTCTATGCAAAAACCACTTCGCCACAGAAGACTCAATATTATTGGCATAGCAAGTTCTGCTCTTCTCCTTTCAAAACTTGCTAAAAGCTGTATTTAAAAGAACAGATTGGCCGGGGTAATTCACACCCTTCAATGCCAGCTTAATGTTTAGGTTAGTGGGAATCACAGAGGAATTAGGGATGGAAACTTCTTTGCTGGTGGTAGAAGCAGTCTGGTGAATTTTTAGAGAGAAGAGGCCGTCGATGTTTGAATGTAGAAAATTGTTCTGGCTGCAGCCTGCAGTATGGACTTGTTGGTGTGTGTAGCTCCCAGTGTTCTGACAGCGCGACGTTTTGGGGAAGCATGTGATTCAGCAGCTACCAGTGGGCTTCGTGCGGCGGAGATTTTGTGGCTGTTAGCGGAGTTGATAACAGAGGGTCGTTAAGAGAAGCCTGCATGCAGTAGGCAAAGGAGTAATGTTTGCCGGCGGGGGACGTGCGGCGATTAACCTGTGCGGTAGTGAAAAGGAGTTAAAAAGAAGGAAGTGTGCGGATGCGGAAAGAATGGAATAATTGTGGTAGGCTGCCGGCTGAGTAGTTTGGTGAATGTTTGGTGTGGGTCCGGCGCTGCCGATTGGATGGTGGTGCTGCAGTGTGAGTCAGATAAAAAAAAAAAAAAAACCAGGAGTAGGATCCAATGGGACTAACTGGCATGTATAGACGCTTGTAATGCAAAAGGGCTGTTTTTGGTAGCATCTTCCGCTTACGGCCATACCACCCTGAACATGCCCGATCTCGTCTGATCTCAGAAGCTAAGCAGGGTAGGTTCTGGTTAGTACTTGGATGGGAGACCACCTGGGAATACCAGGTGCTGTAAGCCTTTCTCACTTTTAATTTATACAGGGGGCGCTCCACTTCACGATTAATTTAAATCTATCACTCCCCTTCCATTTTACTATTTTATATATATATTTTTTTTTTTTCTCTCATTCCTAAAGGCAGCTTTTAGAAATCGTTTTACTCTAAATACTTCCTAGTAATTCTAGGTGCTGTAAGCTGTTCGTGCCTTTATTCCACCAGGGCGCGATCTTCTCACAAACTTGAAGACTGTCACTCCCCATTCACGTTTTACAACTTATTGTTAATGATAAAGAGACAGCTTTTTACACACAGTTTTAAACAAAGTACTGACATTATTCCTCTTCAACTGACCGCTTTGTTTTCTATGCAAAAACCACTTCGCCACAGAAGACTCGATATTATTGGCATAGCAAGTTCTGCTCTTCTCCTTTCAAAACTTGCTAAAAGCTGTATTTAAAAGAACAGATTGGCCGGGGTAATTCACACCCTTCAATGCCAGCTTAATGTTTAGGTTAGTGGGAATCACAGAGGAATTAGGGATGGAAACTTCTTTGCTGGTGGTAGAAGCGGTCTGGTGAATTTTTAGAGAGAAGAGGCCGTCGATGTTTGAATGTAGAAAATTGTTCTGGCTGCAGCCTGCAGTATGGACTTGTTGGTGTGTGTAGCTCCCAGTGTTCTGACAGCGCGACGTTTTGGGGAAGCATGTGATTCAGCAGCTACCAGTGGGCTTCGTGCGGCGGAGATTTTGTGGCTGTTAGCGGAGTTGATAACAGAGGGTCGTTAAGAGAAGCCTGCATGCAGTAGGCAAAGGAGTAATGTTTGCCGGCGGGGGACGTGCGGCGATTACCCTGTGCGGTAGTGAAAAGGAGTTAAAAAGAAGGAAGTGTGCGGATGCGGAAAGAATGGAATAATTGTGGTAGGCTGCCGGCTGAGTAGTTTGGTGAATGTTTGGTGTGGGTCCGGCGCTGCCGATTGGATGGTGGGGCTGCAGTGTGAGTCAGATAAAAAAAAAAAAAAAACCAGGAGTAGGATCCAATGGGACTAACTGGCATGTATAGACGCTTGTAATGCAAAAGGGCTGTTTTTGGTAGCATCTTCCGCTTACGGCCATACCACCCTGAACACGCCCGATCTCGTCTGATCTCAGAAGCTAAGCAGGGTAGGTTCTGGTTAGTACTTGGATGGGAGACCACCTGGGAATACCAGGTGCTGTAAGCTTTTCTCACTTTTAATTTATACAGGGGGCGCTCCACTTCACGATTAATTTAAATCTATCACTCCCCTTCCTTTTTACTATTTTATATATATATATATTTTTTTTCTCTCATTCCTAAAGGCAGCTTTTAGAAATCGTTTTACTCTAAATACTTCCTAGTAATTCTAGGTGCTGTAAGCTGTTCGTGCCTTTATTCCACCAGGGCGCGATCTTCTCACAAACTTGAAGACTGTCACTCCCCATTCACGTTTTACAACTTATTGTTAATGATAAAGAGACAGCTTTTTACACACAGTTTTAAACAAAGTACTGACATTATTCCTCTTCAACTGACCGCTTTGTTTTCTATGCAAAAACCACTTCGCCACAGAAGACTCGATATTATTGGCATAGCAAGTTCTGCTCTTCTCCTTTCAAAACTTGCTAAAAGCTGTATTTAAAAGAACAGATTGGCCGGGGTAATTCACACCCTTCAATGCCAGCTTAATGTTTAGGTTAGTGGGAATCACAGAGGAATTAGGGATGGAAACTTCTTTGCTGGTGGTAGAAGCGGTCTGGTGAATTTTTAGAGAGAAGAGGCCGTCGATGTTTGAATGTAGAAAATTGTTCTGGCTGCAGCCTGCAGTATGGACTTGTTGGTGTGTGTAGCTCCCAGTGTTCTGACAGCGCGACGTTTTGGGGAAGCATGTGATTCAGCAGCTACCAGTGGGCTTCGTGCGGCGGAGATTTTGTGGCTGTTAGCGGAGTTGATAACAGAGGGTCGTTAAGAGAAGCCTGCATGCAGTAGGCAAAGGAGTAATGTTTGCCGGCGGGGGACGTGCGGCGATTACCCTGTGCGGTAGTGAAAAGGAGTTAAAAAGAAGGAAGTGTGCGGATGCGGAAAGAATGGAATAATTGTGGTAGGCTGCCGGCTGAGTAGTTTGGTGAATGTTTGGTGTGGGTCCGGCGCTGCCGATTGGATGGTGGGGCTGCAGTGTGAGTCAGATAAAAAAAAAAAAAAAACCAGGAGTAGGATCCAATGGGACTAACTGGCATGTATAGACGCTTGTAATGCAAAAGGGCTGTTTTTGGTAGCATCTTCCGCTTACGGCCATACCACCCTGAACACGCCCGATCTCGTCTGATCTCAGAAGCTAAGCAGGGTAGGTTCTGGTTAGTACTTGGATGGGAGACCACCTGGGAATACCAGGTGCTGTAAGCTTTTCTCACTTTTAATTTATACAGGGGGCGCTCCACTTCACGATTAATTTAAATCTATCACTCCCCTTCCATTTTACTATTTTATATATATATATATTTTTTTTCTCTCATTCCTAAAGGCAGCTTTTAGAAATCGTTTTACTCTAAATACTTCCTAGTAATTCTAGGTGCTGTAAGCTGTTCGTGCCTTTATTCCACCAGGGCGCGATCTTCTCACAAACTTGAAGACTGTCACTCCCCATTCACGTTTTACAACTTATTGTTAATGATAAAGAGACAGCTTTTTACACACAGTTTTAAACAAAGTACTGACATTATTCCTCTTCAACTGACCGCTTTGTTTTCTATGCAAAAACCACTTCGCCACAGAAGACTCGATATTATTGGCATAGCAAGTTCTGCTCTTCTCCTTTCAAAACTTGCTAAAAGCTGTATTTAAAAGAACAGATTGGCCGGGGTAATTCACACCCTTCAATGCCAGCTTAATGTTTAGGTTAGTGGGAATCACAGAGGAATTAGGGATGGAAACTTCTTTGCTGGTGGTAGAAGCGGTCTGGTGAATTTTTAGAGAGAAGAGGCCGTCGATGTTTGAATGTAGAAAATTGTTCTGGCTGCAGCCTGCAGTATGGACTTGTTGGTGTGTGTAGCTCCCAGTGTTCTGACAGCGCGACGTTTTGGGGAAGCATGTGATTCAGCAGCTACCAGTGGGCTTCGTGCGGCGGAGATTTTGTGGCTGTTAGCGGAGTTGATAACAGAGGGTCGTTAAGAGAAGCCTACATGCAGTAGGCAAAGGAGTAATGTTTGCCGGCGGGGGACGTGCGGCGATTACCCTGTGCGGTAGTGAAAAGGAGTTAAAAAGAAGGAAGTGTGCGGATGCGGAAAGAATGGAATAATTGTGGTAGGCTGCCGGCTGAGTAGTTTGGTGAATGTTTGGTGTGGGTCCGGCGCTGCCGATTGGATGGTGGGGCTGCAGTGTGAGTCAGATAAAAAAAAAAAAAAAAACCAGGAGTAGGATCCAATGGGACTAACTGGCATGTATAGACGCGTGTAATGCAAAAGGGCTGTTTTTGGTAGGATCCCTCGCTTATGGCCATACCACCCTGAACACGCCCCATCTCGTCTGATCTCGGAAGCCAAGCAGGGTAGGGTCTGGTTAGACCCACGATCTTCGTTCAATTAAGAAGGTGCTTCCAGCCTTACAGCCTCAGTTTACGTAAGTACAACGCCATGTCTACTGTTCCGTGTTCTGAGTGTAATATGTTTAGCTATTCTTCTCCAGTCATTAGCGGTATTTATACATGTGAGAAGTGTCAGTTAGTCGCTAGACTGACGGAGAAGATTGTAGTGTTAGAGGGACGTATCCGGACGTTACATAACATTCAGGAGAATGAGAGTTTTATTGACTCAGTGTTAGCGGCTCCGGATATGTCCGCGATAGCCAGTAAGTCTCCCCCTGCTCCGGCAGCAGAGCCTTCGCAGCAAGGCGAGTGGGTGACGACCCGGCGGCATAGTCGCAAATCCAAACCAAACTTACACCGGCACCATTCGCCTATCCGCGTTTCCAACAGGTTCTCCCCACTCAGTGAAACTCCCACTGAGACGCCTGTTGAAAGTGCTCTAATAATTGGTGATTCTATTCTAAGAAACGTGAGAGTAGCGACTCCAGCGACCATTGTAAATTGTCTCCCGGGTGCCAGAGCGACCGACATCTCGGCAAATTTAAAAGTGCTGGCTAAAAGTAAACGTAAATACTCTCAGATAGTTATCCACGTCGGCACTAATGATGTCCGATTGAGGCAATCGGAGATCACAAAGGCAAATTTTAAAGAGGTGTGCAACATTGCGAAGAAGATGTGTGTGTCAGTAACGTGCTCTGGCCCCATCCCTGCTAGACGTGGCGATGAAATGTACAGCAGATTATCGTCGCTACATCGCTGGCTGTCGGAATGGTGCCCGATAAATGGTGTAGGTTATATAGACAACTGGAGGATGTTCTGGGGTAGGCCTGGGCTTTTGAAGAGGGACGGTATTCACCCCTCGCGGGCTGGTGCCGACCTCCTGTCTAAAAGCATAGCTCGTAGTCTACAGGCAAATCGCTGACTAACTAGAGCCAAGTCCAGGCGGCAGGCAAACCGGCATAACCGACCGCCTGCTAGTCGCTTAGAGTCGTCGCCTAGGGTTCATTTCATTGAGACTGTGTCTGCTCCCCGCGTCTCTAATCATGGAGGACTATTCCACCGTGGAGTGTGCCATAATAACTTAATTAAAATCACAATGAATCCGTTACTAGAAAACAGTTGTGATGCAATATTTAAACTTAAACTTGGACTTCTGAATATAAGATCACTGGCCCCTAAAGCACTATTAATAAATGAAATAATTACTGATTTTAGTCTTGGTGCCCTGTGCCTTACTGAGACCTGGCTTAAACCAGATGAATTCATGGCACTAAATGAATCTACTCCAGCGGAATACAGTTATAAGCATAACCCGCGACCAAATCGCAAAGGTGGTGGTGTTGCTGCAATTTTTCAGTCCAACTTAGGAGTGTCTGAGAAATGTGGTGTGAGTTTCAGCACATTTGAAACTCTTGTTCTTAGCCTTGCTGGCTCATCTCTTTCTAGTTCATCACCCCAAATCACCATGGTTATTGTGTATAGACCGCCTGGGCCGTACAGTGATTTTCTTAAGGAATTTGCTGATTTTTTAACAAACCTGGTGGTCAGTACTGACAAAGCCGTTATTGTGGGTGATTTTAACATTCATATGGAGAAGGATAATGATCCTTTAAAAACAGCGTTTGCAGCTATTCTTGACTCTGTAGGTGTATGTCAGAATGTAGTCGGGCCTACTCATGTCTGTAACCATACCCTTGATTTGATCATTAGTCATGGCATCCTGGTAGAACATGTGTCTATTATGCCACAGAGTCCTCTGCTCTCAGATCATTACTTGTTAACATTTGAAATCCAGTATAGCCTCCTGTTGACCACCACTCCAAAGTATAGAATCAGACGTTCTATTAAGGCACTAACTACAACAACATTTATGAAACAACTTCCACAGCCCTTTAGCCTTACATCTGAAGCATCGTGTGTAAATGAACTTGAACAGGCAACTTCAAACATGGAAAAATCCCTTCGCAGCACTCTAGATCTTGTGGCTCCACTTAGGAGTATAAAGCATAGCAATAACAAACCTGCCCCCTGGTACTCTGATAATACACGTGAACTCAAACAGGCATCACGCAAGCTAGAGCGAAAATGGCGCTCAACTAAACTGGAAGTTTTCAAATCTGCCTGGAAAGAGAGCCTCTCTAAATACAGACAAGCACTAGTAACTGCTCGGTCTGTGTATCTCTCCAGATTAATAGACATGAACAAAACCAATCCTAAATTCCTATTTGAATCCGTGGCTAGGATAACACAGAATTCCTCATTAAACTTGCAAATCCCACAAGCTCTTAAGAGTGATGACTTTCTTACATTTTTTAATGGTAAGATAACTACAATTAGACAGACTATACAGTGCACACCTTTACCTACTTACGGCTGCCTGCCTCCTGCTAGTCTTATGCCTACCAATAATGAGACCTTTGAATCATTCATTCCTATTACACACTCAGAACTTTTGAGCTTAATTTTCTCCTGTAAATCCTCTACTAGCCTTGTAGACCCAATTCCTACAAAATTCTTCAAGGAAATTGCACCACAGATTGGCACTACCGTGTTAAATGTGTTAAACTCTTCTCTTAGGCTTGGATATGTTCCAAAACCTTTTAAAATGGCTGTTATCAGACCCGTCCTAAAGAAACCAAATCTTGAACCCAGTGTTTTAGGAAACTATAGACCTATCTCAAATCTTCCTTTCATTTCAAAGATCATGGAAAAGGTTGTAGTTCGTCAGTTGTCCTCTTTCCTACAAAAAACTAATGCCAATGAATTATATCAGTCTGGCTTTAGACCAAACCATAGCACAGAAACTGCTCTAGTCAAAGTAATGAATGATCTACTTGTGGCTTCTGACCGTGGCTGTGTATCTCTGTTGGTATTGCTAGATTTAACTGCAGCGTTCGATACTGTGGACCATAATATCCTCTTGGACCGGTTAGAAGGTGTAGTTGGCATTACAGGGACAGCGCTCTCTTGGTTCCGCTCATATTTGTCTGATCGCTATCAGTATGCCCATGTGAACAATGAATCATCCAAGGCCACTAAAGTTGAATATGGTGTCCCACAGGGATCAGTCCTGGGCCCGCTACTGTTTACCCTATACATGCTACCTCTTGGTAACATTATTAGAAATCATGGTATTGGGTTTCATTGTTATGCAGATGATACACAGTTGTACATATCTGTTAACCCTGATGATATATCACTGCTATCTCGGTTAGAAGACTGTCTATTAGATATCCAGTGCTGGATGGCAAAAAATTTCCTTATGTTAAACACAGAAAAAACAGAAGTTCTGGTAATTGGTCCCAAGGCTGCTAGAAATAAGTTCCACCACCTCAACGTTGGTAACCTTCCTACACAACCTAACATGGTAGTTAGAAATCTTGGCGTTCTTGTCGATTCAGATCTATGCTTTGATGCTCACATAAGAAGTATTACTAGAACTGCATTTTATCATCTACGGAACATAGCCAAGCTTCGTAAGATGCTCTCACTTAATGATGCAGAAAAACTAATACATGCCTTCGTAAGTTCCAGACTGGATTACTGTAATGCCCTCCTATCGGGTTGCCCGTCTGGATCCTTGCATAAACTTCAGATGGTACAGAATGCTGCAGCCAGAGTTCTAACAAACACTAAAAAATTTGATCATATTACACCGGTCTTATCCTCTCTTCATTGGCTGCCAGTTAAGTCTCGAATTGACTATAAAATACTGCTATTAACTTATAAAGCACTAAATGGCCTTGCACCAGAATACCTTAGTGAACTGCTGACCACATACAACCCTCCACGCTTGCTTCGCTCTCAAGCCATGGGATATCTGTTAGTGCCTAGGGTAGAAAGAGCTACGGCAGGCTGCAGAGCTTTCTCCTACAAAGCTCCTCTGCTGTGGAATGGTCTTCCACCGGATGTGCGGGTTTCAGGTTCACTCTCAATATTCAAGTCCAGACTAAAAACACACCTGTTTAGTTTAGCGTATAGGGACACTAGTTCTAGCCCTAGCTAACTCTTCACTCCCAGTCAGACCTGTAGTGTGAGGTGTAGAGCTGGGTGGGGATCGGTGCCATTGGCTTTGGATGAACTGGATTGTCAGTGCTGTCACTCTAGCTTTGCAATCTCTTGTGGAACTGGAGTGCTGACATTTCAGGGACTCCCCATGCCGGCATTCCCACTTGCCTCTCCCTCCTACTGATGCTGCCATAGCCATATCTGCCGGAGCTTGCAGATTGCACTTCATATTGTACTCACCTAGCTTTTAGCACTGCCAATAGCCTCCTCTACTATGCCTAATTGTACATTTTATTTCCCCTACTCCTCCTGGGGGTGATGCCTGGAGACCTCAATCTATCAAGATATCCAGCACACCCGACCACCACCAGTGACGTCCCTGCATCCAGCTCGCCGTTCTGTTCTTCCGTGTATGACCCGCTGCCTTACCTCTGGTTGCCTGGCAATTGGAAGAAGACTCGGCTTCGGCTCTCTCTATTTGACTATCCCTGCCGGCCCCTGGAGGATGGGCTTCCCCTTTGAGTCTGGTCCCTCTCAAGGTTTCTTCCTTCTAGGGAGTTTTTCCTTGCCACTGTCGCCTATGGCTTACTCACTGGGGGCTTTGGGTGAGGATACTGTAAAGCGCTTTGAGACAATGTAATGTTGTGATAATGCGCTATATAAAAATAAATTTGTTGTTGTTGTTGTTGTACTTGGATGGGAGACCTCCTGGGAATACCAGGTGCTGTAAGCCTTTCTCACTTTTACTTTATACAGGGGGCGCTCCACTTCACGATTAATTTAAATCTATCACTCCCTTTCCATTTTACTATTTTATATATATATATTTTTTTTTTCTCTCATTCCTAAAGGCAGCTTTTAGAAATCGTTTTACTCTAAATACTTCCTGGTAATTCTAGGTGCTGTAAGCTGTTCGTGCCTTTATTCCACCAGGGCGCGATCTTCTCACAAACTTGAAGACTGTCACTCCCCATTCACGTTTTACAACTTATTGTTAATGATAAAGAGACAGCTTTTTACACACAGTTTTAAACAAAGTACTGATATTATTCCTCTTCAACTGACCGCTTTGTTTTCTATGCAAAAACCACTTCGCCACAGAAGACTCGATATTATTGGCATAGCAAGTTCTGCTCTTCTCCTTTCAAAACTTGCTAAAAGCTGTATTTAAAAGAACAGATTGGCCGGGGTAATTCACACCCTTCAATGCCAGCTTAATGTTTAGGTTAGTGGGAATCACAGAGGAATTAGGGATGGAAACTTCTTTGCTGGTGGAAGAAGCGGTCTGGTGAATTTTTAGAGAGAAGAGGCCGTCGATGTTTGAATGTAGAAAATTGTTCTGGCTGCAGCCTGCAGTATAGACTTGTTGGTGTGTGTAGCTCCCAGTGTTCTGACAGCGCGACGTTTTGGGGAAGCATGTGATTCAGCAGCTACCAGTGGGCTTCGTGCGGCGGAGATTTTGTGGCTGTTAGCGGAGTTGATAACAGAGGGTCGTTAAGAGAAGCCTGCATGCAGTAGGCAAAGGAGTAATGTTTGCCGGCGGGGGACGTGCGGCGATTAACCTGTGCGGTAGTGAAAAGGAGTTAAAAAGAAGGAAGTGTGCGGATGCGGAAAGAATGGAATAATTGTGGTAGGCTGCCGGCTGAGTAGTTTGGTGAATGTTTGGTGTGGGTCCGGCGCTGCCGATTGGATGGTGGGGCTGCAGTGTGAGTCAGATAAAAAAAAAAAAAAGAACATTAGTAGGATCCAATGGGACCAACTGGCATGTATAGAGGCGTGTAATGCAAAAGGGCTGTTTTTGGTAGCATCTCTCGCTTACGGCCATACCACCCTGAACACGCCCGATCTCGTCTGATCTCGGAAGCTAAGCAGGGTAGGGTCTGGTTAGTACTTGGATGGGAGACCACCTGGGAATACCAGGTGCTGTAAGCTTTTCTCACTTTTACTTTATACAGGGGGCGCTCCACTTCACGATTAATTTAAATCTATCACTCCCCTTCCATTTTACTATTTTATATATATATATATTTTTTCTCTCATTCATAAAGGCAGCTTTTAGAAACCGTTTTACTCTAAATACTTCCTTGTAATTCTAGGTGCTGTAAGCTGTTCGTGCCTTTATTCCACCAGGGCGCGATCTTCTCACAAACTTGAAGACTATCACTCCCCATTCACGTTTTACAACTTATTGTTAATGATAAAGAGACAGCTTTTTACACACAGTTTTAAACAAAGTACTGATATTATTCCTCTTCAACTGACCGCTTTGTTTTCTATGCAAAAACCACTTCGCCACAGAAGACTCGATATTATTGGCATAGCAAGTTCTGCTCTTCTCCTTTCAAAACTTGCTAAAAGCTGTATTTAAAAGAACAGATTGGCCGGGGTAATTCACACCCTTCAATGCCAGCTTAATGTTTAGGTTAGTGGGAATCACAGAGGAATTAGGGATGGAAACTTCTTTGCTGGTGGAAGAAGCGGTCTGGTGAATTTTTAGAGAGAAGAGGCCGTCGATGTTTGAATGTAGAAAATTGTTCTGGCTGCAGCCTGCAGTATAGACTTGTTGGTGTGTGTAGCTCCCAGTGTTCTGACAGCGCGACGTTTTGGGGAAGCATGTGATTCAGCAGCTACCAGTGGGCTTCGTGCGGCGGAGATTTTGTGGCTGTTAGCGGAGTTGATAACAGAGGGTCGTTAAGAGAAGCCTGCATGCAGTAGGCAAAGGAGTAATGTTTGCCGGCGGGGGACGTGCGGCGATTAACCTGTGCGGTAGTGAAAAGGAGTTAAAAAGAAGGAAGTGTGCGGATGCGGAAAGAATGGAATAATTGTGGTAGGCTGCCGGCTGAGTAGTTTGGTGAATGTTTGGTGTGGGTCCGGCGCTGCCGATTGGATGGTGGGGCTGCAGTGTGAGTCAGATAAAAAAAAAAAAAAGAACATTAGTAGGATCCAATGGGACTAACTGGCATGTATAGACGCGTGTAATGCAAAAGGGCTGTTTTTGGTAGCGTCTCTCGCTTATGGCTATACCACCCTGAACACGCCTGATCTCATATGATCTCGTAAGCTACGCAGGGTAGGGTCTGGTTAGTACTTGGATGGGAGACCTCCTGGGAATACCAGGTGCTGTAAGCTTTTCTCACTTTTACTTTATACAGGGGGCGCTCCACTTCACGATTAATTTAAATCTATCACTCCCCTTCCATTTTACTATTTTATATATATATATATATATTTTTCTCTCATTCATAAAGGCAGCTGTTACACACCGTTTTACTTTAAATACTTCCTGGTAATTCTAGGTGCTGTAAGCTGTTCGTGCCTTTATTCCACCAGGGCGCGATCTTCTCACAAACTTGAAGACTGTCACTCCCCATTCACGTTTTACAACTTATTGTTAATGATAAAGAGACAGCTTTTTACACACAGTTTTAAACAAAGTACTGATATTATTCCTCTTCAACTGACCGCTTTGTTTTCTATGCAAAAACCACTTCGCCACAGAAGACTCGATATTATTGGCATAGCAAGTTCTGCTCTTCTCCTTTCAAAACTTGCTAAAAGCTGTATTTAAAAGAACAGATTGGCCGGGGTAATTCACACCCTTCAATGCCAGCTTAATGTTTAGGTTAGTGGGAATCACAGAGGAATTAGGGATGGAAACTTCTTTGCTGGTGGTAGAAGCGGTCTGGTGAATTTTTAGAGAGAAGAGGCCGTCGATGTTTGAATGTAGAAAATTGTTCTGGCTGCAGCCTGCAGTATGGACTTGTTGGTGTGTGTAGCTCCCAGTGTTCTGACAGCGCGACGTTTTGGGGAAGCATGTGATTCAGCAGCTACCAGTGGGCTTCGTGCGGCGGAGATTTTGTGGCTGTTAGCGGAGTTGATAACAGAGGGTCGTTAAGAGAAGCCTGCATGCAGTAGGCAAAGGAGTAATGTTTGCCGGCGGGGGACGTGCGGCGATTAACCTGTGCGGTAGTGAAAAGGAGTTAAAAAGAAGGAAGTGTGCGGATGCGGAAAGAATGGAATAATTGTGGTAGGCTGCCGGCTGAGTAGTTTGGTGAATGTTTGGTGTGGGTCCGGTGCTGCCGATTGGATGGTGGGGCTGCAGTGTGAGTCAGATAAAAAAAAAAAAAAGAACATTAGTAGTATCCAATGGGACCAACTGGCATGTATAGAGGCGTGTAATGCAAAAGGGCTGTTTTTGGTAGCATCTCTCGCTTACAGCCATACCACCCTGAACACGCCTGATCTCGTCTGATCTCGGAAGCCAAGCAGGGTAGGGTCTGGTTAGTACTTGGATGGGAGACCACCTGGGAATACCAGGTGCTGTAAGCTTTTCTCACTTTTACTTTATACAGGGGGCGCTCCACTTCACGATTATTTTAAATCTATCACTCCCCTTCCATTTTACTATTTTATATATATATATTTTTTTTCTCTCATTCATAAAGGCAGCTTTTAGAAACCATTTTACTCTAAATACTTCCTGGTAATTCTAGGTGCTGTAAGCTGTTCGTGCCTTTATTCCACCAGGGCGCGATCTTCTCACAAACTTGAAGACTGTCACTCCCCATTCACGTTTTACAACTTATTGTTAATGATAAAGAGACAGCTTTTTAAACGCAGTTTTAAACAAAGTACTGATATTATTCCTCTTCAACTCACCGCTTTGTTTTCTATGCAAAAACCACTTCGCCACAGAAGACTCGATATTATTGGCATAGCAAGTTCTGCTCTTCTCCTTTCAAAACTTGCTAAAAGCTGTATTTAAAAGAACAGATTGGCCGGGGTAATTCACACCCTTCAATGCCAGCTTAATGTTTAGGTTAGTGGGAATCACAGAGGAATTAGGGATGGAAACTTCTTTGCTGGTGGTAGAAGCGGTCTGGTGAATTCTTAGAGAGAAGAGGCCGTCGATGTTTGAATGTAGAAAATTGTTCTGGCTGCAGCCTGCAGTATGGACTTGTTGGTGTGTGTAGCTCCCAGTGTTCTGACAGCGCGACGTTTTGGGGAAGCATGTGATTCAGCAGCTACCAGTGGGCTTCGTGCGGCGGAGATTTTGTGGCTGTTAGCGGAGTTGATAACAGAGGGTCGTTAAGAGAAGCCTGCATGCAGTAGGCAAAGGAGTAATGTTTGCCGGCGGGGGACGTGCGGCGATTAACCTGTGCGGTAGTGAAAAGGAGTTAAAAAGAAGGAAGTGTGCGGATGCGGAAAGAATGGAATAATTGTGGTAGGCTGCCGGCTGAGTAGTTTGGTGAATGTTTGGTGTGGGTCCGGCGCTGCCGATTGGATGGTGGGGCTGCAGTGTGAGTCAGATAAAAAAAAAAAAGAACATTAGTAGTATCCAATGGGACCAACTGGCATGTATAGAGGCGTGTAATGCAAAAGGGCTGTTTTTGGTAGCATCTCTCGCTTACGGCCATACCACCCTGAACACGCCTGATCTCGTCTGATCTCGGAAGCTAAGCAGGGTAGGGTCTGGTTAGTACTTGGATGGGAGACCACCTGGGAATACCAGGTGCTGTAAGCTTTTCTCACTTTTACTTTATACAGGGGGCGCTCCACTTCACGATTAATTTAAATCTATCACTCCCCTTCCATTTTACTATTTTATATATATATATATTTTTTTCTCTCATTCATAAAGGCAGCTTTTAGAAACCGTTTTACTCTAAATACTTCCTGGTCATTCTAGGTGCTGTAAGCTGTTCGTGCCTTTATTCCACCAGGGCGCGATCTTCTCACAAACTTGAAGACTGTCACTCCCCATTCACGTTTTACAACTTATTGTTAATGATAAAGAGACAGCTTTTTACACACAGTTTTAAACAAAGTACTGATATTATTCCTCTTCAACTGACCGCTTTGTTTTCTATGCAAAAACCACTTCGCCACAGAAGACTCGATATTATTGGCATAGCAAGTTCTGCTCTTCTCCTTTCAAAACTTGCTAAAAGCTGTATTTAAAAGAACAGATTGGCCGGGGTAATTCACACCCTTCAATGCCAGCTTAATGTTTAGGTTAGTGGGAATCACAGAGGAATTAGGGATGGAAACTTCTTTGCTGGTGGTAGAAGCGGTCTGGTGAATTTTTAGAGAGAAGAGGCCGTCGATGTTTGAATGTAGAAAATTGTTCTGGCTGCAGCCTGCAGTATGGACTTGTTGGTGTGTGTAGCTCCCAGTGTTCTGACAGCGTGACGTTTTGGGGAAGCATGTGATTCAGCAGCTACCAGTGGGCTTCGTGCGGCGGAGATTTTGTGGCTGTTAGCGGAGTTGATAACAGAGGGTCGTTAAGAGAAGCCTACATGCAGTAGGCAAAGGAGTAATGTTTGCCGGCGGGGGACGTGCGGCGATTAACCTGTGCGGTAGTGAAAAGGAGTTAAAAAGAAGGAAGTGTGCGGATGCGGAAAGAATGGAATAATTGTGGTAGGCTGCCGGCTGAGTAGTTTGGTGAATGTTTGGTGTGGGTCCGGCGCTGCCGATTGGATGATGGGGCTGCAGTGTGAGTCAGATAAAAAAAAAAAAAAACAGGAGTAGGATCCAATGGGACTAACTGGCATGTATAGACGCATGTAATGCAAAAGGGCTGTTTTTGGTAGCATCTCTCGCTTACGGCCATACCACCCTGAACACGCCCGATCTCGTCTGATCTCGGAAGCTAAGCAGGGTAGGGTCTGGTTAGTACTTGGATGGGAGACCTCCTGGGAATACCAGGTGCTGTAAGCATTTCTCACTTTTACTTTATACAGGGGGCGCTCCACTTCACGATTAATTTAAATCTATCACTCCCCTTCCATTTTACTATTTTATATATATATATATATATATTTTTCTCTCATTCATAAAGGCAGCTGTTACACACCGTTTTACTTTAAATACTTCCTGGTAATTCTAGGTGCTGTAAGCTGTTCGTGCCTTTATTCCACCAGGGCGCGATCTTCTCACAAACTTGAAGACTGTCACTCCCCATTCACGTTTTACAACTTATTGTTAATGATAAAGAGACAGCTTTTTACACACAGTTTTAAACAAAGTACTGATATTATTCCTCTTCAACTGACCGCTTTGTTTTCTATGCAAAAACCACTTCGCCACAGAAGACTCGATATTATTGGCATAGCAAGTTCTGCTCTTCTCCTTTCAAAACTTGCTAAAAGCTGTATTTAAAAGAACAGATTGGCCGGGGTAATTCACACCCTTCAATGCCAGCTTAATGTTTAGGTTAGTGGGAATCACAGAGGAATTAGGGATGGAAACTTCTTTGCTGGTGGTAGAAGCGGTCTGGTGAATTTTTAGAGAGAAGAGGCCGTCGATGTTTGAATGTAGAAAATTGTTCTGGCTGCAGCCTGCAGTATGGACTTGTTGGTGTGTGTAGCTCCCAGTGTTCTGACAGCGCGACGTTTTGGGGAAGCATGTGATTCAGCAGCTACCAGTGGGCTTCGTGCGGCGGAGATTTTGTGGCTGTTAGCGGAGTTGATAACAGAGGGTCGTTAAGAGAAGCCTGCATGCAGTAGGCAAAGGAGTAATGTTTGCCGGCGGGGGACGTGCGGCGATTAACCTGTGCGGTAGTGAAAAGGAGTTAAAAAGAAGGAAGTGTGCAGATGCGGAAAGAATGGAATAATTGTGGTAGGCTGCCGGCTGAGTAGTTTGGTGAATGTTTGGTGTGGGTCCGGTGCTGCCGATTGGATGGTGGGGCTGCAGTGTGAGTCAGATAAAAAAAAAAAAAAGAACATTAGTAGTATCCAATGGGACCAACTGGCATGTATAGAGGCGTGTAATGCAAAAGGGCTGTTTTTGGTAGCATCTCTCGCTTACAGCCATACCACCCTGAACACGCCTGATCTCATCTGATCTCGGAAGCCAAGCAGGGTAGGGTCTGGTTAGCACTTGGATGGGAGACCACCTGGGAATACCAGGTGCTGTAAGCTTTTCTCACTTTTACTTTATACAGGGGGCGCTCCACTTCACGATTAATTTAAATCTATCACTCCCCTTCCATTTTACTATTTTATATATATATTTTTTTTTTTTTCTCATTCATAAAGGCAGCTTTTAGAAACCGTTTAACTCTAAATACTTCCTGGTCATTCTAGGTGCTGTAAGCTGTTCGTGCCTTTATTCCACCAGGGCGCGATCTTCTCACAAACTTGAAGACTGTCACTCCCCATTCACGTTTTACAACTTATTGTTAATGATAAAGAGACAGCTTTTTACACACAGTTTTAAACAAAGTACTGATATTATTCCTCTTCAACTGACCGCTTTGTTTTCTATGCAAAAACCACTTCGCCACAGAAGACTCGATATTATTGGCATAGCAAGTTCTGCTCTTCTCCTTTCAAAACTTGTTAAAAGCTGTATTTAAAAGAACAGATTGGCCGGGGTAATTCACACCCTTCAATGCCAGCTTAATGTTTAGGTTAGTGGGAATCACAGAGGAATTAGGGATGGAAACTTCTTTGCTGGTGGTAGAAGCGGTCTGGTGAATTTTTAGAGAGAAGAGGCCGTCGATGTTTGAATGTAGAAAATTGTTCTGGCTGCAGCCTGCAGTATGGACTTGTTGGTGTGTGTAGCTCCCAGTGTTCTGACAACGCGACGTTTTGGGGAAGCATGTGATTCAGCAGCTACCAGTGGGCTTCGTGCGGCGGAGATTTTGTTGCTGTTAGCGGAGTTGATAACAGAGGGTCGTTAAGAGAAGCCTACATGCAGTAGGCAAAGGAGTAATGTTTGCCGGCGGGGGACGTGCGGCGATTAACCTGTGCGGTAGTGAAAAGGAGTTAAAAAGAAGGAAGTGTGCGGATGCGGAAAGAATGGAATAATTGTGGTAGGCTGCCGGCTGAGTAGTTTGGTGAATGTTTGGTGTGGGTCCGGCGCTGCCGATTGGATGATGGGGCTGCAGTGTGAGTCAGATAAAAAAAAAAAAAAACAGGAGTAGGATCCAATGGGACTAACTGGCATGTATAGACGCATGTAATGCAAAAGGGCTGTTTTTGGTAGCATCTCTCGCTTACGGCCATACCACCCTGAACACGCCCGATCTCGTCTGATCTCGGAAGCTAAGCAGGGTAGGGTCTGGTTAGTACTTGGATGGGAGACCTCCTGGGAATACCAGGTGCTGTAAGCATTTCTCACTTTTACTTTATACAGGGGGCGCTCCACTTCACGATTAATTTAAATCTATCACTCCCCTTCCATTTTACTATTTTATATATATATATATATATTTTTCTCTCATTCATAAAGGCAGCTGTTACACACCGTTTTACTTTAAATACTTCCTGGTAATTCTAGGTGCTGTAAGCTGTTCGTGCCTTTATTCCACCAGGGCGCGATCTTCTCACAAACTTGAAGACTGTCACTCCCCATTCACGTTTTACAACTTATTGTTAATGATAAAGAGACAGCTTTTTACACACAGTTTTAAACAAAGTACTGATATTATTCCTCTTCAACTGACCGCTTTGTTTTCTATGCAAAAACCACTTCGCCACAGAAGACTCGATATTATTGGCATAGCAAGTTCTGCTCTTCTCCTTTCAAAACTTGCTAAAAGCTGTATTTAAAAGAACAGATTGGCCGGGGTAATTCACACCCTTCAATGCCAGCTTAATGTTTAGGTTAGTGGGAATCACAGAGGAATTAGGGATGGAAACTTCTTTGCTGGTGGTAGAAGCGGTCTGGTGAATTTTTAGAGAGAAGAGGCCGTCGATGTTTGAATGTAGAAAATTGTTCTGGCTGCAGCCTGCAGTATGGACTTGTTGGTGTGTGTAGCTCCCAGTGTTCTGACAGCGCGACGTTTTGGGGAAGCATGTGATTCAGCAGCTACCAGTGGGCTTCGTGCGGCGGAGATTTTGTGGCTGTTAGCGGAGTTGATAACAGAGGGTCGTTAAGAGAAGCCTGCATGCAGTAGGCAAAGGAGTAATGTTTGCCGGCGGGGGACGTGCGGCGATTAACCTGTGCGGTAGTGAAAAGGAGTTAAAAAGAAGGAAGTGTGCAGATGCGGAAAGAATGGAATAATTGTGGTAGGCTGCCGGCTGAGTAGTTTGGTGAATGTTTGGTGTGGGTCCGGTGCTGCCGATTGGATGGTGGGGCTGCAGTGTGAGTCAGATAAAAAAAAAAAAAAGAACATTAGTAGTATCCAATGGGACCAACTGGCATGTATAGAGGCGTGTAATGCAAAAGGGCTGTTTTTGGTAGCATCTCTCGCTTACAGCCATACCACCCTGAACACGCCTGATCTCATCTGATCTCGGAAGCCAAGCAGGGTAGGGTCTGGTTAGCACTTGGATGGGAGACCACCTGGGAATACCAGGTGCTGTAAGCTTTTCTCACTTTTACTTTATACAGGGGGCGCTCCACTTCACGATTATTTTAAATCTATCACTCCCCTTCCATTTTACTATTTTATATATATATATTTTTTTTCTCTCATTCATAAAGGCAGCTTTTAGAAACCATTTTACTCTAAATACTTCCTGGTAATTCTAGGTGCTGTAAGCTGTTCGTGCCTTTATTCCACCAGGGCGCGATCTTCTCACAAACTTGAAGACTGTCACTCCCCATTCACGTTTTACAACTTATTGTTAATGATAAAGAGACAGCTTTTTAAACGCAGTTTTAAACAAAGTACTGATATTATTCCTCTTCAACTCACCGCTTTGTTTTCTATGCAAAAACCACTTCGCCACAGAAGACTCGATATTATTGGCATAGCAAGTTCTGCTCTTCTCCTTTCAAAACTTGCTAAAAGCTGTATTTAAAAGAACAGATTGGCCGGGGTAATTCACACCCTTCAATGCCAGCTTAATGTTTAGGTTAGTGGGAATCACAGAGGAATTAGGGATGGAAACTTCTTTGCTGGTGGTAGAAGCGGTCTGGTGAATTTTTAGAGAGAAGAGGCCGTCGATGTTTGAATGTAGAAAATTGTTCTGGCTGCAGCCTGCAGTATGGACTTGTTGGTGTGTGTAGCTCCCAGTGTTCTGACAGCGCGACGTTTTGGGGAAGCATGTGATTCAGCAGCTACCAGTGGGCTTCGTGCGGCGGAGATTTTGTGGCTGTTAGCGGAGTTGATAACAGAGGGTCGTTAAGAGAAGCCTGCATGCAGTAGGCAAAGGAGTAATGTTTGCCGGCGGGGGACGTGCGGCGATTAACCTGTGCGGTAGTGAAAAGGAGTTAAAAAGAAGGAAGTGTGCGGATGCGGAAAGAATGGAATAATTGTGGTAGGCTGCCGGCTGAGTAGTTTGGTGAATGTTTGGTGTGGGTCCGGCGCTGCCGATTGGATGGTGGGGCTGCAGTGTGAGTCAGATAAAAAAAAAAAAGAACATTAGTAGTATCCAATGGGACCAACTGGCATGTATAGAGGCGTGTAATGCAAAAGGGCTGTTTTTGGTAGCATCTCTCGCTTACGGCCATACCACCCTGAACACGCCTGATCTCGTCTGATCTCGGAAGCTAAGCAGGGTAGGGTCTGGTTAGTACTTGGATGGGAGACCACCTGGGAATACCAGGTGCTGTAAGCTTTTCTCACTTTTACTTTATACAGGGGGCGCTCCACTTCACGATTAATTTAAATCTATCACTCCCCTTCCATTTTACTATTTTATATATATATATATTTTTTTCTCTCATTCATAAAGGCAGCTTTTAGAAACCGTTTTACTCTAAATACTTCCTGGTCATTCTAGGTGCTGTAAGCTGTTCGTGCCTTTATTCCACCAGGGCGCGATCTTCTCACAAACTTGAAGACTGTCACTCCCCATTCACGTTTTACAACTTATTGTTAATGATAAAGAGACAGCTTTTTACACACAGTTTTAAACAAAGTACTGATATTATTCCTCTTCAACTGACCGCTTTGTTTTCTATGCAAAAACCACTTCGCCACAGAAGACTCGATATTATTGGCATAGCAAGTTCTGCTCTTCTCCTTTCAAAACTTGCTAAAAGCTGTATTTAAAAGAACAGATTGGCCGGGGTAATTCACACCCTTCAATGCCAGCTTAATGTTTAGGTTAGTGGGAATCACAGAGGAATTAGGGATGGAAACTTCTTTGCTGGTGGTAGAAGCGGTCTGGTGAATTTTTAGAGAGAAGAGGCCGTCGATGTTTGAATGTAGAAAATTGTTCTGGCTGCAGCCTGCAGTATGGACTTGTTGGTGTGTGTAGCTCCCAGTGTTCTGACAGCGCGACGTTTTGGGGAAGCATGTGATTCAGCAGCTACCAGTGGGCTTCGTGCGGCGGAGATTTTGTGGCTGTTAGCGGAGTTGATAACAGAGGGTCGTTAAGAGAAGCCTGCATGCAGTAGGCAAAGGAGTAATGTTTGCCGGCGGGGGACGTGCGGCGATTAACCTGTGCGGTAGTGAAAAGGAGTTAAAAAGAAGGAAGTGTGCGGATGCGGAAAGAATGGAATAATTGTGGTAGGCTGCCGGCTGAGTAGTTTGGTGAATGTTTGGTGTGGGTCCGGCGCTGCCGATTGGATGGTGGGGCTGCAGTGTGAGTCAGATAAAAAAAAAAAAAAGAACATTAGTAGTATCCAATGGGACCAACTGGCATGTATAGAGAAGTGTAATGCAAAAGGGCTGTTTTTGGTAGCATCTCTCGCTTACGGCCATACCACCCTGAACACGCCTGATCTCGTCTGATCTCGGAAGCTAAGCAGGGTAGGGTCTGGTTAGTACTTGGATGGGAGACCACCTGGGAATACCAGGTGCTGTAAGCTTTTCTCACTTTTTCTTTATACAGGGGGCGCTCCACTTCACGATTAATTTAAATCTATCACTCCCCTTCCATTTTACTATTTTATATATATATATTTTTTTTTCTCTCATTCATAAAGGCAGCTTTTAGAAACCGTTTTACTCTAAATACTTCCTGGTCATTCTAGGTGCTGTAAGCTGTTCGTGCCTTTATTCCACCAGGGCGCGATCTTCTCACAAACTTGAAGACTGTCACTCCCCATTCACGTTTTAGAACTTATTGTTAATGATAAAGAGACAGCTTTTTACACACAGTTTTAAACAAAGTACTGATATTATTCCTCTTCAACTGACCGCTTTGTTTTCTATGCAAAAACCACTTCGCCACAGAAGACTCGATATTATTGGCATAGCAAGTTCTGCTCTTCTCCTTTCAAAACTTGCTAAAAGCTGTATTTAAAAGAACAGATTGGCCGGGGTAATTCACACCCTTCAATGCCAGCTTAATGTTTAGGTTAGTGGGAATCACAGAGGAATTAGGGATGGAAACTTCTTTGCTGGTGGTAGAAGCGGTCTGCTGAATTTTTAGAGAGAAGAGGCCGTCGATGTTTGAATGTAGAAAATTGTTCTGGCTGCAGCCTGCAGTATGGACTTGTTGGTGTGTGTAGCTCACAGTGTTCTGACAGCGCGACATTTTGGGGAAGCATGTGATTCAGCAGCTACCAGTGGGCTTCGTGCGGCGGAGATTTTGTGGCTGTTAGCGGAGTTGATAACAGAGGGTCGTTAAGAGAAGCCTGCATGCAGTAGGCAAAGGAGTAATGTTTGCCGGCGGGGGACGTGCGGCGATTAACCTGTGCGGTAGTGAAAAGGAGTTAAAAAGAAGGAAGTGTGCGGATGCGGAAAGAATGGAATAATTGTGATAGGCTGCCGGCTGAGTAGTTTGGTGAATGTTTGGTGTGGGTCCGGCGCTGCCGATTGGATGGTGGGGCTGCAGTGTGAGTCAGATAAAAAAAAAAAAAGAACATTAGTAGTATCCAATGGGACTAACTGGCATGTATAGACGCGTGTAATGCAAAAGGGCTGTTTTTGGTAGCATCTCTCGCTTACGGCCATACCACCCTGAACACGCCTGATCTCGTCTGATCTCGGAAGCTAAGCAGGGTAGGGTCTGGTTAGTACTTGGATGGGAGACCACCTGGGAATACCAGGTGCTGTAAGCTTTTCTCACTTTTTCTTTATACAGGGGGCGCTCCACTTCACGATTAATTTAAATCTATCACTCCCCTTCCATTTTACTATTTTATATATATATATTTTTTTTTTCTCTCATTCATAAAGGCAGCTTTTAGAAACCGTTTAACTCTAAATACTTCCTGGTCATTCTAGGTGCTGTAAGCTGTTCGTGCCTTTATTCCACCAGGGCGCGATCTTCTCACAAACTTGAAGACTGTCACTCCCCATTCACGTTTTACAACTTATTGTTAATGATAAAGAGACAGCTTTTTACACACAGTTTTAAACAAAGTACTGATATTATTCCTCTTCAACTGACCGCTTTGTTTTCTATGCAAAAACCACTTCGCCACAGAAGACTCGATATTATTGGCATAGCAAGTTCTGCTCTTCTCCTTTCAAAACTTGTTAAAAGCTGTATTTAAAAGAACAGATTGCCCGGGGTAATTCACACCCTTCAATGCCAGCTTAATGTTTAGGTTAGTGGGAATCACAGAGGAATTAGGGATGGAAACTTCTTTGCTGGTGGTAGAAGCGGTCTGGTGAATTTTTAGAGAGAAGAGGCCGTCGATGTTTGAATGTAGAAAATTGTTCTGGCTGCAGCCTGCAGTATGGACTTGTTGGTGTGTGTAGCTCCCAGTGTTCTGACAGCGCGACGTTTTGGGGAAGCATGTGATTCAGCAGCTACCAGTGGGCTTCGTGCGGCGGAGATTTTGTTGCTGTTAGCGGAGTTGATAACAGAGGGTCGTTAAGAGAAGCCTACATGCAGTAGGCAAAGGAGTAATGTTTGCCGGCGGGGGACGTGCGGCGATTAACCTGTGCGGTAGTGAAAAGGAGTTAAAAAGAAGGAAGTGTGCGGATGCGGAAAGAATGGAATAATTGTGGTAGGCTGCCGGCTGAGTAGTTTGGTGAATGTTTGGTGTGGGTCCGGCGCTGCCGATTGGATGATGGGGCTGCAGTGTGAGTCAGATAAAAAAAAAAAAAAAACAGGAGTAGGATCCAATGGGACTAACTGGCATGTATAGACGCATGTAATGCAAAAGGGCTGTTTTTGGTAGCATCTCTCGCTTACGGCCATACCACCCTGAACACGCCCGATCTCGTCTGATCTCGGAAGCTAAGCAGGGTAGGGTCTGGTTAGTACTTGGATGGGAGACCTCCTGGGAATACCAGGTGCTGTAAGCCTTTCTCACTTTTACTTTATACAGGGGGCACTCCACTTCACGATTAATTTAAATCTATCACTCCCCTTCCATTTTACTATTTTATATATATATATTTTTTTTTTTCTCTCATTCATAAAGGCAGCTTTTAGAAACCGTTTTACTCTAAATACTTCCTGGTAATTCTAGGTGCTGTAAGCTGTTCGTGCCTTTATTCCACCAGGGCGCGATCTTCTCACAAACTTGAAGACTGTCACTCCCCATTCACGTTTTCAACTTATTGTTAATGATAAAGAGACAGCTTTTTACACACAGTTTTAAACAAAGTACTGATATTATTCCTCTTCAACTGACCGCTTTGTTTTCTATGCAAAAACCACTTCGCCACAGAAGACTCGATATTATTGGCATAGCAAGTTCTGCTCTTCTCCTTTCAAAACTTGCTAAAAGCTGTATTTAAAAGAACAGATTGGCCGGGGTAATTCACACCCTTCAATGCCAGCTTAATGTTTAGGTTAGTGGGAATCACAGAGGAATTAGGGATGGAAACTTCTTTGCTGGTGGTAGAAGCAGTCTGGTGAATTTTTAGAGAGAAGAGGCCGTCGATGTTTGAATGTAGAAAATTGTTCTGGCTGCAGCCTGCAGTATGGACTTGTTGGTGTGTGTAGCTCCCAGTGTTCTGACAGCGCGACGTTTTGGGGAAGCATGTGATTCAGCAGCTACCAGTGGGCTTCGTGCGGCGGAGATTTTGTGGCTGTTAGCGGAGTTGATAACAGAGGGTCGTTAAGAGAAGCCTACATGCAGTAGGCAAAGGAGTAATGTTTGCTGGCGGGGGACGTGCGGCGATTAACCTGTGCGGTAGTGAAAAGGAGTTAAAAAGAAGGAAGTGTGCGGATGCGGAAAGAATGGAATAATTGTGGTAGGCTGCCGGCTGAGTAGTTTGGTGAATGTTTGGTGTGGGTCCGGCGCTGCCGATTGGATGGTGGGGCTGCAGTGTGAGTCAGATAAAAAAAAAAAAACAGGAGTAGGATCCAATGGGACTAACTGGCATGTATAGACGCGTGTAATGCAAAAGGGCTGTTTTTGGTAGCATCTCTCGCTTACGGCCATACCACCCTGAACACGCCCGATCTCGTCTGATCTCGGAAACTAAGCAGGGTAGGGTCTGGTTAGTACTTGGATGGGAGACCACCTGGAAATACCAGGTGCTGTAAGCTTTTCTCACTTTTACTTTATACAGGGGGCGCTCCACTTCACGATTAATTTAAATCTATCACTCCCCTTCCATTTTACTATTTTATATATATATATATTTTTTTCTCTCATTCATAAAGGCAGCTTTTAGAAACCGTTTTACTCTAAATACTTCCTTGTAATTCTAGGTGCTGTAAGCTGTTCGTGCCTTTATTCCACCAGGGCGCGATCTTCTCACAAACTTGAAGACTGTCACTCCCCATTCACGTTTTACAACTTATTGTTAATGATAAAGAAACAGCTTTTTACACACAGTTTTAAACAAAGTACTGATATTATTCCTCTTCAACTGACCGCTTTGTTTTCTATGCAAAAACCACTTCGCCACAGAAGACTCGATATTATTGGCATAGCAAGTTCTGCTCTTCTCCTTTCAAAACTTGCTAAAAGCTGTATTTAAAAGAACAGATTGGCCGGGGTAATTCACACCCTTCAGTAGCAGCTTAATGTTTAGGTTAGTGGGAATCACAGAGGAATTAGGGATGGAAACTTCTTTGCTGGTGGTAGAAGCGGTCTGGTGAATTTTTAGAGAGAAGAGGCCGTCGATGTTTGAATGTAGAAAATTGTTCTGGCTGCAGCCTGCAGTATGGACTTGTTGGTGTGTGTAGCTCCCAGTGTTCTGACAGCGCGACGTTTTGGGGAAGCATGTGATTCAGCAGCTACCAGTGGGCTTCGTGTGGCGGAGATTTTGTGGCTGTTAGCGGAGTTGATAACAGAGGGTCGTTAAGAGAAGCCTGCATGCAGTAGGCAAAGGAGTAATGTTTGCCGGCGGGGGACGTGCGGCGATTAACCTGTGCGGTAGTGAAAAGGAGTTAAAAAGAAGGAAGTGTACGGATGCGGAAAGAATGGAATAATTGTGGTAGGCTGCCGGCTGAGTAGTTTGGTGAATGTTTGGTGTGGGTCCGGCGCTGCCGATTGGATGGTGGGGCTGCAGTGTGAGTCAGATAAAAAAAAAAAAACCAGGAGTAGGATCCAATGGGACTAACTGGCATGTATAGACGCGTGTAATGCAAAAGGGCTGTTTTTGGTAGCATGTCCCGCTTACGGCCATACCACCCTGAACACGCCCGATCTCGTCTGATCTCGGAAGCTAAGCAGGGTAGGGTCTGGTTAGTACTTGGATGGGAGACCACCTGGGAATACCAGGTGCTGTAAGCTTTTCTCACTTTTACTTTATACAGGGGGCGCTCCACTTCACGATTAATTTAAATCTATCACTCCCCTTCCATTTTACTATTTTATATATATATATATATATATATATATATATATATATATATTTTTTTTTTTTTTCTCTCATTCCTAAAGGCAGCTTTTAGAAACCGTTTTACTCTAAATACTTCCTGGTAATTCTAGGTGCTGTAAGCTGTTCGTGCCTTTATTCCACCAGGGCGCGATCTTCTCACAAACTTGAAGACTGTCACTCCCCATTCACGTTTTACAACTTATTGTTAATGATAAAGAAACAGCTTTTTTCACACAGTTTTAAACAAAGTACTGATATAATTCCTCTTCAACTCACCGCTTTGTTTTCTATGCAAAAACCACTTCGCCACAGAATATTCGATATTATTGGCATATTATCTGCTCTTCTCCTCCTTTCAAAACTTGCTAAAAGCTGTATTTAAAAGAGCAGGTTGGCCGGGGTAATTCACACCCTTCAATGCCAGCTTAATGTTTAGGTTAGTGGGAGTCACAGAGGAATTAGGGATGGAAACTTCTTTGCTGGTGGTAGAAGCGGTCTGGTGAATTTTTAGAGAGAAGAGGCCGTCGATGTTTGAATGTAGAAAATTGTTCTGGCTGCAGCCCGCAGTATGGACTTGTTGGTGTGTGTAGCTCCCAGTGTTCTGACAGCGCGACGTTTTGGGGAAGCATGTGATTCAGCAGCTACCAGTGGGCTTCGTGCGGCAGAGATTTTGTGGCTGTTAGCGGAGTTGATAACAGAGGGTTGTTAAGAGAAGCCTGCATGAGGTAGACAAAGGAGTAATGTTTGCCGGCGGGGGGACGTGCGGCAATTAACCTGTGCGGTAGTGAAAAGGAGTTAAAGAGAAGGAACTGTGCGGATGCGGAAAGAATGGAATAATTGTGGTAGGCTGCCGGATGAGTAGTTTGGTGAATGTTTGGTGTGGGTCCGGTTCTGCCGATTGGATGGTGGTGCTGCAGTGTGAGTCAGATAAAAAAAAAAAAAAACAGGCGTAGGATCCAATGGGAATAACTGGCATGTATAGACGCGTGTAATGCAAAAGGGCTATTTTTGGTAGTGTCTCTCGCTTACGGCCATACCACCCTGAACGCGCCCGATCTCGTCTGATCTCGGAAGCTAAGCAGGCTAGGGTCTGGTTAGTACTTGGATGGGAAACCACCTGGGAATACCAGGTGCTGTAAGCTTTTCTCACTTTTACTTTTTCAGGGGGCACTCCACCTCACGATTAATTTAAATCTATCACTCCCCTTCCATTTTACTATTTTATATATTTCTTTTTTCTCTCATTCATGAAGGCAGCTTTTACACACGTTTTACTCTAAATACTGCCTGGTAATTCTAGGTGCTGTAAGCTGTTCGTGCCTTTATTCCACCAGGGCACGATCTTCTCACAAACTTGAAGACTGTCACTCCCCATTCACGTTTTACAACTTATTGTTAATAATAAAGAGACAGCTTTTTACACACAGTTTTAAACAAAGTACTGATATTATTCCTCTTCAACTGACCGCTTTGTTTTCTATGCAAAAACCACTTCGCCACAGAAGACTCGATATTATTGGCATAGCAAGTTCTGCTCTTCTCCTTTCAAAACTTGCTAAAAGCTGTATTTAAAAGAACAGATTGGCCGGGGTAATTCACACCCTTCAATGCCAGATTAATGTTTAGGTTAGTGGGAATCACAGAGGAATTAGGGATGGAAACTTCTTTGCTGGTGGTAGAAGCGGTCTGGTGAATTTTTAGAGAGAAGAGGCCGTCGATGTTTGAATGTAGAAAATTGTTCTGGCTGCAGCCTGCAGTATGGACTTGTTCGTGTGTGTAGCTCCCAGTGTTCTGACAGCGCGACGTTTTGGGGAAGCATGTTATTTAGCAACTACCAGTGGGCTTCATGCGGCGGAGATTTTGTGGCTGTTAGCGGAGTTGATAACAGAGGGTCGTTAAGAGAAGCCTGCATGCAGTAGGCAAAGGAGTAATGTTTGCCGGCGGGGGACGTGCGGCGATTAACCTGTGCGGTAGTGAAAAGGAGTTAAAAAGAAGGAAGTGTGCGGATGCGGAAAGAATGGAATAATTGTGGTAGGCTGCCGGCTGAGTAGTTTGGTGAATGTTTGGTGTGGGTCCGGCGCTGCCGATTGGATGGTGGGGCTGCAGTGTGAGTCAGATAAAAAAAAAAAAAAAGAACATTAGTAGGATCCAATGGGACCAACTGGCATGTATAGAGGCGTGTAATGCAAAAGGGCTGTTTTTGGTAGCATCTCTCGCTTACGGCCATACCACCCTGAACACGCCCGATCTCGTCTGATCTCGGAAGCTAAGCAGGGTAGGGTCTGGTTAGTACTTGGATGGGAGACCACCTGGGAATACCAGGTGCTGTAAGCTTTTCTCACTTTTACTTTATACAGGGGGCGCTCCACTTCACGATTAATTTAAATCTATCACTCCCCTTCCATTTTACTATTTTATATATATATATATTTTTTCTCTCATTCATAAAGGCAGCTTTTAGAAACCGTTTTACTCTAAATACTTCCTTGTAATTCTAGGTGCTGTAAGCTGTTCGTGCCTTTATTCCACCAGGGCGCGATCTTCTCACAAACTTGAAGACTATCACTCCCCATTCACGTTTTACAACTTATTGTTAATGATAAAGAGACAGCTTTTTACACACAGTTTTAAACAAAGTACTGATATTATTCCTCTTCAACTGACCGCTTTGTTTTCTATGCAAAAACCACTTCGCCACAGAAGACTCGATATTATTGGCATAGCAAGTTCTGCTCTTCTCCTTTCAAAACTTGCTAAAAGCTGTATTTAAAAGAACAGATTGGCCGGGGTAATTCACACCCTTCAATGCCAGCTTAATGTTTAGGTTAGTGGGAATCACAGAGGAATTAGGGATGGAAACTTCTTTGCTGGTGGAAGAAGCGGTCTGGTGAATTTTTAGAGAGAAGAGGCCGTCGATGTTTGAATGTAGAAAATTGTTCTGGCTGCAGCCTGCAGTATAGACTTGTTGGTGTGTGTAGCTCCCAGTGTTCTGACAGCGCGACGTTTTGGGGAAGCATGTGATTCAGCAGCTACCAGTGGGCTTCGTGCGGCGGAGATTTTGTGGCTGTTAGCGGAGTTGATAACAGAGGGTCGTTAAGAGAAGCCTGCATGCAGTAGGCAAAGGAGTAATGTTTGCCGGCGGGGGACGTGCGGCGATAAACCTTTGCGGTAGTGAAAAGGAGTTAAAAAGAAGGAAGTGTGCGGATGCGGAAAGAATGGAATAATTGTGGTAGGCTGCCGGCTGAGTAGTTTGGTGAATGTTTGGTGTGGGTCCGGCGCTGCCGATTGGATGGTGGGGCTGCAGTGTGAGTCAGATAAAAAAAAAAAAAAGAACATTAGTAGGATCCAATGGGACCAACTGGCATGTATAGAGGCGTGTAATGCAAAAGGGCTGTTTTTGGTAGCATCTCTCGCTTACGGCCATACCACCCTGAACACGCCCGATCTCGTCTGATCTCGGAAGCTAAGCAGGGTAGGGTCTGGTTAGTACTTGGATGGGAGACCACCTGGGAATACCAGGTGCTGTAAGCTTTTCTCACTTTTACTTTATACAGGGGGCGCTCCACTTCACGATTAATTTAAATCTATCACTCCCCTTCCATTTTACTATTTTATATATATATATATTTTTTCTCTCATTCATAAAGGCAGCTTTTAGAAACCGTTTTACTCTAAATACTTCCTTGTAATTCTAGGTGCTGTAAGCTGTTCGTGCCTTTATTCCACCAGGGCGCGATCTTCTCACAAACTTGAAGACTATCACTCCCCATTCACGTTTTACAACTTATTGTTAATGATAAAGAGACAGCTTTTTACACACAGTTTTAAACAAAGTACTGATATTATTCCTCTTCAACTGACCGCTTTGTTTTCTATGCAAAAACCACTTCGCCACAGAAGACTCGATATTATTGGCATAGCAAGTTCTGCTCTTCTCCTTTCAAAACTTGCTAAAAGCTGTATTTAAAAGAACAGATTGGCCGGGGTAATTCACACCCTTCAATGCCAGCTTAATGTTTAGGTTAGTGGGAATCACAGAGGAATTAGGGATGGAAACTTCTTTGCTGGTGGAAGAAGCGGTCTGGTGAATTTTTAGAGAGAAGAGGCCGTCGATGTTTGAATGTAGAAAATTGTTCTGGCTGCAGCCTGCAGTATAGACTTGTTGGTGTGTGTAGCTCCCAGTGTTCTGACAGCGCGACGTTTTGGGGAAGCATGTGATTCAGCAGCTACCAGTGGGCTTCGTGCGGCGGAGATTTTGTGGCTGTTAGCGGAGTTGATAACAGAGGGTCGTTAAGAGAAGCCTGCATGCAGTAGGCAAAGGAGTAATGTTTGCCGGCGGGGGACGTGCGGCGATTAACCTGTGCGGTAGTGAAAAGGAGTTAAAAAGAAGGAAGTGTGCGGATGCGGAAAGAATGGAATAATTGTGGTAGGCTGCCGGCTGAGTAGTTTGGTGAATGTTTGGTGTGGGTCCGGCGCTGCCGATTGGATGGTGGGGCTGCAGTGTGAGTCAGATAAAAAAAAAAAAAAGAACATTAGTAGGATCCAATGGGACCAACTGGCATGTATAGAGGCGTGTAATGCAAAAGGGCTGTTTTTGGTAGCATCTCTCGCTTACGGCCATACCACCCTGAACACGCCTGATCTCGTCTGATCTCGGAAGCTAAGCAGGGTAGGGTCTGGTTAGTACTTGGATGGGAGACCACCTGGGAATACCAGGTGCTGTAAGCTTTTCTCACTTTTACTTTATACAGGGGGCGCTCCACTTCACGATTAATTTAAATCTATCACTCCCCTTCCATTTTACTATTTTATATATATATATATTTTTTCTCTCATTCATAAAGGCAGCTTTTAGAAACCGTTTTACTCTAAATACTTCCTTGTAATTCTAGGTGCTGTAAGCTGTTCGTGCCTTTATTCCACCAGGGCGCGATCTTCTCACAAACTTGAAGACTATCACTCCCCATTCACGTTTTACAACTTATTGTTAATGATAAAGAGACAGCTTTTTACACACAGTTTTAAACAAAGTACTGATATTATTCCTCTTCAACTGACCGCTTTGTTTTCTATGCAAAAACCACTTCGCCACAGAAGACTCGATATTATTGGCATAGCAAGTTCTGCTCTTCTCCTTTCAAAACTTGCTAAAAGCTGTATTTAAAAGAACAGATTGGCCGGGGTAATTCACACCCTTCAATGCCAGCTTAATGTTTAGGTTAGTGGGAATCACAGAGGAATTAGGGATGGAAACTTCTTTGCTGGTGGAAGAAGCGGTCTGGTGAATTTTTAGAGAGAAGAGGCCGTCGATGTTTGAATGTAGAAAATTGTTCTGGCTGCAGCCTGCAGTATAGACTTGTTGGTGTGTGTAGCTCCCAGTGTTCTGACAGCGCGACGTTTTGGGGAAGCATGTGATTCAGCAGCTACCAGTGGGCTTCGTGCGGCGGAGATTTTGTGGCTGTTAGCGGAGTTGATAACAGAGGGTCGTTAAGAGAAGCCTGCATGCAGTAGGCAAAGGAGTAATGTTTGCCGGCGGGGGACGTGCGGCGATTAACCTGTGCGGTAGTGAAAAGGAGTTAAAAAGAAGGAAGTGTGCGGATGCGGAAAGAATGGAATAATTGTGGTAGGCTGCCGGCTGAGTAGTTTGGTGAATGTTTGGTGTGGGTCCGGCGCTGCCGATTGGATGGTGGGGCTGCAGTGTGAGTCAGATAAAAAAAAAAAAAAGAACATTAGTAGGATCCAATGGGACTAACTGGCATGTATAGACGCGTGTAATGCAAAAGGGCTGTTTTTGGTAGCGTCTCTCGCTTATGGCTATACCACCCTGAACACGCCTGATCTCATCTGATCTCGTAAGCTACGCAGGGTAGGGTCTGGTTAGTACTTGGATGGGAGACCTCCTGGGAATACCAGGTGCTGTAAGCTTTTCTCACTTTTACTTTATACAGGGGGCGCTCCACTTAACGATTAATTTAAATCTATCACTCCCCTTCCATTTTACTATTTTATATATATATATATTTTTCTCTCATTCATAAAGGCAGCTTTTAGAAACCGTTTTACTCTAAATACTTCCTTGTAATTCTAGGTGCTGTAAGCTGTTCGTGCCTTTATTCCACCAGGGCGCGATCTTCTCACAAACTTGAAGACTATCACTCCCCATTCACGTTTTACAACTTATTGTTAATGATAAAGAGACAGCTTTTTACACACAGTTTTAAACAAAGTACTGATATTATTCCTCTTCAACTGACCGCTTTGTTTTCTATGCAAAAACCACTTCGCCACAGAAGACTCGATATTATTGGCATAGCAAGTTCTGCTCTTCTCCTTTCAAAACTTGCTAAAAGCTGTATTTAAAAGAACAGATTGGCCGGGGTAATTCACACCCTTCAATGCCAGCTTAATGTTTAGGTTAGTGGGAATCACAGAGGAATTAGGGATGGAAACTTCTTTGCTGGTGGAAGAAGCGGTCTGGTGAATTTTTAGAGAGAAGAGGCCGTCGATGTTTGAATGTAGAAAATTGTTCTGGCTGCAGCCTGCAGTATAGACTTGTTGGTGTGTGTAGCTCCCAGTGTTCTGACAGCGCGACGTTTTGGGGAAGCATGTGATTCAGCAGCTACCAGTGGGCTTCGTGCGGCGGAGATTTTGTGGCTGTTAGCGGAGTTGATAACAGAGGGTCGTTAAGAGAAGCCTGCATGCAGTAGGCAAAGGAGTAATGTTTGCCGGCGGGGGACGTGCGGCGATTAACCTGTGCGGTAGTGAAAAGGAGTTAAAAAGAAGGAAGTGTGCGGATGCGGAAAGAATGGAATAATTGTGGTAGGCTGCCGGCTGAGTAGTTTGGTGAATGTTTGGTGTGGGTCCGGCGCTGCCGATTGGATGGTGGTGCTGCAGTGTGAGTCAGATAAAAAAAAAAAAAAAACCAGGAGTAGGATCCAATGGGACTAACTGGCATGTATAGACGCGTGTAATGCAAAAGGGCTGTTTTTGGTAGCGTCTCTCGCTTATGGCTATACCACCCTGAACACGCCTGATCTCATCTGATCTCGTAAGCTACGCAGGGTAGGGTCTGGTTAGTACTTGGATGGGAGACCTCCTGGGAATACCAGGTGCTGTAAGCTTTTCTCACTTTTACTTTATACAGGGGGCGCTCCACTTCACGATTAATTTAAATCTATCACTCCCCTTCCATTTTACTATTTTATACATATATATATATTTTTCTCTCATTCATAAAGGCAGCTTTTACACACCGTTTTACTCCAAATACTTCCTGGTAATTCTAGGTGCTGTAAGCTGTTCGTGCCTTTATTCCACCAGGGCGCGATCTTCTCACAAACTTGAAGACTGTCACTCCCCATTCACGTTTTACAACTTATTGTTAATGATAAAGAGACAGCTTTTTACACACAGTTTTAAACAAAGTACTGATATTATTCCTCTTCAACTGACCGCTTTGTTTTCTATGCATGAAACCACTTCGCCACAGAAGACTCGATATTATTGGCATAGCAAGTTCTGCTCTTCTCCTTTCAAAACTTGCTAAAAGCTGTATTTAAAAGAACAGATTGGCCGGGGTAATTCACACCCTTCAATGCCAGCTTAATGTTTAGGTTAGTGGGAATCACAGAGGAATTAGGGATGGAAACTTCTTTGCTGGTGGTAGAAGCGGTCTGGTGAATTTTTAGAGAGAAGAGGCCGTCGATGTTTGAATGTAGAAAATTGTTCTGGCTGCAGCCTGCAGTATGGACTTGTTGGTGTGTGTAGCTCCCAGTGTTCTGACAGCGCGACGTTTTGGGGAAGCATGTGATTCAGCAGCTACCAGTGGGCTTCGTGCGGCGGAGATTTTGTGGCTGTTAGCGGAGTTGATAACAGAGGGTCGTTAAGAGAAGCCTGCATGCAGTAGGCAAAGGAGTAATGTTTGCCGGCGGGGGACGTGCGGCGATTAACCTGTGCGGTAGTGAAAAGGAGTTAAAAAGAAGGAAGTGTGCGGATGCGGAAAGAATGGAATAATTGTGGTAGGCTGCCGGCTGAGTAGTTTGGTGAATGTTTGGTGTGGGTCCGGCGCTGCCGATTGGATGGTGGTGCTGCAGTGTGAGTCAGATAAAAAAAAAAAAAAAACCAGGAGTAGGATCCAATGGGACCAACTGGCATGTATAGAGGCGTGTAATGCAAAAGGGCTGTTTTTGGTCGCGTCTCTCGCTTATGGCCATACCACCCTGAACACACCCGATCTCATCCGATCTCGGAAGCCAAGCAGGGTAGGGTCTGGTTAGTACTTGGATGGGAGACCTCCTGGGAATACCAGGTGCTGTAAGCTTTTCTCACTTTTACTTTATACAGGGGGCGCTCCACTTCACGATTAATTTAAATCTATCACTCCCCTTCCATTTTACTATTTTATATATATATATATTTTTCTCTCATTCATAAAGGCAGCTTTTACACACCGTTTTACTCCAAATACTTCCTGGTAATTCTAGGTGCTGTAAGCTGTTCGTGCCTTTATTCCACCAGGGCGCGATCTTCTCACAAACTTGAAGACTGTTTCTCCCCATTCACGTTTTACAACTTATTGTTAATGATAAAGAGACAGCTTTTTACACACAGTTTTAAACAAAGTACTGATATTTTTCCTCTTCAACTGACCGCTTTGTTTTCTATGCAAAAACCACTTCGCCACAGAAGACTCAATATTATTGGCATAGCAAGTTCTGCTCTTCTCCTTTCAAAACTTGCTAAAAGCTGTATTTAAAAGAACAGATTGGCCGGGGTAATTCACACCCTTCAATGCCAGCTTAATGTTTAGGTTAGTGGGAATCACAGAGGAATTAGGGATGGAAACTTCTTTGCTGGTGGTAGAAGCGGTCTGGTGAATTTTTAGAGAGAAGAGGCCGTCGATGTTTGAATGTAGAAAATTGTTCTGGCTGCAGCCTGCAGTATGGACTTGTTGGTGTGTGTAGCTCCCAGTGTTCTGACAGCGCGACGTTTTGGGGAAGCATGTGATTCAGCAGCTACCAGTGGGCTTCGTGCGGCGGAGATTTTGTGGCTGTTAGCGGAGTTGATAACAGAGGGTCGTTAAGAGAAGCCTGCATGCAGTAGGCAAAGGAGTAATGTTTGCCGGCGGGGGACGTGCGGCGATTAACCTGTGCGGTAGTGAAAAGGAGTTAAAAAGAAGGAAGTGTGTGGATGCGGAAAGAATGGAATAATTGTGGTAGGCTGCCGGCTGAGTAGTTTGGTGAATGTTTGGTGTGGGTCCGGCGCTGCCGATTGGATGGTGGTGCTGCAGTGTGAGTCAGATAAAAAAAAAAAAAAAACCAGGAGTAGGATCCAATGGGACTAACTGGCATGTATAGACGCGTGTAATGCAAAAGGGCTGTTTTTGGTCGCGTCTCTCGCTTATGGCCATACCACCCTGAACACACCCGATCTCATCCGATCTCGGAAGCCAAGCAGGGTAGGGTCTGGTTAGTACTTGGATGGGAGACCTCCTGGGAATACCAGGTGCTGTAAGCTTTTCTCACTTTTACTTTATACAGGGGGCGCTCCACTTCACGATTAATTTAAATCTATCACTCCCCTTCCATTTTACTATTTTATATATATATATATTTTTCTCTCATTCATAAAGGCAGCTTTTACACACCGTTTTACTCCAAATACTTCCTGGTAATTCTAGGTGCTGTAAGCTGTTCGTGCCTTTATTCCACCAGGGCGCGATCTTCTCACAAACTTGAAGACTGTTTCTCCCCATTCACGTTTTACAACTTATTGTTAATGATAAAGAGACAGCTTTTTACACACAGTTTTAAACAAAGTACTGATATTTTTCCTCTTCAACTGACCGCTTTGTTTTCTATGCAAAAACCACTTCGCCACAGAAGACTCAATATTATTGGCATAGCACGTTCTGCTCTTCTCCTTTCAAAACTTGCTAAAAGCTGTATTTAAAAGAACAGATTGGCCGGGGTAATTCACACCCTTCAATGCCAGCTTAATGTTTAGGTTAGTGGGAATCACAGAGGAATTAGGGATGGAAACTTCTTTGCTGGTGGTAGAAGCAGTCTGGTGAATTTTTAGAGAGAAGAGGCCGTCGATGTTTGAATGTAGAAAATTGTTCTGGCTGCAGCCTGCAGTATGGACTTGTTGGTGTGTGTAGCTCCCAGTGTTCTGACAGCGCGACGTTTTGGGGAAGCATGTGATTCAGCAGCTACCAGTGGGCTTCGTGCGGCGGAGATTTTGTGGCTGTTAGCGGAGTTGATAACAGAGGGTCGTTAAGAGAAGCCTGCATGCAGTAGGCAAAGGAGTAATGTTTGCCGGCGGGGGACGTGCGGCGATTAACCTGTGCGGTAGTGAAAAGGAGTTAAAAAGAAGGAAGTGTGCGGATGCGGAAAGAATGGAATAATTGTGGTAGGCTGCCGGCTGAGTAGTTTGGTGAATGTTTGGTGTGGGTCCGGCGCTGCCGATTGGATGGTGGTGCTGCAGTGTGAGTCAGATAAAAAAAAAAAAAAAACCAGGAGTAGGATCCAATGGGACTAACTGGCATGTATAGACGCGTGTAATGCAAAAGGGCTGTTTTTGGTAGCATCTTCCGCTTACGGCCATACCACCCTGAACACGCCCGATCTCGTCTGATCTCAGAAGCTAAGCAGGGTAGGTTCTGGTTAGTACTTGGATGGGAGACCACCTGGGAATACCAGGTGCTGTAAGCTTTTCTCACTTTTAATTTATACAGGGTGCGCTCCACTTCACGATTAATTTAAATCTATCACTCCCCTTCCATTTTACTATTTTATATATATATATTTTTTTTTTCTCTCATTCCTAAAGGCAGCTTTTAGAAATCGTTTTACTCTAAATACTTCCTAGTAATTCTAGGTGCTGTAAGCTGTTCGTGCCTTTATTCCACCAGGGCGCGATCTTCTCACAAACTTGAAGACTGTCACTCCCCATTCACGTTTTACAACTTATTGTTAATGATAAAGAGACAGCTTTTTACACACAGTTTTAAACAAAGTACTGATATTTTTCCTCTTCAACTGACCGCTTTGTTTTCTATGCAAAAACCACTTCGCCACAGAAGACTCAATATTATTGGCATAGCAAGTTCTGCTCTTCTCCTTTCAAAACTTGCTAAAAGCTGTATTTAAAAGAACAGATTGGCCGGGGTAATTCACACCCTTCAATGCCAGCTTAATGTTTAGGTTAGTGGGAATCACAGAGGAATTAGGGATGGAAACTTCTTTGCTGGTGGTAGAAGCAGTCTGGTGAATTTTTAGAGAGAAGAGGCCGTCGATGTTTGAATGTAGAAAATTGTTCTGGCTGCAGCCTGCAGTATGGACTTGTTGGTGTGTGTAGCTCCCAGTGTTCTGACAGCGCGACGTTTTGGGGAAGCATGTGATTCAGCAGCTACCAGTGGGCTTCGTGCGGCGGAGATTTTGTGGCTGTTAGCGGAGTTGATAACAGAGGGTCGTTAAGAGAAGCCTGCATGCAGTAGGCAAAGGAGTAATGTTTGCCGGCGGGGGACGTGCGGCGATTAACCTGTGCGGTAGTGAAAAGGAGTTAAAAAGAAGGAAGTGTGCGGATGCGGAAAGAATGGAATAATTGTGGTAGGCTGCCGGCTGAGTAGTTTGGTGAATGTTTGGTGTGGGTCCGGCGCTGCCGATTGGATGGTGGTGCTGCAGTGTGAGTCAGATAAAAAAAAAAAAAAAAACCAGGAGTAGGATCCAATGGGACTAACTGGCATGTATAGACGCGTGTAATGCAAAAGGGCTGTTTTTGGTAGCATCTTCCGGTTACGGCCATACCACCCTGAACACGCCCGATCTCGTCTGATCTCAGAAGCTAAGCAGGGTAGGTTCTGGTTAGTACTTGGATGGGAGACCACTTGGGAATACCAGGTGCTGTAAGCTTTTCTCACTTTTAATTTATACAGGGGGCGCTCCACTTCACGATTAATTTAAATCTATCACTCCCCTTCCATTTTACTATTTTATATATATATATTTTTTTTTTCTCTCATTCCTAAAGGCAGCTTTTAGAAATCGTTTTACTCTAAATACTTCCTAGTAATTCTAGGTGCTGTAAGCTGTTCGTGCCTTTATTCCACCAGGGCGCGATCTTCTCACAAACTTGAAGACTGTCACTCCCCATTCACGTTTTACAACTTATTGTTAATGATAAAGAGACAGCTTTTTACACACAGTTTTAAACAAAGTACTGATATTTTTCCTCTTCAACTGACCGCTTTGTTTTCTATGCAAAAACCACTTCGCCACAGAAGACTCAATATTATTGGCATAGCAAGTTCTGCTCTTCTCCTTTCAAAACTTGCTAAAAGCTGTATTTAAAAGAACAGATTGGCCGGGGTAATTCACACCCTTCAATGCCAGCTTAATGTTTAGGTTAGTGGGAATCACAGAGGAATTAGGGATGGAAACTTCTTTGCTGGTGGTAGAAGCAGTCTGGTGAATTTTTAGAGAGAAGAGGCCGTCGATGTTTGAATGTAGAAAATTGTTCTGGCTGCAGCCTGCAGTATGGACTTGTTGGTGTGTGTAGCTCCCAGTGTTCTGACAGCGCGACGTTTTGGGGAAGCATGTGATTCAGCAGCTACCAGTGGGCTTCGTGCGGCGGAGATTTTGTGGCTGTTAGCGGAGTTGATAACAGAGGGTCGTTAAGAGAAGCCTGCATGCAGTAGGCAAAGGAGTAATGTTTGCCGGCGGGGGACGTGCGGCGATTAACCTGTGCGGTAGTGAAAAGGAGTTAAAAAGAAGGAAGTGTGCGGATGCGGAAAGAATGGAATAATTGTGGTAGGCTGCCGGCTGAGTAGTTTGGTGAATGTTTGGTGTGGGTCCGGCGCTGCCGATTGGATGGTGGGGCTGCAGTGTGAGTCAGATAAAAAAAAAAAAAAAAAAACAGGAGTAGGATCCAATGGGACTAACTGGCATGTATAGACGCGTGTAATGCAAAAGGGCTGTTTTTGGTAGCGTCTCTCACTTATGGCCATACCACCCTGAACACGCCCGATCTCATCCGATCTCGAAAGCCAAGCAGCGTAGGGTCTGGTTAGTACTTGGATGGGAGACCTCCTGGGAATACCAGGTGCTGTAAGCTTTTCTCACTTTTACTTTATACAGGGGGCGCTCCACTTCACGATTAATTTAAATCTATCACTCCCCTTCCGTTTTACTATTTTATATATATATATATTTTTTCTTTCATTCCTAAAGGCAGCTTTTAGAAATCGTTTTACTCTAAATACTTCCTAGTAATTCTAGGTGCTGTAAGCTGTTCGTGCCTTTATTCCACCAGGGCGCGATCTTCTCACAAACTTGAAGACTGTCACTCCCCATTCACGTTTTACAACTTATTGTTAATGATAAAGAGACAGCTTTTTACACACAGTTTTAAACAAAGTACTGATATTTTTCCTCTTCAACTGACCGCTTTGTTTTCTATGCAAAAACCACTTCGCCACAGAAGACTCAATATTATTGGCATAGCAAGTTCTGCTCTTCTCCTTTCAAAACTTGCTAAAAGCTGTATTTAAAAGAACAGATTGGCCGGGGTAATTCACACCCTTCAATGCCATCTTAATGTTTAGGTTAGTGGGAATCACAGAGGAATTAGGGATGGAAACTTCTTTGCTGGTGGTAGAAGCAGTCTGGTGAATTTTTAGAGAGAAGAGGCCGTCGATGTTTGAATGTAGAAAATTGTTCTGGCTGCAGCCTGCAGTATGGACTTGTTGGTGTGTGTAGCTCCCAGTGTTCTGACAGCGCGACGTTTTGGGGAAGCATGTGATTCAGCAGCTACCAGTGGGCTTCGTGCGGCGGAGATTTTGTGGCTGTTAGCGGAGTTGATAACAGAGGGTCGTTAAGAGAAGCCTGCATGCAGTAGGCAAAGGAGTAATGTTTGCCGGCGGGGGACGTGCGGCGATTAACCTGTGCGGTAGTGAAAAGGAGTTAAAAAGAAGGAAGTGTGCGGATGCGGAAAGAATGGAATAATTGTGGTAGGCTGCCGGCTGAGTAGTTTGGTGAATGTTTGGTGTGGGTCCGGCGCTGCCGATTGGATGGTGGTGCTGCAGTGTGAGTCAGATAAAAAAAAAAAAAAAACCAGGAGTAGGATCCAATGGGACTAACTGGCATGTATAGACGCTTGTAATGCAAAAGGGCTGTTTTTGGTAGCATCTTCCGCTTACGGCCATACCACCCTGAACATGCCCGATCTCGTCTGATCTCAGAAGCTAAGCAGGGTAGGTTCTGGTTAGTACTTGGATGGGAGACCACCTGGGAATACCAGGTGCTGTAAGCCTTTCTCACTTTTAATTTATACAGGGGGCGCTCCACTTCACGATTAATTTAAATCTATCACTCCCCTTCCATTTTACTATTTTATATATATATATTTTTTTTTTCTCTCATTCCTAAAGGCAGCTTTTAGAAATCGTTTTACTCTAAATACTTCCTAGTAATTCTAGGTGCTGTAAGCTGTTCGTGCCTTTATTCCACCAGGGCGCGATCTTCTCACAAACTTGAAGACTGTCACTCCCCATTCACGTTTTACAACTTATTGTTAATGATAAAGAGACAGCTTTTTACACACAGTTTTAAACAAAGTACTGACATTATTCCTCTTCAACTGACCGCTTTGTTTTCTATGCAAAAACCACTTCGCCACAGAAGACTCGATATTATTGGCATAGCAAGTTCTGCTCTTCTCCTTTCAAAACTTGCTAAAAGCTGTATTTAAAAGAACAGATTGGCCGGGGTAATTCACACCCTTCAATGCCAGCTTAATGTTTAGGTTAGTGGGAATCACAGAGGAATTAGGGATGGAAACTTCTTTGCTGGTGGTAGAAGCGGTCTGGTGAATTTTTAGAGAGAAGAGGCCGTCGATGTTTGAATGTAGAAAATTGTTCTGGCTGCAGCCTGCAGTATGGACTTGTTGGTGTGTGTAGCTCCCAGTGTTCTGACAGCGCGACGTTTTGGGGAAGCATGTGATTCAGCAGCTACCAGTGGGCTTCGTGCGGCGGAGATTTTGTGGCTGTTAGCGGAGTTGATAACAGAGGGTCGTTAAGAGAAGCCTGCATGCAGTAGGCAAAGGAGTAATGTTTGCCGGCGGGGGACGTGCGGCGATTACCCTGTGCGGTAGTGAAAAGGAGTTAAAAAGAAGGAAGTGTGCGGATGCGGAAAGAATGGAATAATTGTGGTAGGCTGCCGGCTGAGTAGTTTGGTGAATGTTTGGTGTGGGTCCGGCGCTGCCGATTGGATGGTGGGGCTGCAGTGTGAGTCAGATAAAAAAAAAAAAAAAACCAGGAGTAGGATCCAATGGGACTAACTGGCATGTATAGACGCTTGTAATGCAAAAGGGCTGTTTTTGGTAGCATCTTCCGCTTACGGCCATACCACCCTGAACACGCCCGATCTCGTCTGATCTCAGAAGCTAAGCAGGGTAGGTTCTGGTTAGTACTTGGATGGGAGACCACCTGGGAATACCAGGTGCTGTAAGCTTTTCTCACTTTTAATTTATACAGGGGGCGCTCCACTTCACGATTAATTTAAATCTATCACTCCCCTTCCATTTTACTATTTTATATATATATATATTTTTTTTCTCTCATTCCTAAAGGCAGCTTTTAGAAATCGTTTTACTCTAAATACTTCCTAGTAATTCTAGGTGCTGTAAGCTGTTCGTGCCTTTATTCCACCAGGGCGCGATCTTCTCACAAACTTGAAGACTGTCACTCCCCATTCACGTTTTACAACTTATTGTTAATGATAAAGAGACAGCTTTTTACACACAGTTTTAAACAAAGTACTGACATTATTCCTCTTCAACTGACCGCTTTGTTTTCTATGCAAAAACCACTTCGCCACAGAAGACTCGATATTATTGGCATAGCAAGTTCTGCTCTTCTCCTTTCAAAACTTGCTAAAAGCTGTATTTAAAAGAACAGATTGGCCGGGGTAATTCACACCCTTCAATGCCAGCTTAATGTTTAGGTTAGTGGGAATCACAGAGGAATTAGGGATGGAAACTTCTTTGCTGGTGGTAGAAGCGGTCTGGTGAATTTTTAGAGAGAAGAGGCCGTCGATGTTTGAATGTAGAAAATTGTTCTGGCTGCAGCCTGCAGTATGGACTTGTTGGTGTGTGTAGCTCCCAGTGTTCTGACAGCGCGACGTTTTGGGGAAGCATGTGATTCAGCAGCTACCAGTGGGCTTCGTGCGGCGGAGATTTTGTGGCTGTTAGCGGAGTTGATAACAGAGGGTCGTTAAGAGAAGCCTGCATGCAGTAGGCAAAGGAGTAATGTTTGCCGGCGGGGGACGTGCGGCGATTACCCTGTGCGGTAGTGAAAAGGAGTTAAAAAGAAGGAAGTGTGCGGATGCGGAAAGAATGGAATAATTGTGGTAGGCTGCCGGCTGAGTAGTTTGGTGAATGTTTGGTGTGGGTCCGGCGCTGCCGATTGGATGGTGGGGCTGCAGTGTGAGTCAGATAAAAAAAAAAAAAAAACCAGGAGTAGGATCCAATGGGACTAACTGGCATGTATAGACGCTTGTAATGCAAAAGGGCTGTTTTTGGTAGCATCTTCCGCTTACGGCCATACCACCCTGAACACGCCCGATCTCGTCTGATCTCAGAAGCTAAGCAGGGTAGGTTCTGGTTAGTACTTGGATGGGAGACCACCTGGGAATACCAGGTGCTGTAAGCTTTTCTCACTTTTAATTTATACAGGGGGCGCTCCACTTCACGATTAATTTAAATCTATCACTCCCCTTCCATTTTACTATTTTATATATATATATATTTTTTTTCTCTCATTCCTAAAGGCAGCTTTTAGAAATCGTTTTACTCTAAATACTTCCTAGTAATTCTAGGTGCTGTAAGCTGTTCGTGCCTTTATTCCACCAGGGCGCGATCTTCTCACAAACTTGAAGACTGTCACTCCCCATTCACGTTTTACAACTTATTGTTAATGATAAAGAGACAGCTTTTTACACACAGTTTTAAACAAAGTACTGACATTATTCCTCTTCAACTGACCGCTTTGTTTTCTATGCAAAAACCACTTCGCCACAGAAGACTCGATATTATTGGCATAGCAAGTTCTGCTCTTCTCCTTTCAAAACTTGCTAAAAGCTGTATTTAAAAGAACAGATTGGCCGGGGTAATTCACACCCTTCAATGCCAGCTTAATGTTTAGGTTAGTGGGAATCACAGAGGAATTAGGGATGGAAACTTCTTTGCTGGTGGTAGAAGCGGTCTGGTGAATTTTTAGAGAGAAGAGGCCGTCGATGTTTGAATGTAGAAAATTGTTCTGGCTGCAGCCTGCAGTATGGACTTGTTGGTGTGTGTAGCTCCCAGTGTTCTGACAGCGCGACGTTTTGGGGAAGCATGTGATTCAGCAGCTACCAGTGGGCTTCGTGCGGCGGAGATTTTGTGGCTGTTAGCGGAGTTGATAACAGAGGGTCGTTAAGAGAAGCCTGCATGCAGTAGGCAAAGGAGTAATGTTTGCCGGCGGGGGACGTGCGGCGATTACCCTGTGCGGTAGTGAAAAGGAGTTAAAAAGAAGGAAGTGTGCGGATGCGGAAAGAATGGAATAATTGTGGTAGGCTGCCGGCTGAGTAGTTTGGTGAATGTTTGGTGTGGGTCCGGCGCTGCCGATTGGATGGTGGGGCTGCAGTGTGAGTCAGATAAAAAAAAAAAAAAAACCAGGAGTAGGATCCAATGGGACTAACTGGCATGTATAGACGCTTGTAATGCAAAAGGGCTGTTTTTGGTAGCATCTTCCGCTTACGGCCATACCACCCTGAACACGCCCGATCTCGTCTGATCTCAGAAGCTAAGCAGGGTAGGTTCTGGTTAGTACTTGGATGGGAGACCACCTGGGAATACCAGGTGCTGTAAGCTTTTCTCACTTTTAATTTATACAGGGGGCGCTCCACTTCACGATTAATTTAAATCTATCACTCCCCTTCCATTTTACTATTTTATATATATATATATTTTTTTTCTCTCATTCCTAAAGGCAGCTTTTAGAAATCGTTTTACTCTAAATACTTCCTAGTAATTCTAGGTGCTGTAAGCTGTTCGTGCCTTTATTCCACCAGGGCGCGATCTTCTCACAAACTTGAAGACTGTCACTCCCCATTCACGTTTTACAACTTATTGTTAATGATAAAGAGACAGCTTTTTACACACAGTTTTAAACAAAGTACTGACATTATTCCTCTTCAACTGACCGCTTTGTTTTCTATGCAAAAACCACTTCGCCACAGAAGACTCGATATTATTGGCATAGCAAGTTCTGCTCTTCTCCTTTCAAAACTTGCTAAAAGCTGTATTTAAAAGAACAGATTGGCCGGGGTAATTCACACCCTTCAATGCCAGCTTAATGTTTAGGTTAGTGGGAATCACAGAGGAATTAGGGATGGAAACTTCTTTGCTGGTGGTAGAAGCGGTCTGGTGAATTTTTAGAGAGAAGAGGCCGTCGATGTTTGAATGTAGAAAATTGTTCTGGCTGCAGCCTGCAGTATGGACTTGTTGGTGTGTGTAGCTCCCAGTGTTCTGACAGCGCGACGTTTTGGGGAAGCATGTGATTCAGCAGCTACCAGTGGGCTTCGTGCGGCGGAGATTTTGTGGCTGTTAGCGGAGTTGATAACAGAGGGTCGTTAAGAGAAGCCTGCATGCAGTAGGCAAAGGAGTAATGTTTGCCGGCGGGGGACGTGCGGCGATTACCCTGTGCGGTAGTGAAAAGGAGTTAAAAAGAAGGAAGTGTGCGGATGCGGAAAGAATGGAATAATTGTGGTAGGCTGCCGGCTGAGTAGTTTGGTGAATGTTTGGTGTGGGTCCGGCGCTGCCGATTGGATGGTGGGGCTGCAGTGTGAGTCAGATAAAAAAAAAAAAAAAACCAGGAGTAGGATCCAATGGGACTAACTGGCATGTATAGACGCTTGTAATGCAAAAGGGCTGTTTTTGGTAGCATCTTCCGCTTACGGCCATACCACCCTGAACACGCCCGATCTCGTCTGATCTCAGAAGCTAAGCAGGGTAGGTTCTGGTTAGTACTTGGATGGGAGACCACCTGGGAATACCAGGTGCTGTAAGCTTTTCTCACTTTTAATTTATACAGGGGGCGCTCCACTTCACGATTAATTTAAATCTATCACTCCCCTTCCATTTTACTATTTTATATATATATATATTTTTTTTCTCTCATTCCTAAAGGCAGCTTTTAGAAATCGTTTTACTCTAAATACTTCCTAGTAATTCTAGGTGCTGTAAGCTGTTCGTGCCTTTATTCCACCAGGGCGCGATCTTCTCACAAACTTGAAGACTGTCACTCCCCATTCACGTTTTACAACTTATTGTTAATGATAAAGAGACAGCTTTTTACACACAGTTTTAAACAAAGTACTGACATTATTCCTCTTCAACTGACCGCTTTGTTTTCTATGCAAAAACCACTTCGCCACAGAAGACTCGATATTATTGGCATAGCAAGTTCTGCTCTTCTCCTTTCAAAACTTGCTAAAAGCTGTATTTAAAAGAACAGATTGGCCGGGGTAATTCACACCCTTCAATGCCAGCTTAATGTTTAGGTTAGTGGGAATCACAGAGGAATTAGGGATGGAAACTTCTTTGCTGGTGGTAGAAGCGGTCTGGTGAATTTTTAGAGAGAAGAGGCCGTCGATGTTTGAATGTAGAAAATTGTTCTGGCTGCAGCCTGCAGTATGGACTTGTTGGTGTGTGTAGCTCCCAGTGTTCTGACAGCGCGACGTTTTGGGGAAGCATGTGATTCAGCAGCTACCAGTGGGCTTCGTGCGGCGGAGATTTTGTGGCTGTTAGCGGAGTTGATAACAGAGGGTCGTTAAGAGAAGCCTACATGCAGTAGGCAAAGGAGTAATGTTTGCCGGCGGGGGACGTGCGGCGATTACCCTGTGCGGTAGTGAAAAGGAGTTAAAAAGAAGGAAGTGTGCGGATGCGGAAAGAATGGAATAATTGTGGTAGGCTGCCGGCTGAGTAGTTTGGTGAATGTTTGGTGTGGGTCCGGCGCTGCCGATTGGATGGTGGGGCTGCAGTGTGAGTCAGATAAAAAAAAAAAAAAAAACCAGGAGTAGGATCCAATGGGACTAACTGGCATGTATAGACGCGTGTAATGCAAAAGGGCTGTTTTTGGTAGGATCCCTCGCTTATGGCCATACCACCCTGAACACGCCCCATCTCGTCTGATCTCGGAAGCCAAGCAGGGTAGGGTCTGGTTAGACCCACGATCTTCGTTCAATTAAGAAGGTGCTTCCAGCCTTACAGCCTCAGTTTACGTAAGTACAACGCCATGTCTACTGTTCCGTGTTCTGAGTGTAATATGTTTAGCTATTCTTCTCCAGTCATTAGCGGTATTTATACATGTGAGAAGTGTCAGTTAGTCGCTAGACTGACGGAGAAGATTGTAGTGTTAGAGGGACGTATCCGGACGTTACATAACATTCAGGAGAATGAGAGTTTTATTGACTCAGTGTTAGCGGCTCCGGATATGTCCGCGATAGCCAGTAAGTCTCCCCCTGCTCCGGCAGCAGAGCCTTCGCAGCAAGGCGAGTGGGTGACGACCCGGCGGCATAGTCGCAAATCCAAACCAAACTTACACCGGCACCATTCGCCTATCCGCGTTTCCAACAGGTTCTCCCCACTCAGTGAAACTCCCACTGAGACGCCTGTTGAAAGTGCTCTAATAATTGGTGATTCTATTCTAAGAAACGTGAGAGTAGCGACTCCAGCGACCATTGTAAATTGTCTCCCGGGTGCCAGAGCGACCGACATCTCGGCAAATTTAAAAGTGCTGGCTAAAAGTAAACGTAAATACTCTCAGATAGTTATCCACGTCGGCACTAATGATGTCCGATTGAGGCAATCGGAGATCACAAAGGCAAATTTTAAAGAGGTGTGCAACATTGCGAAGAAGATGTGTGTGTCAGTAACGTGCTCTGGCCCCATCCCTGCTAGACGTGGCGATGAAATGTACAGCAGATTATCGTCGCTACATCGCTGGCTGTCGGAATGGTGCCCGATAAATGGTGTAGGTTATATAGACAACTGGAGGATGTTCTGGGGTAGGCCTGGGCTTTTGAAGAGGGACGGTATTCACCCCTCGCGGGCTGGTGCCGACCTCCTGTCTAAAAGCATAGCTCGTAGTCTACAGGCAAATCGCTGACTAACTAGAGCCAAGTCCAGGCGGCAGGCAAACCGGCATAACCGACCGCCTGCTAGTCGCTTAGAGTCGTCGCCTAGGGTTCATTTCATTGAGACTGTGTCTGCTCCCCGCGTCTCTAATCATGGAGGACTATTCCACCGTGGAGTGTGCCATAATAACTTAATTAAAATCACAATGAATCCGTTACTAGAAAACAGTTGTGATGCAATATTTAAACTTAAACTTGGACTTCTGAATATAAGATCACTGGCCCCTAAAGCACTATTAATAAATGAAATAATTACTGATTTTAGTCTTGGTGCCCTGTGCCTTACTGAGACCTGGCTTAAACCAGATGAATTCATGGCACTAAATGAATCTACTCCAGCGGAATACAGTTATAAGCATAACCCGCGACCAAATCGCAAAGGTGGTGGTGTTGCTGCAATTTTTCAGTCCAACTTAGGAGTGTCTGAGAAATGTGGTGTGAGTTTCAGCACATTTGAAACTCTTGTTCTTAGCCTTGCTGGCTCATCTCTTTCTAGTTCATCACCCCAAATCACCATGGTTATTGTGTATAGACCGCCTGGGCCGTACAGTGATTTTCTTAAGGAATTTGCTGATTTTTTAACAAACCTGGTGGTCAGTACTGACAAAGCCGTTATTGTGGGTGATTTTAACATTCATATGGAGAAGGATAATGATCCTTTAAAAACAGCGTTTGCAGCTATTCTTGACTCTGTAGGTGTATGTCAGAATGTAGTCGGGCCTACTCATGTCTGTAACCATACCCTTGATTTGATCATTAGTCATGGCATCCTGGTAGAACATGTGTCTATTATGCCACAGAGTCCTCTGCTCTCAGATCATTACTTGTTAACATTTGAAATCCAGTATAGCCTCCTGTTGACCACCACTCCAAAGTATAGAATCAGACGTTCTATTAAGGCACTAACTACAACAACATTTATGAAACAACTTCCACAGCCCTTTAGCCTTACATCTGAAGCATCGTGTGTAAATGAACTTGAACAGGCAACTTCAAACATGGAAAAATCCCTTCGCAGCACTCTAGATCTTGTGGCTCCACTTAGGAGTATAAAGCATAGCAATAACAAACCTGCCCCCTGGTACTCTGATAATACACGTGAACTCAAACAGGCATCACGCAAGCTAGAGCGAAAATGGCGCTCAACTAAACTGGAAGTTTTCAAATCTGCCTGGAAAGAGAGCCTCTCTAAATACAGACAAGCACTAGTAACTGCTCGGTCTGTGTATCTCTCCAGATTAATAGACATGAACAAAACCAATCCTAAATTCCTATTTGAATCCGTGGCTAGGATAACACAGAATTCCTCATTAAACTTGCAAATCCCACAAGCTCTTAAGAGTGATGACTTTCTTACATTTTTTAATGGTAAGATAACTACAATTAGACAGACTATACAGTGCACACCTTTACCTACTTACGGCTGCCTGCCTCCTGCTAGTCTTATGCCTACCAATAATGAGACCTTTGAATCATTCATTCCTATTACACACTCAGAACTTTTGAGCTTAATTTTCTCCTGTAAATCCTCTACTAGCCTTGTAGACCCAATTCCTACAAAATTCTTCAAGGAAATTGCACCACAGATTGGCACTACCGTGTTAAATGTGTTAAACTCTTCTCTTAGGCTTGGATATGTTCCAAAACCTTTTAAAATGGCTGTTATCAGACCCGTCCTAAAGAAACCAAATCTTGAACCCAGTGTTTTAGGAAACTATAGACCTATCTCAAATCTTCCTTTCATTTCAAAGATCATGGAAAAGGTTGTAGTTCGTCAGTTGTCCTCTTTCCTACAAAAAACTAATGCCAATGAATTATATCAGTCTGGCTTTAGACCAAACCATAGCACAGAAACTGCTCTAGTCAAAGTAATGAATGATCTACTTGTGGCTTCTGACCGTGGCTGTGTATCTCTGTTGGTATTGCTAGATTTAACTGCAGCGTTCGATACTGTGGACCATAATATCCTCTTGGACCGGTTAGAAGGTGTAGTTGGCATTACAGGGACAGCGCTCTCTTGGTTCCGCTCATATTTGTCTGATCGCTATCAGTATGCCCATGTGAACAATGAATCATCCAAGGCCACTAAAGTTGAATATGGTGTCCCACAGGGATCAGTCCTGGGCCCGCTACTGTTTACCCTATACATGCTACCTCTTGGTAACATTATTAGAAATCATGGTATTGGGTTTCATTGTTATGCAGATGATACACAGTTGTACATATCTGTTAACCCTGATGATATATCACTGCTATCTCGGTTAGAAGACTGTCTATTAGATATCCAGTGCTGGATGGCAAAAAATTTCCTTATGTTAAACACAGAAAAAACAGAAGTTCTGGTAATTGGTCCCAAGGCTGCTAGAAATAAGTTCCACCACCTCAACGTTGGTAACCTTCCTACACAACCTAACATGGTAGTTAGAAATCTTGGCGTTCTTGTCGATTCAGATCTATGCTTTGATGCTCACATAAGAAGTATTACTAGAACTGCATTTTATCATCTACGGAACATAGCCAAGCTTCGTAAGATGCTCTCACTTAATGATGCAGAAAAACTAATACATGCCTTCGTAAGTTCCAGACTGGATTACTGTAATGCCCTCCTATCGGGTTGCCCGTCTGGATCCTTGCATAAACTTCAGATGGTACAGAATGCTGCAGCCAGAGTTCTAACAAACACTAAAAAATTTGATCATATTACACCGGTCTTATCCTCTCTTCATTGGCTGCCAGTTAAGTCTCGAATTGACTATAAAATACTGCTATTAACTTATAAAGCACTAAATGGCCTTGCACCAGAATACCTTAGTGAACTGCTGACCACATACAACCCTCCACGCTTGCTTCGCTCTCAAGCCATGGGATATCTGTTAGTGCCTAGGGTAGAAAGAGCTACGGCAGGCTGCAGAGCTTTCTCCTACAAAGCTCCTCTGCTGTGGAATGGTCTTCCACCGGATGTGCGGGTTTCAGGTTCACTCTCAATATTCAAGTCCAGACTAAAAACACACCTGTTTAGTTTAGCGTATAGGGACACTAGTTCTAGCCCTAGCTAACTCTTCACTCCCAGTCAGACCTGTAGTGTGAGGTGTAGAGCTGGGTGGGGATCGGTGCCATTGGCTTTGGATGAACTGGATTGTCAGTGCTGTCACTCTAGCTTTGCAATCTCTTGTGGAACTGGAGTGCTGACATTTCAGGGACTCCCCATGCCGGCATTCCCACTTGCCTCTCCCTCCTACTGATGCTGCCATAGCCATATCTGCCGGAGCTTGCAGATTGCACTTCATATTGTACTCACCTAGCTTTTAGCACTGCCAATAGCCTCCTCTACTATGCCTAATTGTACATTTTATTTCCCCTACTCCTCCTGGGGGTGATGCCTGGAGACCTCAATCTATCAAGATATCCAGCACACCCGACCACCACCAGTGACGTCCCTGCATCCAGCTCGCCGTTCTGTTCTTCCGTGTATGACCCGCTGCCTTACCTCTGGTTGCCTGGCAATTGGAAGAAGACTCGGCTTCGGCTCTCTCTATTTGACTATCCCTGCCGGCCCCTGGAGGATGGGCTTCCCCTTTGAGTCTGGTCCCTCTCAAGGTTTCTTCCTTCTAGGGAGTTTTTCCTTGCCACTGTCGCCTATGGCTTACTCACTGGGGGCTTTGGGTGAGGATACTGTAAAGCGCTTTGAGACAATGTAATGTTGTGATAATGCGCTATATAAAAATAAATTTGTTGTTGTTGTTGTTGTACTTGGATGGGAGACCTCCTGGGAATACCAGGTGCTGTAAGCCTTTCTCACTTTTACTTTATACAGGGGGCGCTCCACTTCACGATTAATTTAAATCTATCACTCCCTTTCCATTTTACTATTTTATATATATATTTTTTTTTTTTCTCTCATTCCTAAAGGCAGCTTTTAGAAATCGTTTTACTCTAAATACTTCCTGGTAATTCTAGGTGCTGTAAGCTGTTCGTGCCTTTATTCCACCAGGGCACGATCTTCTCACAAACTTGAAGACTGTCACTCCCCATTCACGTTTTACAACTTATTGTTAATGATAAAGAGACAGCTTTTTACACACAGTTTTAAACAAAGTACTGATATTATTCCTCTTCAACTGACCGCTTTGTTTTCTATGCAAAAACCACTTCGCCACAGAAGACTCGATATTATTGGCATAGCAAGTTCTGCTCTTCTCCTTTCAAAACTTGCTAAAAGCTGTATTTAAAAGAACAGATTGGCCGGGGTAATTCACACCCTTCAATGCCAGCTTAATGTTTAGGTTAGTGGGAATCACAGAGGAATTAGGGATGGAAACTTCTTTGCTGGTGGTAGAAGCGGTCTGGTGAATTTTTAGAGAGAAGAGGCCGTCGATGTTTGAATGTAGAAAATTGTTCTGGCTGCAGCCTGCAGTATGGACTTGTTGGTGTGTGTAGCTCCCAGTGTTCTGACAGCGCGACGTTTTGGGGAAGCATGTGATTCAGCAGCTACCAGTGGGCTTCGTGCGGCGGAGATTTTGTGGCTGTTAGCGGAGTTGATAACAGAGGGTCGTTAAGAGAAGCCTACATGCAGTAGGCAAAGGAGTAATGTTTGCCGGCGGGGGACGTGCGGCGATTACCCTGTGCGGTAGTGAAAAGGAGTTAAAAAGAAGGAAGTGTGCGGATGCGGAAAGAATGGAATAATTGTGGTAGGCTGCCGGCTGAGTAGTTTGGTGAATGTTTGGTGTGGGTCCGGCGCTGCCGATTGGATGGTGGTGCTGCAGTGTGAGTCAGATAAAAAAAAAAAAAAAACCAGGAGTAGGATCCAATGGGACTAACTGGCATGTATAGACGCGTGTAATGCAAAAGGGCTGTTTTTGGTAGCATCTTCCGCTTACGGCCATACCACCCTGAACACGCCCGATCTCGTCTGATCTCGGAAGCTAAGCAGGGTAGGTTCTGGTTAGTACTTGGATGGGAGACCACCTGGGAATACCAGGTGCTGTAAGCTTTTCTCACTTTTACTTTATACAGGGGGCGCTCCACTTCACGATTAATTTAAATCTATCACTCCCCTTCCATTTTACTATTTTATATATATATATTTTTTTTTTTCTCTCATTCATAAAGGCAGCTTTTAGAAACCGTTTTACTCTAAATACTTCCTGGTAATTCTAGGTGCTGTAAGCTGTTCGTCCCTTTATTCCACCAGGGCGCGATCTTCTCACAAACTTGAAGACTGTCACTCCCCATTCACGTTTTACAACTTATTGTTAATGATAAAGAGACAGCTTTTTACACACAGTTTTAAACAAAGTACTGATATTATTCCTCTTCAACTGACCGCTTTGTTTTCTATGCAAAAACCACTTTGCCACAGAAGACTCGATATTATTGGCATAGCAAGTTCTGCTCTTCTCCTTTCAAAACTTGCTAAAAGCTGTATTTAAAAGAACAGATTGGCCGGGGTAATTCACACCCTTCAATGCCAGCTTAATGTTTAGGTTAGTGGGAATCACAGAGGAATTAGGGATGGAAACTTCTTTGCTGGTGGTAGAAGCGGTCTGGTGAATTTTTAGAGAGAAGAGGCCGTCGATGTTTGAATGTAGAAAATTGTTCTGGCTGCAGCCTGCAGTATGGACTTGTTGGTGTGTGTAGCTCCCAGTGTTCTGACAGCGCGACGTTTTGGGGAAGCATGTGATTCAGCAGCTACCAGTGGGCTTCGTGCGGCGGAGATTTTGTGGCTGTTAGCGGAGTTGATAACAGAGGGTCGTTAAGAGAAGCCTGCATGCAGTAGGCAAAGGAGTAATGTTTGCCGGCGGGGGACGTGCGGCGATTAACCTGTGCGGTAGTGAAAAGGAGTTAAAAAGAAGGAAGTGTGCGGATGCGGAAAGAATGGAATAATTGTGGTAGGCTGCCGGCTGAGTAGTTTGGTGAATGTTTGGTGTGGGTCCGGCGCTGCCGATTGGATGGTGGGGCTGCAGTGTGAGTCAGATAAAAAAAAAAAAAAAAACCAGGAGTAGGATCCAATGGGACTAACTGGCATGTATAGACGCGTGTAATGCAAAAGGGCTGTTTTTGGTAGGATCCCTCGCTTATGGCCATACCACCCTGAACACGCCCCATCTCGTCTGATCTCGGAAGCCAAGCAGGGTAGGGTCTGGTTAGTACTTGGATGGGAGACCTCCTGGGAATACCAGGTGCTGTAAGCCTTTCTCACTTTTACTTTATACAGGGGGCGCTCCACTTCACGATTAATTTAAATCTATCACTCCCTTTCCATTTTACTATTTTATATATATATATTTTTTTTTTCTCTCATTCCTAAAGGCAGCTTTTAGAAATCGTTTTACTCTAAATACTTCCTGGTAATTCTAGGTGCTGTAAGCTGTTCGTGCCTTTATTCCACCAGGGCGCGATCTTCTCACAAACTTGAAGACTGTCACTCCCCATTCACGTTTTACAACTTATTGTTAATGATAAAGAGACAGCTTTTTACACACAGTTTTAAACAAAGTACTGATATTATTCCTCTTCAACTGACCGCTTTGTTTTCTATGCAAAAACCACTTCGCCACAGAAGACTCGATATTATTGGCATAGCAAGTTCTGCTCTTCTCCTTTCAAAACTTGCTAAAAGCTGTATTTAAAAGAACAGATTGGCCGGGGTAATTCACACCCTTCAATGCCAGCTTAATGTTTAGGTTAGTGGGAATCACAGAGGAATTAGGGATGGAAACTTCTTTGCTGGTGGTAGAAGCGGTCTGGTGAATTTTTAGAGAGAAGAGGCCGTCGATGTTTGAATGTAGAAAATTGTTCTGGCTGCAGCCTGCAGTATGGACTTGTTGGTGTGTGTAGCTCCCAGTGTTCTGACAGCGCGACGTTTTGGGGAAGCATGTGATTCAGCAGCTACCAGTGGGCTTCGTGCGGCGGAGATTTTGTGGCTGTTAGCGGAGTTGATAACAGAGGGTCGTTAAGAGAAGCCTACATGCAGTAGGCAAAGGAGTAATGTTTGCCGGCGGGGGACGTGCGGCGATTAACCTGTGCGGTAGTGAAAAGGAGTTAAAAAGAAGGAAGTGTGCGGATGCGGAAAGAATGGAATAATTGTGGTAGGCTGCCGGCTGAGTAGTTTGGTGAATGTTTGGTGTGGGTCCGGCGCTGCCGATTGGATGGTGGTGCTGCAGTGTGAGTCAGATAAAAAAAAAAAAAAAAACCAGGAGTAGGATCCAATGGGACTAACTGGCATGTATAGACGCGTGTAATGCAAAAGGGCTGTTTTTGGTAGCATCTTCCGCTTACGGCCATACCACCCTGAACACGCCCGATCTCGTCTGATCTCGGAAGCTAAGCAGGGTAGGTTCTGGTTAGTACTTGGATGGGAGACCACCTGGGAATACCAGGTGCTGTAAGCTTTTCTCACTTTTACTTTATACAGGGGGCGCTCCACTTCACGATTAATTTAAATCTATCACTCCCCTTCCATTTTACTATTTTATATATATATATATATTTTTTTTTCTCTCATTCATAAAGGCAGCTTTTAGAAACCGTTTTACTCTAAATACTTCCTGGTAATTCTAGGTGCTGTAAGCTGTTCGTCCCTTTATTCCACCAGGGCGCGATCTTCTCACAAACTTGAAGACTGTCACTCCCCATTCACGTTTTACAACTTATTGTTAATGATAAAGAGACAGCTTTTTACACACAGTTTTAAACAAAGTACTGATATTATTCCTCTTCAACTGACCGCTTTGTTTTCTATGCAAAAACCACTTTGCCACAGAAGACTCGATATTATTGGCATAGCAAGTTCTGCTCTTCTCCTTTCAAAACTTGCTAAAAGCTGTATTTAAAAGAACAGATTGGCCGGGGTAATTCACACCCTTCAATGCCAGCTTAATGTTTAGGTTAGTGGGAATCACAGAGGAATTAGGGATGGAAACTTCTTTGCTGGTGGTAGAAGCGGTCTGGTGAATTTTTAGAGAGAAGAGGCCGTCAATGTTTGAATGTAGAAAATTGTTCTGGCTGCAGCCTGCAGTATGGACTTGTTGGTGTGTGTAGCTCCCAGTTTTCTAACAGCGCGACGTTTTGGGGAAGCATGTGATTCAGCAGCTACCAGTGGGCTTCGTGCGGCGGAGATTTTGTGGCTGTTAGCGGAGTTGATAACAGAGGGTCGTTAAGAGAAGCCTGCATGCAGTAGGCAAAGGAGTAATGTTTGCCGGCGGGGGACGTGCGGCGATTACCCTGTGCGGTAGTGAAAAGGAGTTAAAAAGAAGGAAGTGTGCGGATGCGGAAAGAATGGAATAATTGTGGTAGGCTGCCGGCTGAGTAGTTTGGTGAATGTTTGGTGTGGGTCCGGCGCTGCCGATTGGATGGTGGGGCTGCAGTGTGAGTCAGATAAAAAAAAAAAAAAAACCAGGAGTAGGATCCAATGGGACTAACTGGCATGTATAGACGCTTGTAATGCAAAAGGGCTGTTTTTGGTAGCATCTTCCGCTTACGGCCATACCACCCTGAACACGCCCGATCTCGTCTGATCTCAGAAGCTAAGCAGGGTAGGTTCTGGTTAGTACTTGGATGGGAGACCACCTGGGAATACCAGGTGCTGTAAGCTTTTCTCACTTTTAATTTATACAGGGGGCGCTCCACTTCACGATTAATTTAAATCTATCACTCCCCTTCCATTTTACTATTTTATATATATATATATTTTTTTTCTCTCATTCCTAAAGGCAGCTTTTAGAAATCGTTTTACTCTAAATACTTCCTAGTAATTCTAGGTGCTGTAAGCTGTTCGTGCCTTTATTCCACCAGGGCGCGATCTTCTCACAAACTTGAAGACTGTCACTCCCCATTCACGTTTTACAACTTATTGTTAATGATAAAGAGACAGCTTTTTACACACAGTTTTAAACAAAGTACTGACATTATTCCTCTTCAACTGACCGCTTTGTTTTCTATGCAAAAACCACTTCGCCACAGAAGACTCGATATTATTGGCATAGCAAGTTCTGCTCTTCTCCTTTCAAAACTTGCTAAAAGCTGTATTTAAAAGAACAGATTGGCCGGGGTAATTCACACCCTTCAATGCCAGCTTAATGTTTAGGTTAGTGGGAATCACAGAGGAATTAGGGATGTAAACTTCTTTGCTGGTGGTAGAAGCGGTCTGGTGAATTTTTAGAGAGAAGAGGCCGTCGATGTTTGAATGTAGAAAATTGTTCTGGCTGCAGCCTGCAGTATGGACTTGTTGGTGTGTGTAGCTCCCAGTGTTCTGACAGCGCGACGTTTTGGGGAAGCATGTGATTCAGCAGCTACCAGTGGGCTTCGTGCGGCGGAGATTTTGTGGCTGTTAGCGGAGTTGATAACAGAGGGTCGTTAAGAGAAGCCTACATGCAGTAGGCAAAGGAGTAATGTTTGCCGGCGGGGGACGTGCGGCGATTACCCTGTGCGGTAGTGAAAAGGAGTTAAAAAGAAGGAAGTGTGCGGATGCGGAAAGAATGGAATAATTGTGGTAGGCTGCCGGCTGAGTAGTTTGGTGAATGTTTGGTGTGGGTCCGGCGCTGCCGATTGGATGGTGGGGCTGCAGTGTGAGTCAGATAAAAAAAAAAAAAAAAAACAGGAGTAGGATCCAATGGGACTAACTGGCATGTATAGACGCGTGTAATGCAAAAGGGCTGTTTTTGGTAGCGTCTCTCACTTATGGCCATACCACCCTGAACACGCCCGATCTCATCCGATCTCGAAAGCCAAGCAGGGTAGGGTCTGGTTAGTACTTGGATGGGAGACCTCCTGGGAATACCAGGTGCTGTAAGCTTTTCTCACTTTTACTTTATACAGGGGGCGCTCCACTTCACGATTAATTTAAATCTATCACTCCCCTTCCGTTTTACTATTTTATATATATATATATTTTTTCTTTCATTCCTAAAGGCAGCTTTTAGAAATCGTTTTACTCTAAATACTTCCTAGTAATTCTAGGTGCTGTAAGCTGTTCGTGCCTTTATTCCACCAGGGCGCGATCTTCTCACAAACTTGAAGACTGTCACTCCCCATTCACGTTTTACAACTTATTGTTAATGATAAAGAGACAGCTTTTTACACACAGTTTTAAACAAAGTACTGATATTTTTCCTCTTCAACTGACCGCTTTGTTTTCTATGCAAAAACCACTTCGCCACAGAAGACTCAATATTATTGGCATAGCAAGTTCTGCTCTTCTCCTTTCAAAACTTGCTAAAAGCTGTATTTAAAAGAACAGATTGGCCGGGGTAATTCACACCCTTCAATGCCATCTTAATGTTTAGGTTAGTGGGAATCACAGAGGAATTAGGGATGGAAACTTCTTTGCTGGTGGTAGAAGCAGTCTGGTGAATTTTTAGAGAGAAGAGGCCGTCGATGTTTGAATGTAGAAAATTGTTCTGGCTGCAGCCTGCAGTATGGACTTGTTGGTGTGTGTAGCTCCCAGTGTTCTGACAGCGCGACGTTTTGGGGAAGCATGTGATTCAGCAGCTACCAGTGGGCTTCGTGCGGCGGAGATTTTGTGGCTGTTAGCGGAGTTGATAACAGAGGGTCGTTAAGAGAAGCCTGCATGCAGTAGGCAAAGGAGTAATGTTTGCCGGCGGGGGACGTGCGGCGATTAACCTGTGCGGTAGTGAAAAGGAGTTAAAAAGAAGGAAGTGTGCGGATGCGGAAAGAATGGAATAATTGTGGTAGGCTGCCGGCTGAGTAGTTTGGTGAATGTTTGGTGTGGGTCCGGCGCTGCCGATTGGATGGTGGTGCTGCAGTGTGAGTCAGATAAAAAAAAAAAAAAAACCAGGAGTAGGATCCAATGGGACTAACTGGCATGTATAGACGCTTGTAATGCAAAAGGGCTGTTTTTGGTAGCATCTTCCGCTTACGGCCATACCACCCTGAACATGCCCGATCTCGTCTGATCTCAGAAGCTAAGCAGGGTAGGTTCTGGTTAGTACTTGGATGGGAGACCACCTGGGAATACCAGGTGCTGTAAGCCTTTCTCACTTTTAATTTATACAGGGGGCGCTCCACTTCACGATTAATTTAAATCTATCACTCCCCTTCCATTTTACTATTTTATATATATATATATTTTTTTTCTCTCATTCCTAAAGGCAGCTTTTAGAAATCGTTTTACTCTAAATACTTCCTAGTAATTCTAGGTGCTGTAAGCTGTTCGTGCCTTTATTCCACCAGGGCGCGATCTTCTCACAAACTTGAAGACTGTCACTCCCCATTCACGTTTTACAACTTATTGTTAATGATAAAGAGACAGCTTTTTACACACAGTTTTAAACAAAGTACTGACATTATTCCTCTTCAACTGACCGCTTTGTTTTCTATGCAAAAACCACTTCGCCACAGAAGACTCGATATTATTGGCATAGCAAGTTCTGCTCTTCTCCTTTCAAAACTTGCTAAAAGCTGTATTTAAAAGAACAGATTGGCCGGGGTAATTCACACCCTTCAATGCCAGCTTAATGTTTAGGTTAGTGGGAATCACAGAGGAATTAGGGATGGAAACTTCTTTGCTGGTGGTAGAAGCGGTCTGGTGAATTTTTAGAGAGAAGAGGCCGTCGATGTTTGAATGTAGAAAATTGTTCTGGCTGCAGCCTGCAGTATGGACTTGTTGGTGTGTGTAGCTCCCAGTGTTCTGACAGCGCGACGTTTTGGGGAAGCATGTGATTCAGCAGCTACCAGTGGGCTTCGTGCGGCGGAGATTTTGTGGCTGTTAGCGGAGTTGATAACAGAGGGTCGTTAAGAGAAGCCTGCATGCAGTAGGCAAAGGAGTAATGTTTGCCGGCGGGGGACGTGCGGCGATTACCCTGTGCGGTAGTGAAAAGGAGTTAAAAAGAAGGAAGTGTGCGGATGCGGAAAGAATGGAATAATTGTGGTAGGCTGCCGGCTGAGTAGTTTGGTGAATGTTTGGTGTGGGTCCGGCGCTGCCGATTGGATGGTGGGGCTGCAGTGTGAGTCAGATAAAAAAAAAAAAAAAACCAGGAGTAGGATCCAATGGGACTAACTGGCATGTATAGACGCTTGTAATGCAAAAGGGCTGTTTTTGGTAGCATCTTCCGCTTACGGCCATACCACCCTGAACACGCCCGATCTCGTCTGATCTCAGAAGCTAAGCAGGGTAGGTTCTGGTTAGTACTTGGATGGGAGACCACCTGGGAATACCAGGTGCTGTAAGCTTTTCTCACTTTTAATTTATACAGGGGGCGCTCCACTTCACGATTAATTTAAATCTATCACTCCCCTTCCATTTTACTATTTTATATATATATATATTTTTTTTCTCTCATTCCTAAAGGCAGCTTTTAGAAATCGTTTTACTCTAAATACTTCCTAGTAATTCTAGGTGCTGTAAGCTGTTCGTGCCTTTATTCCACCAGGGCGCGATCTTCTCACAAACTTGAAGACTGTCACTCCCCATTCACGTTTTACAACTTATTGTTAATGATAAAGAGACAGCTTTTTACACACAGTTTTAAACAAAGTACTGACATTATTCCTCTTCAACTGACCGCTTTGTTTTCTATGCAAAAACCACTTCGCCACAGAAGACTCGATATTATTGGCATAGCAAGTTCTGCTCTTCTCCTTTCAAAACTTGCTAAAAGCTGTATTTAAAAGAACAGATTGGCCGGGGTAATTCACACCCTTCAATGCCAGCTTAATGTTTAGGTTAGTGGGAATCACAGAGGAATTAGGGATGGAAACTTCTTTGCTGGTGGTAGAAGCGGTCTGGTGAATTTTTAGAGAGAAGAGGCCGTCGATGTTTGAATGTAGAAAATTGTTCTGGCTGCAGCCTGCAGTATGGACTTGTTGGTGTGTGTAGCTCCCAGTGTTCTGACAGCGCGACGTTTTGGGGAAGCATGTGATTCAGCAGCTACCAGTGGGCTTCGTGCGGCGGAGATTTTGTGGCTGTTAGCGGAGTTGATAACAGAGGGTCGTTAAGAGAAGCCTGCATGCAGTAGGCAAAGGAGTAATGTTTGCCGGCGGGGGACGTGCGGCGATTACCCTGTGCGGTAGTGAAAAGGAGTTAAAAAGAAGGAAGTGTGCGGATGCGGAAAGAATGGAATAATTGTGGTAGGCTGCCGGCTGAGTAGTTTGGTGAATGTTTGGTGTGGGTCCGGCGCTGCCGATTGGATGGTGGGGCTGCAGTGTGAGTCAGATAAAAAAAAAAAAAAAACCAGGAGTAGGATCCAATGGGACTAACTGGCATGTATAGACGCTTGTAATGCAAAAGGGCTGTTTTTGGTAGCATCTTCCGCTTACGGCCATACCACCCTGAACACGCCCGATCTCGTCTGATCTCAGAAGCTAAGCAGGGTAGGTTCTGGTTAGTACTTGGATGGGAGACCACCTGGGAATACCAGGTGCTGTAAGCTTTTCTCACTTTTAATTTATACAGGGGGCGCTCCACTTCACGATTAATTTAAATCTATCACTCCCCTTCCATTTTACTATTTTATATATATATATATTTTTTTTCTCTCATTCCTAAAGGCAGCTTTTAGAAATCGTTTTACTCTAAATACTTCCTAGTAATTCTAGGTGCTGTAAGCTGTTCGTGCCTTTATTCCACCAGGGCGCGATCTTCTCACAAACTTGAAGACTGTCACTCCCCATTCACGTTTTACAACTTATTGTTAATGATAAAGAGACAGCTTTTTACACACAGTTTTAAACAAAGTACTGACATTATTCCTCTTCAACTGACCGCTTTGTTTTCTATGCAAAAACCACTTCGCCACAGAAGACTCGATATTATT